>NC_057798.1:545024789-545388244 GCF_018294505.1 Triticum aestivum
AATTTTTAGTGTTCAAGTCTCTTATGATACTCCCACTATTATTCATGAGAAGAATTTTGCTTATGTGGAGAGTAGTGATTTTTCTATGCAAGTAGACCATGAAAAGAATGACTTAGGTGCTGGTTATATTGTTGAATTCATTCGTGATGCTACTGAAAATTATTATGAGGGAGGAATATATGCTTGTAGGAATTGCAATAATATCAAGTTTCCTCTCTATGTGTTTAAAATCTTGAAGCTATGCTTGTTTTACCTTCCTATGCTTGTTGATTATTGTTCCCATAAGTTGTTTGTTCACAAAATCCCTATGCATAGGAAGGGGGTTAGACTTAAATGTGCTAGCCATATGCTTCATGATGCTCCCGTTATGTTTCAATTCTTATCTTTTTTGTGAGCATCATTGCCATCATCATGCCTAGCTAGAAAGGCATTAAAGAAAAGCTCTTGTTGGGAGACAACCCAATATTTATCCTTACTGTTTTTGTGTGTCCACATGATTACGCTACTGTAGTAATCATGTTTTATAGCTTTTGTTTCAATAAAGTGCCAAGTAAGACCTTTAGGATAGCTTATGGTGATAGTTGTGTTGATCCTGCTGAAAATAAGAAACTTTTGCATCCAGTAAATTAGTTTTGTTAATTCACAGAAACGTGCTTTTGATCTGCTGCTTTTTGCTCTGGATTGGTACACGAATTTCTTAGGACTTCCTAATTTGGTAGGATTTTTGGAGTTCCATAAGTATACGTTTGATACAGATTACTACAGATTGTTCTGTTTTTGACAGATTCTGTTTTCTATGTGTTGTTTGCTTATTTTGATGAATCTATGAGTAGTATCGGAGGGTATGAACCATAGATAAGTTGGAATACAGTAGATATTACACCAATATGAATTTAGAATGAGTTCATTACAGTACCTAAGTGGTTGTTTTATTTTCTTATACTAACGGAGCTTACAAGTTTTCTGTTGAGTTTTGTGTTGTGAAGTTTTCAAATTTTGGGTAAAGATTCGATGGACTATGGAATAAGGTGTGGCAAAGAGCCTAAGCTTGGGGATCCCCATGGAACCCCAAGACATTCAAGGATAACCAAGAGCCTAAGCTTGGGGATGCCCTGGAAGGCATCCCCTCTTCAGTCTTTGTTCATCGGTAACTTTACTTGGAGCTATATTTTTATTCACCACATGATATGTGTTTTTCTTGGAGCATCATTTTCTTTTGTTAGTATTTTCTGTTGTCTAAATTAATGTTTTGCATCTTTAGTTTCAAAAAAAAAGTCAAGGATAGCCTTTGTCATGCTTATTTTGCTAGTATACATGTTGCTGTTTGAAAACAGAAAGTTTACCACTGTTGAAAAAATTCCTTAGAAAATTCAGAGCATGATATAATGTTGAAACTTTTTGCATAATGAGCTCTGATAAATTTACTACAGTGGTAATTTTAGTTCATAATTTTTGAAGTTAGGGAAGTATTGATACTCCTGCATTCTTTACAGACTGTACTGTTTTGACAGATTGCTGTTATGTTTGCGTTGTTTGCATATGTTTGTTTGTTTAATGATAATATTTGAAGATAGGAGTATTAAATATGCAGAGGCATTTAGTATTCAATGTTGAATAATAATTTTAGTTATTTGTTACAGTAGAAAATGATAAGGTTTTGCGTTGGTTTATACTAACCTATCTCACGAGTTCTTGTTGAGTTTGTTGTGAATGAAGCTTTTGATAAAAAGAGAAACCATGATATGAGATGAATTAAGGAGACATAAAAGCTCAAGCTTGGGGATGCCCAAGTCACCCCAAGATAATATTCCAAGAGGTATCAAGCATCTAATATTGGGGATGCCCCGGTAGGCATCCCACCTTTCTTCTTCAACAACTATCGGTTAGTATCGGTTGAGCCTAAGTTTTTGCTTCTTCACATGAGTTGTGCTATCCTTGCAATGTAGTTTTCTTTAGCTTTGATTGCTGTTTGAATAAAGTATCAAGATCTGGAATTATTAAATGGGAGAGTCTTCACATAGTTACATAATTATTTAACTACTCATTGATCTTCACTTATATCTTTCGGTGTAGTTTGTCATTTGCTCTAGTACTTCACTTATATATTTTAGAGCGCGTTGGTGGATTTGTTTTATAGAAACTATTGATCTCTCATGCTTCACTTAGATTATTTTGAGAATCTTACATAGCATGGCAATTTGCTTAATATTAATATACTTGGTATTCAAGATATGTGAAACTTTCTTATGAGTGTGTTGAATACTAAGAAAAATTTGAAGCTTGATAATTGTTTTGAGATATGGAGGTGATAATATCAAAGTCGTGCTAGTTGGGTGATTATGAATTCAAAGAATGATTGTGTTGAAGTTTGCAAGTCTCGTAGCATGCACGTATGGTTAAAGTTGTGTAACAAATTTGAAACATGAAGTGTACCTGGCTTGTGCATCCTTATGAGTGGCGGTCGGGGACGAGCGATGGTCTTTTCCTACCAATCTATCCCCCTAGGAGCATGCGCGTAGTACTTGATTTTTGATGACTTCTAAATTTTTGCAATAAGTATATGAGTTCTTTTGACTAATGTTGAGTCCATGGATTATACACACTCTCACCTTTCCGCCTTTGCTAGCCTCTTCGGTACTGTGCATTGCCCTTTCTCACCTTTAGAGTTGGTGGAAACTTCGCCGGTGCATCCAAACCCCATGATATGATACGCTCTATCACACATAAACCTCCTTATATCTTCCTCAAAACAGCCACCATACCTACCTATCATGGCATTTCCATAGCCATTCCAAGATATATTGCCATGCAACTTCCATCTTCATCATCATGACATACATTACTTTTGTCATATTGCCATTGCATGATCATGTAGTTGACATCGTATTTGTGGCAAAGCCACCATGCATTATTTTTCATACATGTCACTCTTGATTCATTGCACCATCCCGGTACACCACCAAAGGCATTCATATAGAGTCATATCTTGTTCTAAGTTTCGAGTTGTAATCCTTATGTTGTAATCAATAGAAGTGTGATGATCATCATTGTTGGAGCATTGCCAAAAAAGAAAAAAAAGAAAAGAAAGAAGAAAGGCCAAAAAAGGACCAAAAAATGAAAAAAAGAAAAGAAAAGGAAAAAAAGAGGGCAATGCTACTATCTCTTTTTCCAGACTTGTGCTCCAAAGTAGCACCTTGTTCCTCATGTAGTGAGTCTCATATATTGTGCTTCAAAGTAGCACCTTGTTCTTCATGTAGTGTCTCATAGAGTTGTCTTTTTACACTAGTGGGAATTTTTCATTACAGAACTTGGCTTGTATATTCCTATGATGGGCTTCCTCAAATGCCCTAGGTCTTCATGAGCAAGCGAGTTGGATGCACACCCACTAGTTTTCTTTTGTTGAACATTCGTAGCTCTAGGGCATCCGTTGCATGGCAATCCCTACTCCTCATGTTGACATCAATTGATGGGCATTTCCATATCCTGTTGATTATCCTCGTCAATGTGAGACTTTCTCCTTTTTTGTCTTCTCCACACAATCCCCATCATCATATTCTATTCCACCCATAGTGCTATATCCATGGCTCACGCTCATGTATTGCGTGAAGGTTGAAAAAGTTTGAGATTATTTAAGTATGAAACAATTGCTTTGCTTGTCATCGGGGGTATAGAAGTTGGGAACATCTTTGTGTGATGAAAATGAAGCATAGCCTAAATATATGATTTTGTAGGGATGCATTTTCTTTTGCCATGTTATTTCAAGAAGACATGATTGCTTTATTAGTATGCTTGAAGTATTATTATTTTTATGTCAATATGAACTTTTGTCTTGAATCTTTCGGATCTAAATATTCATATCACAAGTAAGAAGATTTCCATTGAAATTATGCCAAGTAGCACTCCACATCAAAAGTTCTTTTTTATCATTTACCTACTCGAGGACGAGCATGAATTAAGCTTGGGGATGCTTGACACGTCTCCAACGTATCTATAATTTTTTGATTGCTCCATGCTACTTTATCTACTGTTTTGGGCAATATTGGGCTTTATTATTCACTTTTATATTATTTTTGGGTCTAACCTATTAACCAGAGGCCCAGCCCAGATTTGTTGTTTTATGCCTATTTCAGTGTTTCGAGGAAAAGGAATATCAGACGAAGTCAAAACGGAACGAAATCAACTAGAGAAGTTATTTTTGGAAGGAAAGCCACCCGATGGACTTGGAGTGCACGTCAGGAGATACGGGAGGTGCTCATGAGGGTAGGGGCGCCCCCCGGGCACGCCCCCTGCCTCGTGGGGCCCCCGTAGCTCCTCCGACGTAACCCCTGCACCAATATATACTCTCGTACCCTAAAACTTCCAGAACAGAAGAGAGATCGGGAGTTCCGCTGCCGCAAGCCTCTGTAGCAACCAAAAACCTCTTGGGAGCCCGTTCCGGCACCCTGCCGGAGGGGGATCCCATCACCGGTGGCCATCTTCATCATCCCGGTGCTATCCATGATGAGGAGGGAGTAGTTCACCCTCGGGGCTGAGGGTATGTACCAGTAGCTACGTGTTTGATCTCTCTCTCTCTCTCTCTCTCTCTCTCGTGTTCTCTCTCATGTTCCTCTATGGCACGATCTTCATGTATCCCGAGCTTTGCTATTGTAGTTGGATGTTATGATGTTTCTCCCCCTCTACTCTCTTGTGATGAATATTGAGTTTCCCCTTTGAAGTTATCTTATCGGATTGAGTCTTTTATGAGAACACTTGATGTATGTCTTGCCGTGATTATCTGTGGTGACAATGGGATATCATGTGCCACTTGATGTATGTTTTGGTGATCAACTTGCGGGTTTCGTGACATTGGGAACCTATGCATAGGGGTTGGCACACGTTCTTGACTCTCCGGTACAAACTTTGGGGCACTCTTTGAAGTACTTTGTGTTGGTTGGATGAATCTGAGATTGTGTGATGCATATCGTATAATCATGCCCATGGATACTTGAGGTGACAATGGAGTATCTAGGTGACATTTGGGTTTTGGTTGATTTGTATCTTAAGGTGTTATTCTAGTACGAACTCTTTTATAGATTGATCCAAAAGAATAACTTTGAGGTGGTTTCGTACCCTACCATAATCTCTATGTTTGTTCTCCGCTATTAGTGTCTTTGGAGTGACTCTTTGTTGCATGTTGAGGGCTTGTTATATGATCTATCTATTTTATTATTGTTGAGAGAACTTGCACTAGTGAAAGTATGAACCCTAGGCCTTATTTCCTATCATTGCAATACCGTTTACGCTCACTTTTATCATTAGTTACCTTGCTGTTTTTATTATTTCAGATTACAAAACCTATATCTACTATCTATTTTGCACTTGTATCACCATCTCTTCGCCGAACTAGTGCACCTATTCAATTTACCATTGTATTGGGTGTGTTGGGGACACAAGAGACTCTTTGTTATTTGGTTGCAGGGTTGTTTGAGAGAGACCATCTTCATCCTACGCCTCCCACAGATTGATTAACCTTAGGTCATCCACTTGAGGGAAATTTTCTACTGTCCTACAAACCTGTGCACTTGCAGGCCCAACAACATCTACAAGAAGAAGGTTGTGTAGTAGACATCAATGTTGTCCAAAATTGGCCTATGAACGGATACGCAAGGGAAGCGAGTCATCGTGTGTGTGATAGGGACTTCATGAGAGATCTAGAATAGATGGTGTAGAGAACAATATGCGAAATCGAGAACGATGATACATTAGGGAGCTATGGAAAGAGTCACGACATATATGTATACATGCAAGGAGTTTGGGCGGGTCCGCATGTGGGAGAGATAGAAAGAGGAGAGTGGTGCAGAAGGAGACAAAGTGTGCTTGTTTGTAGTGGGGGTGGTGTGTGAGGTGAGTGCGCGAGAACCACATAACTAGGGAGATAGACGTTTGGGGGTGACGTTTTGTGTGTATGGGAAATATACACTCTACATAGTGCGTGTGCTTGGGTAAGAGAGATAGCGGGAGACCTAGAGAGTGAGGGAAGAGATGTGTGCATGCCCGAGAGACAAAGTGATAGAGACCTATATTGGGGTCCAGACTTTACAAGAGAGAGGGGTGTTAATGTGCTCGTGTGTTGGTGTTTGGGGGAGAGAACGAATTCTCTATGTGTGTGTGTAGTGGGGGGGGGGGGGGTTGGCTTCAGATAAAGAGTGAGGTGTCCATATTTGAGGGACTTTAGCGTAATTGAGATATTGTGCACTCATGGTTGATCAATTTGCTTCACAGTTTGTACTATGAGATAACGATATGTTTGAACATGCGTGATATACCTTGATGTACCAGAATTACAAACCTAAGATTGGAATTTTGGAATTCGACTCCATCATTAGCTTTTGTAATTCATTTAAATGGAGGTACATTTTTTAAGCCGGGATTTTGTGATTTCAAATTCATATATCAAACCTAGAGATATACACATACGGGCATGTTCAAACTTTATAATCATCCACTTTATTCATACACATACACATTTTTGCTTTTTTCATCATATTTAGGATAAACACATTTGGAATTTCATTTGAATTGGACCGTATGATGGTATTTGCTTCTAGTAGCTCAATGATCCATATTTGAATTGAATGAACAATCTAAGTTTCGAGTTGGAGACATTGATTTTCAAAACTTGCACATTTTTTTGCGTGCAAAACAAACAAACTGTCGGCCATGATATCATAGTCGGCCATATGAGAGCAGAATACTTATAATTTTAGGCGCCAAAAGTTTTCAAACTTCCTGCTCACATCGAATATCACGCGCCCGAAAGTTTAGCCCTGCAATATTCCTGTTTTACCCCTGCCACATGAACGGAAAAGGGCTGCTTTGGTAACTCCATTGTTTTCCCCTCTTTGCTCCCAACATTCTTCCCCAGAGCCCCTCCCCTTCCCCTCCCCGACCCCCCAACCACGGCAAGACGCCGAATCTAGTCCTCCGCCGCAGCGGTGGACCTTACACCCCGCCGGATCTACCTTCCGCACCTTGGAACCCCCAACTGCCAACTCACCACTTCACCGGAGCCGCTTTAGCGACTGGCTTGTCCACCGCTCCAGATGTCCTTGACCGCCATCATGGTCCACCACACTAGATCTGCTTAACCGGTGCCCTCGTCCACCAAAGTGTAGGCCCTTCACTGACTCCCTCGTCCGCCCCTTCGCTGGCCCTTCATACAAGCCCTCGTCCGCCGCAACAGATCCACCTCACCGAAAGCACTGTACAACGTGCCCGCCGAAGCCTTCGTCCACTGCACTGGACCCGCTCCACGGACGCCATATTCAACTCCACCGGCCCGGCTTTACCGACGCCGCAGCCTCATCAGGTTATTTCAATTTGTACTCCTTCGGTTTTTCTCCTTATCGTGCAACTGTTCACTTACCACAAATGAGCTTTCTTGTATGTCAACAGGCGCCGCAACCGTAACACCGGAGCCGCTTCAGCGACGGCGACAGCCGGCCCAAACTCAACCGCAACACGAGCACCATTGACGATCCTTAGCTATCAAGTATGACAACGATACCCATACGCCACTGAGAATCGGGTACTATTATCCAACGGCCGGCGCCTACGTTCACTTTCCTAGCATAAGCACCGACCTTTGAATTTCTTCAGGGCATCATTCAGTTTTTCATGAGACGCGTTATTCTGCTTGCACCTGTAGGGCCATACTTCTGGCAGTGAACATGTTACATGTGCTAAATTACATACCAGTGCACATATAGTTAATATGATTTAGTTTTGTCCTAAGTACTATTACTGTACTTCCTAGATATCACTGCCTACTATTTTACTTCTTGAATGCTATATTTATGATAATGGTGTTGTTCTGATGCCACCTGTTGGTTCCATCAGACTGCTTAATGTTCTCTATGCTTAATTACACATCAGCAAACTAGCATGTGGTTCCGCTGCTTTTTGTTCATTTTACCCTACATTTTATGATGCTAGCTTTTACTGTTGGGGAACGTAGTAATTTCAAAATATTTCCTACGCACACGCAAGATCATGGTGATGCATAGCAACGAGAGGGGAGAGTGATGTCCACGTACCCTCGTAGACCGAAAGCGGAAGCGTTAGCACAACGCGGTTGATGTAGTCGTACGTCTTCACGATCCGACCAATCAAGTACCAAACGCACAGCACCTCTGAGTTCAGCACACGTTCATCTCGATGACGTACCTCGAACTCCGATCCAGCCGAGCTTTGAGGGAGAGTTTCGTCAGCACAATGGCGTGGTGACGATGATGATGTTCTACCGACGCAGGGCTTCACCTTAGCACCGCTACGATATTATCGAGGTGGATTATGGTGGAGGGGGGCACCGCACACGGCTAAGAGATCCAAGGGATCAATTGTTGTGTCTAGAGGTGCCCACCTGCCCCCGTATATAAAGGAGCAAGGGGGAGGCGGCCGGCCTAGGAGGAGGGCGCGCCAAGGGTGGGGAGTCCTACTAGGACTCCCAAGTCCGAGTAGGATTCCTCTTTCCTTTCCAGAGTAGGAGAGAAGGAAAGAGGGGAGAGGGAGAAGGAAAAGGGGGCTGCACCCCTTGTCCAATTCGGACCAGAGGGGGGGGGGGCGCACGCCTCGTTCCTTTTGGCCTCTCTCCTCTATTCCTGTATGGCCCAATAAGGCCCATATACTCCCCAGCGAATTCCAGTAACTCTCCGGTACTCCGAAAAATACCAGAATCACTCGAAACCTTTACGTCTCGACCATTCCGAGACTCCTCGTCATGTCCCCGATCTCATCCGAGACTCCGAACTACCTTCGGTACATCAAAACACATAAACTCATAATATAACCGTCATCGAACTTTTAGCGTGCGGACCCTACGGGTTCGAGAACTATGTAGACATGACCGAGACACATCTCCGGTCAATAACCAATAGCCGAACCTGGATGCTCATATTGGCTCCCACATATTCTATGAAGATCTTTATCGATCAAACCGCATAACAACATACATTGTTCCCTTTGTCATTGGTATGTTACTTGCCCGAGATTCGATCATCGGTATATCAATACCTAGTTCAATGTCGTTACCGGCAATTCTCTTTACTCGTTACGTAATGCATCATCCCATAACTAACTCATTAGCTACATTTCTTGCAAGGCTTATAGTGATGTGCATTACCGAGAGGGCCCAGAGATACCTCTCCGACAATCAGAGTGACAAATCCTATTCTCAAAATACGCCAACTCAACATGTACCTACTTGAAGTTTCCCTTCCCTTTGCCCTTTTCTTGAAACTAGTGGTCTTGTCAATCATCAACACTTGATGCTCTTTCTTGATTTCTACCTTCATCGATTTCAACATCACGAAGAGCTCGGCAATCATTTTCGTCATCCCTTGCATTCTATAGTTCATCACGAAGTTCTAATAACTTGGTGATGGTGACTTGAGAACTCTCTCAATCACTATCTTATCTGGAAGATTAACTCCCACTTGATTCAAGCGATTGTAGTACCCAGACAATCTGAGCACATGCTCACAAGTTGAGCAATTCTCCTCCATCTTTTAGCTATAAAACTTGTTGGAGACTTCATATCTCTCAACACGGGTATTTGCTTGAAATATTAACTTCAACTCCTGGAACATCTCATATGGTCCATGACGTTCAAAATGTCTTTGAAGTCCCAATTCTAAGCCATTAAGCATGGTGCACTAAACTATCAAGTAGTCATCATATTGAGCTAGCCAAATGTTCATAACGTCTGCATCTGCTCCTGCAATAGGTCTGTCACCTAGAGGCGCATCAAGGACATAATTCTTCGGTGTAGCAATGAGGATAAACCTCAGATGACGGACCCAGTCCACATCATTGCTACTATCATCTTTCAACTTAGTTTTCTCTAGGAACACATATAAAACATAGGGAAGCAACAACACGAGCTATTGATCTACAACATTATTTGCAAAATACTATCAGGACTAAGTTCATGATAAATTAAAGTTCAATTAAACATATTACTTAAGAACTCCCACTTAGATAGACATCCCTCTAATCATCTAAGTGATCACGTGATCCAAATAAACTAAACCATGTCCGATCATCACGTGAGATGGAGTAGTTTTCAATGGTGAACATCACTATGTTGATCATATCTACTATATGATTCACGCTCGACCTTTCGGTCTCAGTGTTCCGAGGCCATATCTATATATGCTAGGCTCGTCAAGTTTAACCTGAGTATTCCGCGTGTACAACTGTTTTGCACCCGTTGTGTTTGAACGTAGAGCCTATCACACCCGATCATCACGTGGTGTCTCAGCAGGAAGAACTTTCGCAACGGTGCATACTCAGGGAGAACACTTATACCTTGAAATTTAGTAAGGGATCATCTTATAAAGCTACCGCCAAACTAAGCAAAATAAGATGTATAAAAGATAAACATCACATGCAATCAAAATATGTGACATGATATGGCCATGATCATCTTGCGCCTTTGATCTCCATCTCCAAAGTACTGTCATGATCTCTATCGTCACCGGCACGACACCATGATCTCCATCAACTTGATCTATATCAATGTGTTGTCACATGGTCGTCTCGCCATCTATTGCTCTTGCAATTGTTGCTATCGTGATAAAGTAAAGCAATTATTTGGCGCTTGCATCTTATGCAATAAAGAGACAACCATAAGGCTTCTGCCAGTTGCCGATAAATTCAATAAAACATGATCATCTCATACAACAACTTATATCTCATCACATCTTGACCATATCACATCACAACATGCCCTGCAAAAACAAGTTAGACGTCCTCCACTTTGTTGTTGCAAGTTTTACGTGGCTACTACGGGCTGAGCAAGAACCGTTCTTACCTATGCATCAAAACCACAATGATAGTTTGTCAAGTTAGTGTTGTTTTAACCTTCTCAAGGACCGGGCGTAGCCATACTCAGTTCAACTAAAGTTGGAGAATCTGACACCCGCTAGCCCGCTATGTTCAAAGCACGTCGGTAGAACCAGTCTCGCGTAAACGTACGCGTAATGTCGGTCCGGGCCGCTTCATTCAACAATACCGCCGAACCAAAGTATGACATGTTGGTAAGCAGTATGACTTGTATCGCCCACAACTCACTTGTGTTCTACTCGTGCATATAACATCTACGCATAAAACCTGGCTCGGATGCCACTGTTGGGGAATGTAGCAATTTCAAAAAAAATCCTATGCACACGCAAGATTATTGTGATGCATAGCAACAAGAGGGGAGAGTGATGTCCATGTACCCTCGTAGACCGAAAGCGGAAGCGTTAGCATAACGCGGTTGATGTAGTCGTACGTCTTCACGATCCGTACAATCAAGTACCGAACACACAGCACCTTCGAGTTTAGTACACGTTCAGCTCGATGACGTCCCTTGAACTCTGATCCAGCCGAGCTTTGAGGGAGAGTTTCGTCAGCATGACGGCGTGGTGACGATGATGATGTTCTACCGCCGCAAGGCTTCGCCTAAGCACCGCTACGATGTTATCGAGGTGGATTATGGTGGAGGGGGCACCGCACACGGCTAAGAGATCCAAGGGATCAATTGTTCTGTCTAGAGGTGTCGGCATTCTGGGAACGGGGGTCCCTAGACTTGCCTGCCTGCGGCCTGCGGCGTGGCTCAAGGGGCGGCCCAGCATGGCCCATTTTCATCAGCACGAGCTCAAGACCCTCGCGAGGGGCCAAGCCTCGCGGGGCGGATGACAGGAGGCTTCCTCAGGCGCGGCCTCGTCAGGCTGGCTCGCGAGGAGACGGAGAGATCAAGGCGGGGTACCTCACGAGGTGCCCATGATGCAAGCCATGACGACTAAGGGCGCCAGGCGGGCGCCAGCCCGCACAGAGTCCTTCTTTCCTCTTTGGTGCAAAGGGAGCAAGCGCAGGCGAGGGCATCAGGCAAAGGCATCCATTTCGGTGCAACAAGACCAAGACCAGCAGAACGGCAGGATGGAGGTCATCGTGGAGCGCAAGCCGGCGTCACCACCAGAGCCTTTGGCAGGCGAGGACCAACTTTAGTCAGGATAAGTGTACTAGATGTTCCCCTTCAAAATGGCCAATTGTTGGTGCCCTTCCCGCTCAATATTTGGGAAGAGGCCCAGGGCCTTTGCCTATATATAGGACTAGCAACAACAGAGAGAGAGGGGACAACATATAATGACGAGAACAGAGAGAGAGGACGAGGGAATCCTCACAAGGAAACCAGTAGAGAGAGCGACTGAACTCCCCCTAGTAGTTCATCGCACCAGCCAAGAACAGATCCTCGCGAGGATGTTCTTCCTTGTATTGTTCATCATCAGCCCAAGAGGCAATCCACCACACCACACACTAGAGTAGGGTATTACACCACAATGGTGGCCCGAACCAGTATAAACTCTGTGTCTCTTGCGTTGTTCCTTTGATTGCTTAGATCATAGCGTGGCGGCGAGGTGCAGGTAGGCAGAGGGTGAAATCTCTGCATGCACCCCAGAGTTCGAACCTAGAGGGTCAGCTGGAACCCGAAATCCGACATTTGGCGCGCCAGGTAGGGGTGCGCCGGAATTCGCCTTCCGCTGCCCTGTTCTTCACCGACCATCACGTCCATGTCAGACGCTCGTCGGGCCCGCGCCGAGCGTCGAGCCGCTCTCACTTCCTGCGTCGCCCAGATGGCCCCCGTCGGCGGCCACCGCCGCCGTTCCCCATCGCCCGCCATCAACGCCGCCACCGGCCCGGCGGGGAATGAGCAGCAAGCATCGTCCCATCATCCATCCATGAGGCGAGACGGCCGCACTGCCACTCCCTCGCTCGCCCCGGCTGGTTCTTCGTCCCGCGTGCCCCGCGCGGCCATGGAGGCTCGAGCTGCACTCATCGCGGCAAACGAGCTCGTGCGCTACTACCCAGTCGACGACGTCTATGAAGTGTGGCTCGACCGCGTCACCGAGCTCGTCCGCGCCGCAGGGGGCTCCCCCGTGCCGTCCTTCTCGCTGCACCGCGCCCCGCCCCAAGCGGGCAATGAAGCTCCGGAGGCGCCTCAGCCGCCTCCCCCTCAAGAAGGCGCCCTGGCCCCAAGGCGCGTGGCCCCTGGACAGAACCCACCCCGTCCGGCGCCAGCACAGCAAGACCGGAGCTGCCAAGAGGTTCCTCGCCCCCAAGAAGCTGCCCGAGTGCTCCCTACACCGGTCCGTCACGACCACGCTCCTGTCCCAGCGCGCCAAGACCCCGCGCTGCTCCCAACTGCATCGCATGGGGGCCCGCAAGACCAAGCTCCTCGTCACTAGAGGCCTCCTGTGGCCACAGCAGGATGCCGCGCCTACACCGCTGGGCGACGCAGCATCGTGTGGCCCTGCAAGTTCAAGCCAGACCTGCCTCCTCGCTACGATGGCACAGCCGACCCTGCGGAGTTCCTCCAGCTCTATGAGCTGGTCATCGAAGCTGCCAATGGGGACGAGAAGGTCATGGCGAACTGGTTTCCCATGGAACTCAAGGACGGGGTCTGCACCTGGCTCCTGAACTTGGCGCCAGGCACGATCTCCTCCTAGGACAAGATGTGCACCCGTTTCATCACTAACTTCCAAGGTACTCGCGACCAGCCACCTGCCGTGAGCGACATGCGCCGCATTAAGCAGCAACCAGGGGAGACCCTGCAGAAGTACATCCAGCGCTTCAACAACGCACGTCTCAAGATTCCCAAGGTGACCGAGGAGGCCATCATCTCAGCCTTCTCCGACGGCGTGCGCGACGTCAAGATGAAGGAGGAGCTGGCGATGCATGAAGATTTGTGCACTTCCCTGGAGCTGTTCAACTTGGCAACCAAGTGCTCCAGGGCTGAGGAAGGGCGCCTTTCCTTCCTCAAGCTGCCAGCCGCCGACCCAGAAGAGAAGAAATCCAAGGCCAAGGATGTGAAGCGCAAGGGGGCTACCGTGCTCACGACAGAACCAGATACCAAGCGGGGCAGAGACCATCCTGAGTCTTTCAAGGGCAGCCGGTACTGTGTGTACCACGACCTCCACACCCACAACACCAACGAATGCTGTCGGCATTCTGGGAATGGGGGTCTCCAGACTTGCCTGCCTACGGCGTGGCTCAAAGGAGGGCCCAGCGCAGCCCATCTTCATCAACACAAGCTCAAGACCCTCGCGAGGGGCCAAGCCTCGCGAGACGGACGACAAGGAGCTTCCTCAGGCACGGCCTCATAACGCTGGCTCACGAGGAGGCGGAGAGTTCAAGGCAGGGTACCTCGCGAGGTGCCCATGACGCAAGCCATGACGACCAAGGGCGCCAGTCGGGCGCCAGCCCGCACAGTGTCCTCCTTTCCATTTTGGTGCAAGGGGAGCAAGCGTAGGCGAGAGCATCAAGCAAAGGCATCCATTTCGGTGCAACAAGACCAAGACCAGTCCAACGGTAGGATGGAGGTCACAGTGGAGCCCAAGCCAGCGTCACCACCAGAGCCTTTGACAGGCGAGGACTAACTTTAGTCAGGATAAGTGTACCCGCTGTTCCCCTTCAAAATGGCCAATTGTTGGCGCCCTTCCCGCTTAATATTTGGGAAGAGGCCCAGGGCCTTTGCCTATAAATAGGACTAGCCAGCCCCAGGGTAGAGGCATCTGTTATCTGGCATACATCTAGGATAGAAAGAGAGAGATAGGGCGACTGAGCTCCTCCTAGCAGTTCATCGCGCCAGCCAAGAATAGACCCTCGCGAGGCTGTTCTTCCTTGTATTGTTCATCATCAGCCCAAGAGGCAATCCACCACACCACACACTAGAGTAGGGTATTACACCATAATGGTGGCCTGAACCAGTATAAACCCTGTGTCTCTTGTGTTGATCTTTTCGTTGTTTAGATCCTTGCGATTCGACAAGGAGTAGGTAGACACAGGGCGTAATCTCCGCGCGCACCCCAGTGTTCGAACCTCAAGGGTCTGCCGGAACCCGAAATCCGACATTTGGCGCGCCAGGTAGGGGTGCACCGGGATCCACCTTCTGCCACTTTGCGTCCCGTCGCATCGTCATCACCATGTCCGGCGACCAGGCGGGCAACCCTGATCCCTGGGCGGCTTCGCCCGCCCACGCAGAGCCGCTCGCCCCGAGCGAACCCATGCCCCAGGCAGCTCGCGGTCCGCAGGGCGCTGTGGGCCGCGGGCGACGCGGACAGGCCCCGGAGGCCCTCACACCGCGATAGGCGTGGTCGACAGCAAGGGCCTCCAACCACGCCGCGGCCACGACGCTTTACACCCGCCGGGAGCAGGCGAACTCAAGGGCCGTGCTCATGGTGGCCCGAGAGCTGCTGCAGTGCAAGCTGATGGAAGGCGGCCGCGACGTGCCGCTAGAGCGGGTGGTAGAGCTCCTGGGCTTCGCCGCCTTGGGGGCTCACCCCTTCTGCACTCAGCTCCCGCCTCAGGCCCAGGGCAGCACGCGCGCGGGCCCGACGCACGCACGCGGGCTCCAAGGCTACCCTGACACCAATGAAGCCGTCAGCACCGGGCCAACAATGGCACGGACTCCGCTCCCCGCCAGCAAAGAAGGACTCGTCGCAACCCACGGCCCCAGTGGGCTGCCGCACTACCACCCCCAGGTTGGCACATCAAGCAGAGCTGCATGGCACGCAGAGCACTATGGCGTGACCTTCGGGAGGGGCCGGGATCCGACATCACCACCGCGGTGTTCGGAGCAAGTCGTTCCCAGGAGGTAGGCCCTCCGCTGGGGAGGTGCCTTAGGGCCTGCCCCTGGCGGAGGACCCGTGGTTGTCGGGGGAACCGCTGGCGACCGCTCTACCCCATCAGTGGCGTCCTGGTTTCTGGTCGTCATTGATGGCACTAGAGTGTGGCACAAGGCGGGGCCCTCATCTGGCGATATGAAGCAAGGTCGGTACCTGTGAAGAAGGCCCAGTGCTTGTGAAGCTCGCCACCCCGTGACACTCTCACATAATAATGAGTGGGGCTGTACATGCCCCGGAGTCTCAGGGGTGCCGACCTCAGGCCCTGGGGCTCCCTCCCACGCCCAGTGGCAGCACTTAGCTCCGCGCTGGTGAGAAGACGTCCAAGACTAGACTAGGTGCCGGACGCGGCCTTTTTTCTGCTTTCATTGCTTTTCCCTTGGTTGTTGCTTTCCCCCACTGGATTTAAGTTGGATTCGAATTTGAGATTTGCGTGTGTTCGGGGAAGGGGTGCTTAGTCTCGTTCGAGCAACCTCTCGCGTTCTGGTTACGACCTCGCCTCAGCTGCCTCCCCTCGTGAGCATCTCACGAGCGGGGTCAGGCCTAGCTTGCGTGCAGCCCAGACTGCCGCCGTCATGTCCTCTCAAGAGGTTTTTTTCACTGCAGATCCTACGAATTCGGTCAGGAGGCATTCGAGACACCACAACTTCCCACAAATTGTCTCAGGACCCGCACAGGACAAACATAAACTAGCCAACCGGCTCGTCACCTAGCCAACCACTTGGCGCGGGCATATGGGTGATGTAGCATCCACTAGTACGCTAAACATAAGCTTTACATGAGGGGCACCCCCTCCCAAAATGCTCTTACAACCATCAGGTCGAAAGCCTGAGTTCTATTCATGCAGGGTAAGGAAACATGAGCAATGTGCAGTCAGTCGGATAAAGCCCCCAATGCATCCTCAGGAGCACCACCCGAACTGTCGCTGGCCTCGCCATTGCCCTCTGCGTTGTCGTCGGCGGCGTCAGGACCGTTCACCACATCGCCTTCGTCCGCGTCCACGATCGCGCCATCATCATCTGAAGCGAAGGCCCTGACAAGAGCGTCCACGTTGTCTTCCACCCAGTCTGCCAGGTCACCCCGGACGGCCTGGGGAACTGGGGTGATGGCTGTGTCAAAGTCGAAGTCAGGATCCATGTTCTGGAGATGGCTGAAGACGCTGGAAAAGGCGCGCCCGAGCAGGGCGCGGCTCCTCTCCTCCACCAACCTGTTGGCCCTGACCGACCGCGCCTCCAGCTGTGTCACTATGTCGGTGAAGAACTGAAGGTTGCCGGCGTAGCTGATTGCGTGCGGCTCACCAACGGCCGCCTCGCAGATGTTGCCCAAGGCCGTGTTGGCTCTCTCCCGAAGCGTGGTGAGCATGGGGCCTGCTCATGTTCCAGGAGCCGCCGCTGACATATCTCGTCCGCATTCTCGCACGCAACGGCCTCAGCCTCGTCCACTCGATGGCGAAGAAGAAGCACCTCGGCACGGGAAGTAGTTGACTCCCCCTGCGCCACCTCAAGTGCGGCCCGCAAAACATCAGCCTGCCGCGTCGCTTCCTCCAGCTTGATCCTCAGGGCGGTGGTCCTACCTTCAGCCTCGGTCTGGATCAACTCCAGCCTCTCCTCGAACTCGTGCTCGAGGTTCGAGCGCACCGTCGCTACCCGACGTCCGACCTCCTCCATGACGCGGGTCTCACGCGCGGCGACATCGTCCTCCGCCCGTGTCACCGAGCACTCCCTCGTCTCCAGGCGCTCGTACTCGCATGCATGCTCGGCGGATTCCAGCGTCAGCGCCTCCTCACGCTTCTGGAGCTCCGCCAGGTTGCCCGAGACCACCTTCATCGACGTGAGGGCCACCTCGCGTAGCTCCACCTGCTCCTCCAGCGAGTGGCTCCGAACCAGGAGTTCCCGTGCCTGCTCCTCCGCGGCCTCTCGCCGCAAGTCAGCTTCTCGGGCTTCTTCGATGGCCCGGGAATGCACCTCCCGAGAGGCCGCCAGCGAGGCCTTGGCCTCCTCATCGTCGAGATCGCGCTGACGGCGCGCGAGGGCGACAACCGCCTCTAGCTCGCGCCTCTCTGCAACCAGGCGCAGGCCCTCGGCCTCAAGGCACGCGTCCTCACCAGCAAGCTCTTCACCAAGCAGGCTCACCGCGTCAGCCGCCCTCCGAAGAAACCCTTCGCGAAGAGCGCGACGCTCCCGGGCACGCTCAAGTACATCTTCCACGCCATCATCCGCCCCAAGCAAGCGCCGGGGGGAACGGATCAGCGCTCCCCCTTCGGGCAGGGGGCTGGGGGCTGGCACCCTTGAGGCGACCGGGCACAGCTCGCCAGAAGCCCAGCCTGGAGCCAATCCATCCCCAAGTGAAGAGCGCTGGGAGTATCCCAGCCAATCATGGTCCACGACCAGACGAGAAGCCCACGGCAGGCTGGCTATGCCACGAGAAAGCTCGCAAAGGAAGGTCGCGAGGCGCGCGGGGCCACGTTGCACCTCGGGATGGTTCGTCACTCCAACCGGCCTCACCATAAGGGCCCAGCTGCTTGGAACGATCAAAGACAATGGAGAGGGCGGAGGCGAGAGGGATGGCTCCTCACCCATCTCCGTGAGCTCGGAAGGAAGGGCCCTGCGGAGCTCGGATCAGGAAGGGCAACAGAAGAATCTGGAGCTGGAAAGGGAGAAGGCTTACTCATCGATGGCGAAGTACTTTCTATGCTTCAGCAGGCGGCAAGGGTAGTCGTCGCCCAGGGCCTCCCTTCTCTTTCGGAGGGCCTCAAAGTCCACGCAGAAGCGGCCCGAGAGTTGAGCGTAGGGGTCAGCCTGTGACGAGGAGGAAACGTCAAGACGACCCGCGTCAGGGGCGCCTGCCTGAGGCGCGCCGCCGGTCACCTCACCAAGAAGAGCAGCTGGGGCCTCGAGGGCCTCAGACGCGGGTGCAGCAGGTGGCTGCTTGCCGCCCTCAGCCCCGGCATCACGGGCCTCAGGGGCCGCTCCCTCATGAGCGCTGCCCGATGTTGTCACCTTGGCGGGGGCGCCCTCGGCCTCCGGAGGCTCATGCCTCCCTACTCCGCCACTTGAGGAAGAGTCGCCTCGGCCAACTGGAAGAGCGGCCACCACCACTGGATTCTCACGAGGCCCTTGGAGGCCGGTGGGGCACGGTCCCCATTCATGAAAGACGGGCATCTGATTCACGAAGTCTCTCCTGCTCGAACAGAGGTACAGCAAGGCTCCCCCTTGCTGGATGCTGCCGGGGTTGGGGTCCCCGGTCAGGACCAAGAGCACCTTCCTCAACGCTTCAGGCGTCAGGTCCTCTTCCTGGAGCCTCATACGGTCCTCGCGCCCGCTGAAGGCCCACATGCGGCGTGAGTGGCGCTGGAGAGGGGCAACACGGCGTAGCAGGAACTCCTTCACCACCTTGGGCGCCGTCACGCCAAGCAACCTAAAAAACTCGAAGCGACGCCAGACATAGGTGAGCCGGGGGCTCGCGAGCGTCTCCTAGCCCCAGCCTGGGTTGGGGACAGCAGGCGAAGATGGTTCAGGGGGCTGGGCACCCCTACGTCCACATACAGCCACCGCTCGTGAAACCCAGGCGCGGGCGGTGGAAGACTGAAGTCAATTCTTGAAGCCGCCGTCTCAGGCACAGCGGCGAAGCTCACGCACCCCGAACATTGGGTAGGGTTGACAAGGCGGAGAGAGAAGAAGTGGGGCAGCAAGGCAACCAAAGGGAGGATGCCTACCATGGCCTCGCAAACGAAGGCGAATACCACAAGAAGAGTAATGGAGTCAGGACCCAGATGCATCATGTGGATCTGATAGTGGGAGAGCACGGCGTTGAAGAAATCAGAAAAAGGGGGAATCAATCCCGTCCACAAGGCGTCGGCGAAGTATCGGACCTCAGTGGCAATCCTGTCAATGGAGAAGCGGGACGCGGGCCAGGCCGTCGTCCTCCTGCATTCGTTGAAGATGGTGGCCAGGGCCGAGCTGACCTTGCCCATGCCCTCCTTATTGATTATGATTGGTCGGTCGACGGCGGGGGCCGCCGACGACGATGAGCGAGGCGGCAGCATGGGCTTCTTCCCTATTCCCTTCCTCGGCAGAGCCATGGTGGCAGAAAAGGGGGGGGGAGGTTCGAGATTGGATTAGATGCGGAAACTAGAGCTCGAGAGGAGAAAGAACAGAGAGGGCTCAAGCAACGGAAAGAGAAGCTGCGGTGTGCGGCTACAAGTCCTCCTAGCATTGCATAAAATAAGGAAGCGTGGGGGAACGGTGCCGCCCACGTCCAATCAACCTCCACGTGGCGCCCAAGACCGCAGGCTGTTAGGGCCCGCGACGCTTCGCACTTGCCCTTTCGCCTCTCTGCTCGGCCAAGTCTGGGTGCGCCGTGGGCCCAGGGGCTACTATTGGTGTTCTAGGAACGGGGGTCCCCAGACTTGCCTGCCTGCAGCCTGCGGCGTGGCTCAAAGGGGGGCCCAGCGCAGCCCATCTTCATCAACACAAGCTCAAGACCCTCGCGAGGGGCCAAGCCTCGCGGGACGGACGACAAGGAGCTTCCTCAGGCACGGCCTCATCAGGCTGGCTCACGAGGAGGCGGAGAGTTCAAGGCAGGGTACCTCGCGAGGTGCCCATGACGCCAGCCATGACGACAAAGGGCGCCAGTCGGGCGCCAGCCCGCGCAGTGTCCTCCTTTCTTCTTTGGTGCAAGGGGAGCAAGCGCAGGCGAGAGCATCAAGCAAAGGCATCCATTTCGGTGCAACAAGACCAAGACTAGTCCAACGGCATGATGGAGGTCACAGTGGAGCCCAAGCCGGCGTCACCACCAGAGCTTTTGACAGGCGAGGACCAACTTTAGTCAGGATAAGTGTACCCGCTGTTCCCCTTCAAAATGACCAATTGTTGGCGCCCTTCCCGCTCAATATTTGGGAAGAGGCCCAGGGCCTTTGCCTATAAATAGGACTAGCCACCCCCAGGGTAGAGGCATCTGGTATCTGGCATACATCTAGGATAGAAAGGGAGAGATAGGGCGACTAAGATCCTCCTACCAGTTCATCGCGCCAGCCAAGAATAGACCCTCGCAAGGCTGTTCTTCCTTGTATTGTTCATCATCAGCCAAAGAGGCAATCCACCACACCACACACTGGAGTAGGGTATTACACCACAATGGTGGCCTGAACCAGTATAAACCCTGTGTCTCTTGTGTTGATCTTTTCGTAGTTTAGATCCTAGCGATTCAACGAGGAGCAGGTAGACAGAGGGCGTAATCTCCGCGCGCACCCCAGTGTTCGAACCTCGAGGGTCTGCCGGAACCCGAAATCCGACAAATGCCAAGAGCTCCGAGCCGTGCGAGAAGGAAGAGTCGGCCGACGCCCCGACCGCAACGATCGCGGCTATGGCCGAGGAGGAGGAAGGAACGCAGGACGCTGGGAAGACCGCGGCCCTCGGCAAGGGTGGCGCGACCGACCTCGCGAGGATCGCTGGCAGGATCAGCCTCGCAAGGGAGACTAGAGGGATCAGCCTCGCGAGGATCGCCCGCAAGGAAACACAGGCCTCCCTTCACTGCCGCCGCAACCAAGGAGAAATGAGGACCATCATCAAGACGAGGGGGCTAGGGGCTACCAGGATCCGCGCGCGATCGCCTGCATCCTAGGCGGAGCTCAAGCCCCAGCCTCTAAACGCATCTTCAAGCAGTTCGCCCGCGAAGTGAATGCAGTCCTCCCCAAGCTTGAAGCCACGCGCCCCCTTAGGTGGTCTGCATGCGCCATCATGTTCAGCTCAGCGGATCAGCTCAAGTGTGCAGCCACAGCCGAAGTCCTCCCAATGCTTTGCTCCCCAGTCATCAGCAACGTGCAAGTCACCAGGACCCTCATCGATGGCGGGGCAGGGCTCAACGTCCTGCCAATAGAGACGTTCAATAATCTCCAAGTGCCTTACGATCAGCTTCAGCCAACCAAGCCTTTCTCCGGAGTCACTAACGGCTCCACAGTTCCAATTGGGCAGGTCCGCCTCCCTGTCACCTTCGGGGCGCGCAACAACTACCACACTGAGCTCATCGACTTCGACGTTGCCCACATTTGCCTGCCGTACAATGCCATCCTCGGTTACCCAGCTCTCGCCAAGTTCATGGTCGTGACTCATCACGGCTATAACGTCCTCAAGATGCCAGGAAGCGGTGGAGTCATCATGGTGCCTTGTGAAGAAAGAGACGCGGTGTGTTCCCTGGAACGAGCTTTTCAAGCCGCATCACTTGAAGACCCAGATCGCAGGAGCGGGAGGCTCCCTGAGACCGCCCCCAAGAAGAAGAAGACATCGCTAGGCCCGGCCCCTCAGGAGGCAAGCCCCTCAGGGTCTGCGCCTGCTCAGGGGGTACCTCCTTCTGTCGCATAGGGAGGCGTGCCCAGCACCCTCCTCAAACAGGGCTCAGGGGCTCCCACCTGGAGGGCCACCTACCTTGCTGAGGTCATGAGGGAGGCGCTTGGGCACCACTTGGAGGCGTGTTTCAGAACACGTTTCCCTCAGGAGTTCGTCAGTCAGATCACACAGGAGTTGCACGAGTCAAGAGTCATGAGTGGCAGCCACCGCTTACCCGCCGCAACTCCCCATCCAGGTGAGGATGGTGGGCTGTGCGTCTGCATCGACATCCTAGGGCTCAACCGAGTCGCCTCTCAAGAGCGCTTCTGGCCCTCACGTGTGGGGCGCTGCGGAGGCCCACCCCACAGCTACGTTCGCATGCCCTACGGCTTGCCGAACGCGGTTGCGGTACGCCAGCGCCTCATGAGGAGCATCCTGAAGGCTCAGGAGGCCAGGCGTTCTGCAGTCCTGGCGCAGATGGAGATGGTTCGCGAGGAGCCACCAGCGCCTCCGGAGCCTCCCGAGGCTCCTGGGCCTGGGGGCTCATGAAGATCGGCTTTCCGCAGCCCGCTACGTTTGCTCCTTCAACACCCCTTCGATGTCAACACTATCAGGTGACATCTTTCAAGTTTCGTTCCTAGCTAGGAGCGCCCTCAGGGCTGCATCGTTCCCAGGCCGCGTGGGTTCATCCCTGCGGCGTGTATCCCTTTTGCTCGTGTTTTTAGCTTACTTTGTTGGGGGCGCCCCTCGGGCTGCATCATCCCCAAGTCGCTCGGGTCAGACCCAGCGGCGTGTATCCCTCTTGCGTTTATTTTCGGGCCATCCATTCAACCCATCATGCTTGTTATTTGGTGCCTGTCCACGGCACCTCTTCTTCCTAGATGTCGGCAGCTTGCGCGTTAAAGGGGGGTGCCTAGGCATCGCGACTCAAGGCTCTTACCAGCTCTCCAGCCCTCATCCTCTGGCTTTTCCCACGGCATCGCGCCCCGGCAAACCAGCGACGGCTGAGACCAGCTCGAGGGCCGGGACCCGAGGATGTAGAGCACCGACATCTAACCCAGCCTGCGCGTTAAAGGGGGGGGGTACCTGAGCATTGCGACTCAGGGCTCCTACCGGCTTTCCAACCTTCACCCTCTGGCTTTGCCCACGGCATCACGCCCCGGTAAACCAGCAACGGCTGCGACCAGCTCGAGGGCCAGGACCCGAGGACGTAGAGCATCGGCATCTGGCCAAATTTGCAGGAACACATCACGAGTTAAGGCCCAGTGCCAGGCGCAACCCGCCTTGGGGAAGGGCCCCGTGAGTCCCACGCTGGCTCACGGGTGCCCCAATACACCTCGTCGGGCCTTTAGTGCCTCGTCGCCTCTCCACAGCAACTAACGACTGACCGACGCTTGTCATAGCGGACTTTTGCTCTTTTTGTGGTGGGTCTGCAGGATCCCTGTCACGACCGGTTTTCCGGGTATTAATTTCCTGAAATTGGCCGTCGTGCTCATCAGCCCCAGGATTACTGTTAGCTGATGAGGCAACAACTTGATATAGAAACTCCAAGCAAAAAAATACAGAATATGTAGTACAAGACCATTTTGGTCTGTGAGTACAACAAATGGTTTCTAATGGTTGATGGCGGAAGCGGTTTGTGAAACATCAATGTCTATGGGACTCCATTTCCCCACGGGAACAACTGACTAGGTTAACTCCTATCTTCGCGAGGCTGCTATCGCCATTGTGTGGGTTCCGGGGCTGTCGACACGGTCGCTCCTTTCCGCGCAAGAAATCTGGCCAAGACAATAGCCAGGGACAAGCCAGTGAGTACTTTGAATGTACTCGCAAACATTATGAACACAGGTATAACATAACAATGGTGTGCTGAAAATATTTTATGCTCATGGAGTCAGTCAAAAAAATAAATAAAATTCTGATGCGTGCAGGCGGTTATTTATAAAACTGCAATAACATAGTAGTATTAAAACTTATGAAATAAATAACAAGCAATGCCACAGTCGGGCGTCTTAGCGACACCGCATAAAGGGCTTTAAAAGAAATGCCACAGTCGGGCGTCTGAGCGACACCACATAAAGGGCTTTAAAAGAAATGCCACAATCGGGCGTCTTAGCGACACCACATAAAGGGCTTTAAAAGAAATGCCACAGTTGGGCGTCTGAGCGACACCACATAAAGGGCTTTAAAAGAAATGCCACAGTCGGGCGTCTGAGCGACACCACATAAAGGGCTTTAAAAGAAATGCCACAGTCGGGCGTCTGAGCGACACCACATAAAGGGCTTTAAAAGAAATGCCATAGTCGGGTGTCTAAGCGACACCACATAAAGGGCTTTAAAAGAAATGCCACAGTCGGGCGTCTGAGCGACACCACATAAAGGGCTTTAAAAGAAACAATCATAGTGAATATCCCGGAGGTAGAACCATCCCAGAGATACTCGATAATAACAATAATATCACGGGTTAGTCAACAATAATAATAATCATAATTATCACAAGTCACAAGTAGTAATTCCATTTCTGGTTTAACAGTTTCACCTCCGAAGGCCGCACTACTAGAAAAACCGCTACTAATGGCGCACCTAATTTGGCCATTAATGGCGCATCACTGGTGCGCCATTACTAGCACGCCATTAGTAATTTTTACTAATGGCGCACCAGTGGTGCGCCATTAGTATCTGGTATACTAATGGCGCACCACTGGTGCGCCATTAGTATAGGCTACGGTGCACCATTAGTATGCCTCCCAGGGGCCATGTATACCCAGGTGCTTTGGCATACTAATGGCGCACGACCACGAGATGCGCCATTAGTAACCATGGCATACTAATGGCGCACTGACCAGTGATGCGCCATTAGTATGCTTTGTCATACTAATGGCGCACTGTCATGTGATGCACCATTAGTATGAATATTAGGGTTTTTTTTATTTTTTTATTTTCTGTTTTTTGCACAGGTTACAAAATGTATAATTTGACAAAATATAGACAGCACACATCAACAACAGATTCATCGAATACAATAGAAGATTAGTCTTTGAATACAATTCATCATATTAGTCTCCGAATACAATTCATCATATTAGTCTCCGAATTGAAAAGACCGAACAAAGATAGAACATTATATTACAAGTCTCGAGACCGCGAGTAGCGAGTTTGTCTTCACATTACAAGTCGATATCGATCATCTAAACTACCATCACATAGAAGAGAGCTGCGGTCATCACGATGAGCATCATCACGATGAAACTCGTCTTCATCCGGTTCCTCCAACGCTCCCTCCCCTCTCCCGCTAGATAGCGGGCGTATCTAGATTCGGCCTCGGCCCTAGTGGTGTACCCTTTGTAACTGTTACCGCTGAATCGGTGAACCTGTCTCCGACACTCCTCCCAGTCATCGTAGACTCCGGGAACCTTACCCTTGTACACGACATACGTCGGCATCGCTATGCACTAGCCAAACGAAACGTTAGTACCAATTCACAGACAATACATAAGCAATATATAAGTATGCAACAGAACGATCGGAAGAGAAAAGCAAGACATTAATAGCATCGATTACATCTAAGTTGAACGACTCTCGAAACCAAAGAGACATACTACAAGTTCATTAAAGTTTAATTACAACATGAGCCAATCGATGTTTCAGAACTAGACACAGCATCACTGCTTTCGACTCGACTCAAGGGACCGGAGCGTGGATGAAGCCGCCGTCTATCGTGGGAGTCATGAAATAACGGTCGTTGTCAGCCTGCATTTGTAGCATTGTGTCGATGTCACTGTTGGACGGTTGATTTCTGAGGTAGAACTGCCCCGAGGTACGAAGGACATCTTGATGGATGATTTCCGCAAACTCCGACTGGATGCGAAAGAATTCTTGTCGGAGGTCCGCGTCCTGGATTGCCGACACGCTCGCGGCCCAATCTTTGAGTTTACTCGGTAGCAGAAGTTGATGATGGTCCCGTACGATCGCCCGCATGTGATGGATGGCGTAGTAGGCACCCTTCTGACCGCCAGGCGGCTGCTTGACGCAGCAGAACGTCGTATTGTGGGAGAACACGTGCTTGCCGTACTTACGAATAGGCCTGGTGAAGGTGCCTCCAGATTTGGCGTAGCCGGGGAGAACATCATCAAGAACCTTCTTGACATTTGTGTAGTCTACGTTCGACTGACGGTCCGGGTCGAAATACGTGGCCATGGAATATTTGGGGCTTAGGAGGATGAGCGTGCAACGTGTGTCACTGCAGAAAACACGGAATGTTAAAAGAAAAACGATCGAAATGTAAGAATTCATATGTTACGGGCCGGTTGAGGGGAGGACTTACTCGGGAAAGTAAGGCACGAGGAAGTTATCCTTATCTTGGTTTGCCAGAATGACGCCTTCGAGGTAAGAACTCGCGACTTGCCGGTCCCCAGCGCTGCCCAAGATCTTGGCACGCATGTAGAAGGGGTCGACTATCACGATGTCCGGGGTCTTGTCGCGAATGATCCGCATCTCCATACTCAGCGAAAATAGCCGAACGAAGGTGTAGTGCAGCGGATGAAGGTTCAACATAGCGTGGATGTCATCAAAACGCAGGACGATCATACGCCCGATGGAGTTATCCACAAAGCCCTTGCCCTCTGGCACCTTGGCCGCGAAAACTGGGTATGCCACATCCTTCTCCCTGAGACGCCGCTTCTCCAAAGAAAGAACACTGTCATGCAGACTCCGCATAGCACCGGTTGCAGCATTGAGCATATTTGTCGGTAGCATCGCCCTACCCGCCACATGCACCCTCCTCGAGATATCCTGCGGTGAAGGTGGCCCGTCCTGAGCACGGATCGTACTCGGTGCCGGCTGGCTCGCACCCTTCTTAGTCTTTCTTTTGCGTGCCTTCTTCTTCTCCTGTAATGGGACCGAGTTCTGCTCACAGACCGCCTTCTTGAGTGTGTTGGGGCTGATAATATTTCGCACCTCGCCTATCTGAGGCTCGGTGAAGTCGGCAGCTGGAGGCGTCTCCTGAGAGCTGAACGCCAGACGGCGCCTGTTGCAACTTGGCTTCTCCGCGGTACGAGCTAGATCGCACACGTCTTTTGTTGGGTTTGGTTCTTGAGAAGGAGGCCCCATGAAGTCGCCATCGTACCCATGATCGGCAAAGTACTGATCGACGTTGCCAAATGTATCATCGTCATCGTCGTCGTCGTTCTGATCCTGTGCCATATGCATGTTTGGATCCAGTGGCATAGGGATGTCCGGCACCGTTGCTGCGGTCTTGCCATGGGAACGACTTGGCGCCGGCACGACTGGCGGTGTTGTCTTTGGGGTGGTGTCCCCCGCCCCCAAACGAATCTGGCTCTTCGGCCAAAGCAGGGGCCAGCTCAGGCAGGCGCTGAGGGTCATCACGTCATCATCGTCGGCCCCGACGGGTCGAATCGGAGGTAACAAGTCGTCGCAGCCTGGCAGCACCCGAACCAGTTGAACCCTAAACAAGTTGGATGGCATCTGGGTACCGTGGAACAAGGGGTTGCCCGGTTGAACGATTTTTCCCTTGGCGACATCGACCAACTCGTTGTTCACGAAGTGGAGGAGAGTGCACGGAACGTCGGCGGCGCCCTGCGAAAACATGTAGGGCGTCAGGGATGCCCAGTCAAAGGCAAGGAGATGAAGTCCTCGGCCGAGAGAGGCTTAATTAGTTACCGTGATGATGGCGTCGAGCTCGGCTAATGTCGACGCACCGCCAACGGCGGGCGTGCAGTTGACGGAGGTGCCGCTTGCTGCAGAGGTGCCGGCCGGCGTACACCCGGGTGCATTAAGCTCCCGTGCCGGCGTCGGAGACACCAATGTCGCCTCCGCCGGAGGCACCAATGGCCCCGCCATCGCATTATGCGAGTTGCTGGCCGTGAAGCTAGGAATCGGGGGCGGCCCCTGTTGGCCGCCCGCAATCCACGCACTCAACCCCGAGATCAAGGTAGGCACAATGGCGGTGATCGTCGCTCCGAGTCGTTGTTCCACTTGCTCTTGGACAATCTCCGGAATCCGCGCCACCTGTGCCTTGAGTTCTTGAACCTCTCGCGCCTGGCTTTCCGAGCTGGTCTTTTTCTCCTTCCGCACACCAGCGGTATAGTATGACCCCCATTTTGTCGACAAGCCTTTGCCGGCCACACGACCAGCTGACGTCGGCTTACTGAGCTTATCCTTGTTCTTCATTACATTCAACCCCCTATTTAGAGTGGTGTCCCAAGGGTTGCTCTTAGTCGACCCCGCGCTACTGCTTTCAGTCGCCTGCGGAAGGAATGTGAACCATTTAGAAATTTGGCTTCATTAATTAGAATGCAACCATATGGAGCTAATTACGCGGGGGTGTATTCCTTACCAGAACAAGCTCAAGCTGCCTGGTCTTCGGATCCGTGGTAAGCTCCTTTGTTTTCAGGTCCTTCTTGTACCGGGCCCTGACAAAGTTCCTGGTCTGCTTGTCACCGTATTTATCGAAGAGGGGCGGTAGGCCTTGCTCGGCACGGTCCGCCTCCTCCTTGTCCCATATAGGCTCCGCCACTCTGTAACCGCCGGGACCGAGTGTGTGTTCCCCTATGTTCAGCTCCCGCATTTGTTTCCCCCACTCACTTGATTGGGAGCTTGCGGTGCTCGAGCAATTGATCTTGAAGTCGTTGTAGTCATCTTCGGTGATCGAAGGATTTTTCTCCTTGATCTTCTGATAACTCTCACCTTTCTCGATCATTCTCTTCACATTGCTTTTCAAAGTAGATAGGGCCTTGCTCATCTTCGTGAGGGCAACATTGTTCACTTTATTCCCTTTGAGGCTTGTGTTTTCAAATTCAGCGGGGAACTTGTATCGTTCGTGCAGCTTCGTGAAGAGGAGGTTGCGCAAATTCCCTCGGTCAGGATGCCTCAGGTTCTCGGTGTTGATCGAGACGGTGCTCCGGACAATGCACCCGAGCTGAAGCGAGTACCCCTTGACTATTCGTTCGGGCGCCGTTGGATTCCCATTGGAGTCCACTTCAGTAACTTCCTCCTTGAGGGTGCGGAGCACGATCGGGCGCCGGTCCTTCCGTTGCCTCTTCGGTTGGCTGCCATCTATGCGTGCGCCGCCATCATTAGTGGTGGCATCCTCGGCGGCACCATCAGTGGTGGCATCAGTGTGGTCATCCTCGGCGGCACCATCCGTGGTCTCAGGATCGGTGGGGAAGGCGGCGGCCTCATACAAGTGAGGTTGTTCCTCCATCTCCTGGGACAGCTCCCAGAATGCCTTGCCGCCCGAACCCCCGGCCTCATCGTTGTGGGCCATGTTTCTCTCTAAATAGAAACAAAGTTTGGTCAAAAAGTTGGTTATTGTCAAGGAACAAGATCATGGTCTCATCATTTAGGGTTTGTCGACACCGAGGCATCCTAAAATCTAAGCTTTTATCATTGAGGGTTTTTCGACGCCGAGGCACCCTAAAAGCCTAACCTTTCATCATTTCGGTTTTTATCGACACCGAGGCACCCTAAAAGCCATGCATTAGTCACAAGTACGCCGGGGCACTTGATCCTACTTAATTAACTACTAAGATACCCCGGCCCATGCATTAGTCACAAGTACCCCATATGTCCTATTTTTAGCAAAGTCATGCTAAAATTCACGGAAAATTTCAGCATGACCTTTGCTGAAAATAGGACATATGGAGTACCCGAATTTGCCGGAACGGAAGTTAATCGACATTCCGGCAAACTCAAGGGCCTCTCGGGGTACCTGCAAAATCATTATCCCAGGTGGACATGGATGCAATGTCACATGTCACATGGATCCCACACCCACAGGAGCTCTGCTAACAAATGTGCTCTGCTTCAACACAAATGTGCTCTGCTTCAACACATTGGAAACTGAGTTCTGACTGCTACAAATTCAGTTTTCAGATACCAGCAATCAGGAGCCTACATGGTACCATTTTGTTATCCTAGCAAGAACAGCATGAGCCAAACAAGTAAATGGAAAACATGTTTCCTCAACAAGCAAAAAGGGAAAATGCAATTTATGGCACATAGATGTTGATCCACTGACATTCATAAATTTCAGAAGAGAAAACAGCAGGCATTGCCCATGCAGTATTTACTGCTAACCAGGGAGAAGAGGTTCTTATTTTCACTCCCGCAAATTGCCAAAGCTGAAGTTATATTCTGTTCTTGCTGTATAAACTTTGGTAACACGAACATAGCGGTTGATATAATGTACTACTCCTTTATCAAAGATGGAGTACCTCTGTACCATAAGTCTTATATTTTGATACGGACGGAGTAATATTATGGTTTGCTTCTAGTGGTGATAGAAAGTAATCATTGTCTCAGAAATGCAGAGTACTCTGTTTCTGATAAATAAATAGATCCCAAGAGACAAGAAATTAAGTTTATTTTTTGTGCGCTACAAATGGGCTAGCAATCCAGCGGGGCAGGCCATCAACTGGTGACAAAAAACTTATTGCTCAAGCTTTGGTTAGCAGCACTTGTTGGTCTATTTCTCAAAAAAACACTTGTTGGTCTTCTGCAACTGTGTTTAAGTGCTGGAGAAATTATTGTTCTTGGAGCATTAAGTATTTGGAAGACTGGTCATCCATTCTGCAAACTTTGTTCTGGCTTTGTACCATACTGTTTTTTTTCATCTAGACTAGACTAGAATACAGTTTGGCATTAGGATTTTTCAGATCCGTGTCACACCATTACAATTTAATCTGTGTTAATCCCAGTCATATAAAACAGGCTTGAAATGACTTGGAAAGTTCACCAGAGATCGCGTACAACTGAGAATGCAGCCTCGTGCTGTATGTGTTCCTGCGATGACTGAGTATGACGCTTTTCTCTAAAACAAAAAGAAATTCTCTAAAAACTGAGTATGACTCAGATTAACCACTACAAATAACTGGACAGCGGCAGGAGCAACCTCAGTCCCAGGGCAACACAATTTCTACAGCATTAATTTTGGACTTGTAAATGTCGAGATAACTTCTACTCTAGACCAAAACCCAAACCATGGCTTACGAGGATTCATTTTGGTCGAACTGACGCAACTTTGATTTGATCTGATTCTCAGCCATGCAAACCACGTCTAGACTGAACCCAGCATGCTTACATCTTTCTGGCAACATACACACATCGAATTTACCTGCCCAGCATGCCAAACTGTAAAACTTCTATACTCTATAGCAACTTCCTGGCATTCAATTTTCTACAGATTTCAGGGTGCCACCAGAACTGAACATACCAAAGAGCTACAGATTTTAGGATGCACTAGAACTCAGCACAAGGAAAACCAGCCGCATACCTTGCTGCGAGAGGGGCGGCGGGGCGGTGGGGCGACGGACGGTGGTGTCGAGGTGGCGGGGGGATGGTGGTGTCGGGGCGGCGTCGAGGGCGGCGGGGTGACGGTGGTGTCGGGGCGGCGCTGGGGCGGCGGGGTGACGGTGGCGTCGAGGGAGGCGGGACGACGGTGGTGTCAGGGCGGCGCTAGGGCGGCGGGGCGACGGTGGCATCGAGGGAGGCAGGGCGACGGACGGTGTCGGGATGGTGCGACGGCGGCGGGAGAGGAGAGGGCGAGGGCGAGGGAAGGCGGGGAGAGGGCGAGGGAGAGGGAAGGCGAGGAGAGGGCGAGGGAGGGAGAGGGAGAGGGCGAGGAGAGGGCGGAGAGGCAGGGCGGAGGCGGTGGAGCGGGCGCGGGCGGACGGCGTCGGGTTAGGTTTGGGCGGATGGCGCGGGCTCGAGGGGGAGGAAGGGGAGAGGGAGGCGGCGAGGGCGCGTGGGCGGCTGCGGCGCAGTGGGTCAGGGCAGCGGGAAGGGGGGATCGGGCACAATACTAATGGCGCACCACCCCTCGGTGCGTCATAAGTACATCCATACTAATGGCGCACCTCACCGTGGTGCGCCATTAGTATTTTTTTTATTTCAACTCGAGCCAACGGGTTATGTACCACCAGAACTGATCCACATCAAGTCCCCTCTACTAGCTCGACTGGTCAGCAGCCAGTTCTCACACCAGGAGGTCCTGGGTTCGACTCCCAGGCTCCACAATTTTTTTTAGCATTTAAAAAGCTGTTTGATACTTATTTGTGTTTAAATATGTTCAAACTTGTTTAAATAATAACAGTAATATTTTTTTATAAGACAGTAGCATTTAAAAAGCTGTTTGATACTTATTTTTTTATAAGACGGTGCGCGGGGTGCGGGGGGTCGGCGGCGGCGGTTGAGTAGGGGAATCGAGGGTGCGGGGGGTCGGCGGCGGCGGCCGGTGGACTGGGGGGTGCTCGGCGGCGAGGGGGACCGGATCTGGCGAGGTGGGATAGCGATCGAGATGGAGGGGGATCGAGATCGAGTGTCCATGAAATTTAAAAATATTCATGATAGTTCAAAAAGTACCCATGAAATACAATCGAGAAATGAAGGCTACGATTTAAATACAATCGATCTTAGCTAGCTATCTGTTCACAATCTTCTTGCCCTTCTTTTTCGCAAATGGAGTTCTTCTGTGGAACGGACGTCCTTTAGGTAGGGTGGTCCTGCTTCTTCTTGTGGTGTATGCTGCTACTTCATCATCGTCGTCATGTTCGATCCTCGGGTCGCCGTACTTGTCGAAGTCTTGCTCATTGGCTACTCCATCCATTCCGATGATCTTCCTTTTGCCTCTCCTCACGACAACACGACTGGGCTTTGGCGGGTCGGTAATGAAGAAGCATTGGTCCACTTGGGAAGCCAGTACCCATGGCTCATTTTTCGCGGTGACGTTTGCGCCCGCGGTCTTGGATTTGGCTTCGGGTATAACCATGGTGGTGAAATACCGGTCTTCTTTTATGACGTTCTTGGCCCATCTGACACGGAACATCGGGACCTTCTCTCCAGCGTAGCTCAGCTCCCAGATCTCCTCGATCCTTCCGTAGTATCTGTCCTTGTCGTTACCGGTGTAGGATTCCATCGTTACCCCGGAGTTCTGATAACCATCGCTCTTCATGTCCTTGGCCTCGGTGTAGAATGTGTAGCCGTTGATATCGTACGCCTCATAGGTCATCAGGTTGTGCTCGGCGCCCTGTGACAAGGCGAATATGAGTTGTTCTTCCGCGGAAGAATCCTCATGTAAAGGGTACGACAGAAGCTTCTGCTTGAACCAACGCGTGAAACATGAGTTGTGCTCTTTGAGTATATCTCCGTCCGTCCTCTGTTGGCCTCGGTCATTGTACGTCTTCTTAATAAAGGTTTTGTGCTCTACCACCCAAGGATCGACCACGTCTATGTGTTGTAGCGCGACTAGGTTTGCTCTTTCAAAGTCGGCGAGTCGACCCTCGAAGTCGACATGCATTTCGCGGCGACCCTCACGGTGACCCCATCCAGCGAGCCTGCCGAGGTGCCTGTTGACGGGCAGACCAACGGGGTTCTCGATGCCTAGATAATTCGTGCAGTAGGAGATGCACTCTTCGGTCAGAAAGCCCCTGGCTATGCTTCCCTCTGGACGTGACATGTTGCGAACGTATCCTTTGATGACACCATTCATCCTTTCGAACGGCATCATGCTGTGCAGGAACGTCGGCCCGAGTTGGATGATATCCTCCACTATATGGACCAGCAGATGCACCATAACGTCGAAGAATGCGGGCGGGAAGTACATCTCAAGCTCGCATAGTATCACCACGATCTCTTCCTGTAGCCTTCTGAGTTGCCTCACGCCAATCGACTTCCGAGAGATGACGTCGAAGAAGTTGCATAGGCCAAATAGCGTTTCACGGACGTGCGCGTCCATGATCCCACGGATTGCAACTGGAAGTATCTGCGTCATCAGCACGTGACAGTCGTGAGACTTCATCCCGCTGAACTTCTGCTTCGCTGGGTCTAGGTATCTGCTTATCTTCCCCGCGTAACCGTAAGGAAGTTTTACTCCTAGGAGGCAGGTGAAAAACTGCTCGATCTCCTCCTGACTTAGAGTGAAGCACGCGGGAGGGTAGTCATTTCCGGTCTTCTTGGCCTTTTTGCCTTTGCGACGACTTTCTGTGTCCTGCTTCGCCTCATCATCATCATCATCATCATCATCATCATCATCATCATATATAGCGTGAAGCTCCTGCCTGATGCCCATTGATTTCAAGTCTGCCCTTGCTTTCGGCCCATCTTTGGTCCTCTCTGGCATGTTGAGCAGGGTACCAAGCAGACTCTCGCACACGTTCTTCGTGATATGCATGACATCAAGGCTGTGAGGCACACGGTGGATCTTCCAGTACGGCAAGTCCCAGAAAACAGACCTCGTTTTCCATACCTTCAGCAGCGGCTCTGGCGCCTTTTGCTTCTTTCCCGGCAGTGGGCAGTCTTTCCAATTTTTCAACAGCTTGTCTATTTCCTCGCCGCTCCTCGTACACGGGCGTTTTCGGGGTTCGGTTTCACCATCGAACAGATCCTTGCGTTTCCTCCACGGGTCATCGTCGCGAAGCCACCTTCGATGTCCCATGAACACGGTTTTCGAAGACCCGGGATCTCTATCTAGCTGGCGATACGTTGTGTCATCCATGCACCTTACGCATCCAGAAAATCCGTGGACTACCTGCCCCGCAAGATATCCGTAACCGAGATAGTCGTGCACCGTCGTGAGCAGTGCGGCTCTCATAGGGAAATATTCTTTCTCTGCGGCGTCCCACGTATTGGCTGGCGTTTTCCACAGCGTGTCAATCTCCTCTTTCAGCAGCCCCAGATACAGATTGATGTCGTTCCCTGGTTGTTTCGGCCCTTCAATTAGCATACTCATGTGAATGTACTTCCTCTTCATGCACAACCAGGGGGGAAGGTTGTACATCCACACGAACACAGGCCAGGTGCTATGTGTGCTTCTCTGGCTGCCAAACGGATTGACTCCATCGGTGCTCGCGCCCAGCACGATGTTCCTTCTATCGTTCCCAAATTCTGGGTATTCGAAGTTCAACGCTTGCCACTGGCTCGCATCCTTAGGGTGACTCAGCATCTTGTCTTTTTTATCTATCTCCGGATCATTTGCGTCATCTTCTCGCTTCTTCTCCTCCCTATCCGCGTGCCAACGCAGGAGCTTTGCTACCTTAGGGTCCGCGAAATACCGCTGCAGACGAGGAGTGATCGGAAAGTACCACACCACTTTTCGAGGAGCTTTCTTCCTCTTCTTGTATCGAGTGACACCGCACACCGGACATATGGTAGACTCCGCGTGCTCGTCCCGATAAATGATGCAATTGTTCATGCACACATGGTATTTCACGTGCGGTAAATCCAGAGGACACACGATTTTCTTCGCCTCCTCCAAACTGGTCGGGCACTTGTTCCCCTTGGGAAGACGTTCGTGCCAGAATGACATGTTCTCGTCGAAGCATGCGTCGGTCATTTTGTGTTTTACCTTCATCTCCAGAGCCATGAGCGTTACTTTCAGGCGGGTATCCTCGGGCCTGCATCCTTCATACAATGGAGTAACCGCGTCTAACTCAAGTTGATCCATCTTGGCTTTCTCTCGGGCGGCAGCTCTTGCGTTATCCGTCTGCTTGAGAAGCAGCTCTTGAATATGAGGGTCCTGCACCCAGCCCATCGATGGTCCAGCTTCGTCTGCTCCGCCGGCATCATCATCATGTCCTGCATCTTCTTCTACATGATGACTGTGTACAGCATCACCGTCGTGATCATCTCCTGGGGATTCTTCGTCTTCTCGCCCGCCCGAGCAGCGGTGGTTGTCTTGCTGCCCTTCCTCATTTCTTGCCCGGCCCCCATGGACGACTTCGTAGTCATCTTCATCACCTTGCCACCGATAGCCATCCATGAAACCACGCAAGAGCAGGTGGTCCCGCACCTGCCCGGAATCCGGGTCCGCAATAAGGCTATTCAGCTTGCATCTTCGACACGGACATCTTATCTCCGTCTCGTTCTTTTGAAGCATCTCGGCCTTCGCGGACCTCAAAAACCTATTCACGATGCCTTCGGTCATCGTGCGGACCATGGTCGCCTGCGGGGTAGAGCAAAACGATATTTTAGAACCAAGAAAAAATTTGGCATGACTTTCCCTAAAAATAGGACCAAAAAGAATGCTTAATGCCAAAATTCTTGCCGAAACGGAAATGAATCAACATTCCGGCAAAATATTGGCAACTATCGCATTTCAAATACCGGTACACCTCCAAACACAAACACATATGCAAAACCACAAACATATGCAACACCACGAACATACATAGATCTAGCTAGGCCATAAAAAGTGCATGTGCACATTGTTGTAGGGAGAACAACATAAATATAGCTTCCGCCCTTACTTACCTAGCAAAACAAGGTAACTTAACCACTTAATTTGAATGAATTTATGGTGGAAATGAGGTGAAAAAGAGGAGGCACCCGAGACAAGGAGGAGGCGGTGGAGAGAATGAAGTGGGGAGAAAGTGAGTGTGGGAGGAGAGGCTGTCCAAAATATCTTTGTTGCTGCCCACTTACTAATGGCGCACCAACCACAAATGCGCCATTAGTAATCCAGGTTACTAATGGCGCACCCCCTGGTGGTGCGCCATTAGTAGTTTTGCAAAAAAAACATACTAATGGCGCACTACACCACGGTGCGCCATTACTAGTTTAAACTAGTAATGGCGCATCGCGTGCGAGTGCGCCATTAGTAGTTTTGCAAAAGAAGGAATAAAAAATAATAAAAAAAACAACATTAGTGGCGCACTCTCTGGAAGGTGCGCCATTACTAGTTACAACTAGTAATGGCGCACTGCCTGAGGATGCGCCATTAGTATGTTTGGACAGGCGCACTAGTTAAAAAAAATTTGATACTAATGGCGCACCGTCAGCCAGGTGCGCCATTAGTAGTTTCAACTCTAATGGCGCATCAGAGGGTGGTGCGCCATTAGTATATACTAATGGCGCACCACTTTTCTGGTGCGCCATTAGTGTCAATCCCATCTATAGCCCTTTTTCTAGTAGTGCCGACACTAAGACCGACACTTGACCCATCCCAGACTGTAATCCTTAACCATGGACATGGCTATTCGCATAGGTTTAATCTCTGCAGAGGGTGTACTCTTTACCCACGAGTAACGGATTTCTTTAGTCCATCGGGACTAATTCCGTCTACGGTCTTTTTGTTGAAAACACACCTAACTTGCACACACTAGCTTAACTCACACGTGTCTGGAATCACCCACGACACCTGTCAAGCAAACTCTAAGTGGGGAGGCTACAACCTCGCGTAGCATGGGATGAAATTTATATCGCGCGCTCTAAGGGGTGGCCTCCCCTCTCGGTCCCAACCAAAAACAGCCATGCCCCCGGACCAGGTGGCCTGCCTACCAGCTACAACCGGTATCTTCCACCCTGGCCTCTCTATACGGTGTGTGCTAGAAAGAGGTTGACAACTTACTGAACCGTACTCCACTTGTTGTAGAGACGAGTGGTAGTACGAAGCAAGTATGGGGTTACTGGAACAAGACTCAATCTACAGTCAACTCAGGAGGCTTATAGTTTCCTGCATGACATGTATAACAAAAATATTTCAATCAGTACAATCAACACCCATTATATCTTACCATGCCATACCGGACATACCCGTCCCGACGGAGACCGGCGACAAGCTCACGCCTACCCAAGGCAGAGGCTTTCCCAGATTCCTTTCCGGCATGCATGCAAGATACATGAGGATGACTACCATCACAAGTATACTCATTTCCAACAGCATGGAAATCACTAATATGCATCCATGCAAATGATCATATCACATGAAATAATAAGTCCTTCAAAAAGAGGTGGTGTTCTAAACGTGTCAACGAACACACCAAAAATATCATGCCAGGGTTCAGAATGCTTGCCTTCAGGTCAAGGGAAGGCAGGGTGCATTTCAACCTCTTGAAATATTTCTCCTCTCTTCAAAAATCCTATTTTAGCAATATAAATGAATTAACACACAAAATAAAAACAGCACAAAAAGTTGTTCTGAAATTTTTTCAAATAAATCTTAAAATAAAGTAGACAATATTTGAGAGAGGTAGGAAAAAGAATTAATTCATTTGGAGTTATCCTTAAAAAGATATAACCAATCAAAGTTCTGGACAAAATCTGTTTTTTTTAAATAAAACAAAAAGAAAACGTTTCAGTCTCGAATACGCTTTCGGTGCAGGGAAAACGTACTGGGGGATTATACGTCTTTACTTAAACACGTGGACTGGCGTGGGGTCACTGACAGTGGGCCCGCCTGGCCCACTAGTCAGGTTTGACCAGTCGCCGCGCCCCTTCTCCCTCCTTTGTCCGAGCGGGGCGAGGTTCCGGCGACCAACGTCGGCAAGAGGCGGCTCCTCGCGGCCTCTGGAGGGCGGGGATGGATCCACCAGACTGGGGCGGTCCTCCCGGTAGTCGTTGGGTCGGCGGGGAGGGACGGAGCTGACGACGGCGAGCTTTGCGGCGGAGGAAGGCTTCGGGCAAAGTGATTTTTCTCCCGCGGTGAGTCCCGAACAAAATCGAGTAGTGGGAATGGTTCACGGGAGGAAGAGGGAGTTCTTGGTGAAGAGAACAGAGAGGGGGAAGCTCTGGTGGCGCCGGAAGGGCTGGGGCAATGGCGGCGGCTGCGGTTGCCGGAGATGGGGAAGAAGGCCTCCCCGGGTCATTTGGCTGCCAAAGGGGGCCCTAGGGAGATGGCTTGAGGTCGCCTGCGTGCGGAGACGAGCTCGGGCTCCTTATATAGGCGAGGCAAGGCGGTTCCGCGGCGGCCGTGGATAAGTTCTCCGGCGGACCGCCTCTCTGTAGCTAGGGCGACGTGGCGGCGACGTGCACTAGGTGATGAGGCTGCGGATGAGCTGGAGATGTTCAAGGGGGCAGCTGGCGAGTGCTGGGAGCTTGGGCGGCACCGACCGCGGCAGGGCGTGCTGTGGACGCCGGTGGGCCGCCAAAAGTGCTCTGGCGGGGGCGCTGTTGGCTGCCAGGGCGGCTTGGCGCGTTGCTGCGAGGAGGGTGGTGCGTGGCGTGGCGCTGCAGAGCGGGCCAAAACCAGGGGGCTAGCGTGTCGGCTCGGGCGCGCGGCTGCCATTGGCGCTCTCTGGGCGTGCCCAGTGCACGCCCACCAGCTGCTCGGCGAAATGCCATGGTCTGTTAGGTGGCTTGGTTGGAGTTGGGAATTAGCATTACTAGGGTAGGGCTTGCAAGGAGATCAGTGGACAATCTTGATGGGTCAGAGGATCAGGTTCACATTGGTAAGTAAAATCCATGCCAAATCTGACCATGCACACAGGGTGTTTGACAAAATGCCAGAGGCATCTAGGCAGGTCTTCGAGTGGTCAAAAACTCCAGATGGCAGTCTCTTTAGATGCATAAGAAGGTGGTGAAGTTAGTTTGCCAAAAGTAGATACTTGTTAGTGCAAGTTTTGCAAAACTCCAAATCTGGACAGGAGGTGAATGGCATTATTTCATGAACCAAAAATATGCCAATGGTTGCATGCTCCTGGACTTAGGAGTTTAACATGGAGGACTACAAGTAAGAGAAAGAATCAAGGGCTAAAGAGCAAGCAAAATTATGGTTGCTGTACAAACCATCATGTTGGACCAGAATGAAGATGAGGTTGTTCCACTCAAAATTTTCAAAGAACAACCATGGATTTTTGCATATAATGGAATGATATGCTCCTACTGACATCACAAAATTTTGGTGGAAGCTAGAAACAAATATTCAAAAGGGTTGTAGTGCAAAATTGCCCACTGGACCAGAGAAGGAAAACAAGTGTAGCACTCAAAATATGCAATGAATTAAATATATTATTGCACAAAAGTCATTTAGAGACATCACATGACATCTCCAAATTTTGGCTAGATTTTTAGTTAAATTTATCAAATGGTTGTGGTTCAAAAAGAGCTTCAAAACTTAAAACCAGTCATTTTAATGAATATAGCTCAGGGTGCAATAATTTTATAAATAAATCTCCTGATTGAGAGATGTTTTTAATGAGAGGGCATACAAGTCCAATATGTTTTGGAAGGATCCACTTGGGAAAAATAAATCCTTAATATTAAAAGAAAGGTTTTGAAATCAACAGAAATATTCTTGCAGGCAAAAAAAAATTTAACTCTTGGCAAAATTTTAATAACTAAAACCTGGTTAAATTTTTGGGGTGTAACAATTACTACCCCCCTTAAAAAAATCTCATCCTCGAGATTTGCTAAGAGCCATTGTGAAAAACAAATGCTCCATATGTGTTCGAGCGGTTGTGAGTCTGCTGCCGTGGTGCTGCGTGAAATAAAACGAATAATCCATGCAGCGAGAGGATAAAAGATGCAGCAAATTCCGGAAGAAGAAAATCTCATTCCAGGATTTTTCGCGGTTACACAGGTTGCTCACGAAGAAAACCACTCACAAACGTAAAAACTAAGTACTCGACTCGTCGCACAAATTCGGGTACCATGCATAAGTTACAACATAATAGTAAATGCTGAACTAACAAACACAGCAGTGACGTCTAAAATGAAAAAGGTAACTGGTGGGGTCCCGATAAAATGTCTCTGGCAATGGGATACACTCCTCTTCTATCAGAGGAAGTGGATTGACCAGTCGATGTATGCATCTCTCTGGGTCGGGCCTCAGTGGTCTGCCGATTGCAATCTGAGGATTCAGATCAGTGAGATTCTGGAGATAATCCATCACTCGCTGGTTCAAATGCTCTTGAGCGATGATGTACTGGATAAGGTTGGCTAGTACTGGGTCTCTCTCAATCCGTCCATCGGGAAAAGATGTTACTCCTCCGGGCATTGCACGACTCGGAAAGTAATAATATCCTCGTTCGCGGGCATAGGGTACTGCGGATCGAAGGCGAGCAATCGCTTCTTTCGCAGCAGCTTCTATGGCCAAGCGTGGGGTTGGCATAGATTCCCCCATGAAGGAAACTTCCGTTGGATCTTGGTTGGGGTCTACGGGAGGAATGTGTACTGCTCCCCAATATTCCGAGGTAGAAGGGGTGATTCTTGATTTGAACAGCTCGTACTGGGGTGGATATGTAGAACCCATAGTACTGCGGGTAAAGTCCCACAATATCTTGACAAAGCTACCTGGGGTTGCATTTGGGGTTCTCAGATGAATATTGGGGCTCGGCATGACGGGAAAAAGGTTGTGAGGGTGGTGCACAAAGTGTGGGGTGCTGGGTAAGATCACAAGGTGGCCTTTATATAGCAATGGAGCTGGGTCACTTTACCGTGGTGAAAGGTAATAAATTTTCCAGCTTAGCTCCAAAGGTCGGGTCAGTGTCAGAGATACACATATCCCATAAAGAGACGTGTTACTGTGGTTGTCGTCGGGGTTGGTTTTGGTAGCTGTGCTCTGAAAATATGTAACTATGCGCTGACAAAATACGCAAGGCTACCATTAAAACAGAGGCATAACGACAGGCTGCGTTAACACACAAGGTCGCATGATTACAAGGTGAGGATACACTGAAACTCGGTACTACTCGTACGGCTTAGTCTACCTCGTTTATGTCTAAACGGGCGTGCCTGGTGGATGACGAGGCTTCTCCACGTGTCTCACTGCCGGGATTAGTCGATGATGGCGGAGGAACTGCATGGTCGGGGTAGCGATGATGACCATCGCGGGGATTGTTAGCCACAATCCCGTTGGAGTGTGTTCCCAAAAGGCATCGAAGCACTTCTGGGGTCATCACAGTATCTCGGTTGATGGCTGGAGCTGATCTCAGGGTCTCGATCGGTTGTCCGAATAGCACGACTGGGTTGTCGGCGTCGGGCTCGTCTTCTCTCCTTGCTGGGGCTCGACGAACCAGCTCTCGTCGAGCTGCGATCAGATCAATGGTGATCTGGTCGAACAGTGCCTCTAGTGCACTTACATAGCGCACTAGGTGCAATAAGGTGGGATCTGTCTCGTGATCTCCGTTGGCAACTTGGGGTGGTCTTCCATACCCTTCATGCCTGGGGTAGTAGTAGAACGAGCGACAGTTAACTTTGGGTGACAAGTGCCGGAGATGAACTATAGCCTCTCGAGCGGCTAGTTGGATGGCTTGTGGCTCAAAGGAAGTTGTTCTTCCGGTGATCCTGTAGGGGCGCTGGGGTGACATACCCCTACCGTAGATGTGCACAGTGGCCCAAAATTGACGTTCCTCACCGCCCATGGGACCTTGGTACACAACGTATTCTTGTGGCTCTTCTAACGCATAGGCTCGACAGGTGAGGTTTGCGAGTATAGTCACAAAGCCTCCAAGGTTAGTTGCTCTGGTCTCATTGTGTATTACGGGACCAGGCATTCTGGCGCGGTTTGTGTTAGAGGCTGTGCTGTGCTGGGTTGGGGCTAGCGTGCCCTTTTTATAGAAAAAGGGAACGGAGTCTTCTCTCGCACGCTTGCGAATGAGACACCTTGGGTGCTAGTTGCTGGTGCGTGATTGACAGGCTAAGTTGATAGGTTGGGCACCGACTGCCAAAAGGTGTTGGGTCACTGTGTGGCTATCTTGCACGAGAAGTTTGGCTGGGGTGTGGTTATGGTCTGGTGGGTTGGTTTGACTAAGTTTTTCGACCTGGCTAAGATAGGATTAGCCAATGGTCAGCCTGGCTCTGATACCAAGTCTGTCACGACCGGTTTTCCGGGTATTAATTTCCCGAAATTGGCCATCGTGCTCATCAGCCCCAGGATTACTGTTAGCTGATGAGGCAACAACTTGATACAGAAATTCCAAGCAAAAAAATACAGAATATGCAGTACAAGACCATTTTGGTCTGTGAGTACAACAAATGGTTTCTAATGGTTGATGGCGGAAGCGGTTTGTGAAACATCAATGTCTATGGGACTCCATTTCCCCACGGGAACAGCTGACCAGGTTAACTCCTATATTCGCGAGGCTGCTATCTCCATTGTGTGGGTTCCAGGGCTGTCAACACGGTCGCTCCTTTCCGCGCAAGAAATCTGGCCAAGACAATAGCCAGGGACAAGCCAGTGAGTACTTTGAATGTACTCGCAAACATTATGAACATAGGTATAACATAACAATGGTGTGCTGAAAATATTTTTTGCTCATGGAGTCAGTCAAAAAAAAATAAAATTCTGATGCGTGCAGGCAGTTATTTATAAAACTGCAATAACATAGTAGTATTAAAATTTATGAAGTAAATAACAAGCAATGCCACAGTCGGGCGTCTTAGCGACACCGCATAAAGGGCTTTAAAAGAAATGCCACAGTCGGGCGTCTGAGCGACACCACATAAAAGGCTTTAAAAGAAATGCCATAGTCGGGTGTCTTAGCGACACCACATAAAGGGCTTTAAAAGAAATGCCACAGTCGGGCGTCTGAGCGACACCACATAAAGGGCTTTAAAAGAAATGCCACAGTCGGGCGTCTGAGCGACACCACATAAAGGGCTTTAAAAGAAATGCCACAGTCGGGCGTCTGAGCGACACCACATAAAGGGATTTAAAAGAAATGCCACAGTCGGGCATCTGAGCGACACCACATAAAGGGCTTTAAAAGAAACAATCATAATGAATATCCCGGAGGTAGAACCATCCCAGAGATACTCGATAATAACAATAATATCACGGGTTAGTCAACAATAATAATAATCATAATTATCACAAGTTGCAAGTAGTAATTCCATTTCTGGTTTAACAGTTTCACCTTCGAAGACCGACACTAAGACCGACGCTTGACCCATCCCAGACTGTAATCCTTAACCATGGACACGGCTATTCGAATAGGTTTAAACTCTGCAGAGGGTGTACTCTTTACCCACAAGTAACGGATTTCTTTAGTCCATCGGGACTAATTCCGTCTACAGTCTTTTTGTTGAAAATACACCTAACTTGCAAACACCAGCTTAACTCACACGTGTCTGGAATCACCCACGACACCTGTCAAGCAAACTCTAAGTGGGGAGGCTACAAGCTCGCGTAGCATGGGATAAAATTTATATCGCGCGCTCTAAGGGGTGGCGTCCCCTCTCGGTCCCAACCGGAAACACCCATGCCCCCGGACCAGGTGGCCTGCCTACCAGCTACCACCGGTATCTTCCACCCTGGCCTCTCTGTACGGTGTGTGCTAGAAATAGGTTGACAACTTACTGAACCGTACTCCACTTGTTGTAGAGACGAGTGGGGTTACTAGAACAAGACTCGATCTACGGTCGACTCAGGAGGCTTATAGTTTCCTGCATGACATGTATAACAAAAATATTTCAATCAGTACAATCAACACCCATTATATCTTACCATGCCATACAGGACATACCCGTCCCAACGGAGACCGGCGACAAGCTCACGCCTACCCTAGGCAGAGGCTTTCCCGGATTCCTTTCCGGCATGCATGCAAGATACATGAGGATGATTACCATCACAAGTATACTCATTTCCAACAGCATGGAAATCACTAATATGCATCCATGCAAATGATCATATCACATGAAATAACAAGTCCTTCGAAAAGAGGTGGTGTTATAAACGTGTCAACGAACACACCAAAAATATCATGCCGGGGTTCAGAATGCTTGCCTTCAGGTCAAGGGAAGGCAGGGTGCATTTCAACCTCTTGAAATATTTCTCCTCTCTTCAAAAATCCTATTTTAGCAATATAAATGAATTAACACACAAAATAAAAACAGCACAAAAAGTTGTTCTAAATTTTTTTTCAAATAAATCTTAAAATAAACTAGACAATATTTGAAAGAGGTAGGAAAAAGAATTAATTCATTTGGAGTTATCCTTAAAAAGATATAACCAGTCAAAGTTCTGGTCAAAATCTGTTTTTTTTTAAAACGTTTCAGTCTCGAATACGCTTTCGGTGCAGGGAAAACGTACTGGGGGATTATACATCTTCACTTAAACACGTGGACCGGCGTGGGGTCACTGACAGTGGGCCCGCCTGGCCCACTAGTCAGGTTTGACCAGTCGCCGCGCCCCTTCTCCCTCCTCTGTCCGAGCGGGGCGAGGTTCCGGCGACCAACGTCGGCGAGAGGCGGCTCCTCGCGGCCTCTGGAGGGCGGGGATGGATCCACCAGACTAGGGCGGTCCTCCCGGTAGTCGTTGGGTCGGCGGGGAGGGACGGAGCTAACGGCGGCGAGCTTTGCGGCGGAGGAAGGCTTCGGGCAAAGTGATTTTTCTCCCGCGGTGAGTCCCGATCAAAATCGAGTAGTGGGAATGGTTCACGAGAGGAAGAGGGAGTTCTTGGTGAAGAGAACGGAGAGGGGGAAGCTCTGGTGGCGCTGGAAGGGCTGGGGCAATGGCGGCGGCTTTGGTTGCCGGAGAGGGGGAAGAAGGCCTCCCCGGGTCGTTTGGCTGCCAAAGGGGGCCCTAGGGAGATGGCTTGAGGTCGCCTGCGTGCGGAGACGAGCTCGGGCTCCTTATATAGGCGAGGCAAGGCGGTTCCGCGGCGGCCGTGGATAAGTTCTCCGGCGGACCGCCTCTCTGTAGCTAGGGCGACGTGGCGGCGACATGCACTAGGTGATGAGGCTGCGGATGAGCTGGAGATGTTCAAGGGGGCAGCTGGCGGGTGTTGGGAGCTTGGGAGGCACCGACCGCGGCAGGGCGTGCTGCGGACGCCAGTGTGCCGCCAAAAGTGCTCTGGCGGGGGCGCTGTTGGCTGCCAGGGCGGCTTGGCGCGTTGCTGCGAGGAGGGCGGTGCGTGGCATGGCGCTGCAGAGCCGGCGAAAACCAGGGGGGCCAGCGTGTCGGCTCGGGCGCGCGGCTGCAATTGGCGCGCTCTTTGGCGTGCCCAGTGCACGCCCACCAGCTGCTCGGCGAAATGCCATGGTCTGTTAGGTGGCTTGGTTGGAGTTGGGAATTAGCAGTACTAGGCTAGGGCTTGCAAGGAGGTCAGTGGACAATCTTGATGGATCAGAGGATCAGGTTCACATTGCTAACTAAAATCCATGCCAAATCTGACCATGCACAAAGGGTGTTTGACCAAATGCCAGAGGCATCTAGGCAGGTCTTGGAGTGGTCAAAAACTCCAGATGGGAGTCTCTTTAGATACATAAGAAGGTATTGAAGTTAGTTTGCCAAAAGCAGATACTTGTTAGTGCAAGTTTTGCAAAACTCCAAATCTGGACAGGAGGTGAATGGCATTATTTCATGAACCAAAAATATGCCAATGGTTGCATGCTCATGGACTTAGGAGTTTAACATGGAGGACTACAAGTAAGAGAAAGAATCAAGGGCTAAAGAGCAAGCAAAATTACGGTTGCTGTACAAACCATCATGTTGGACCAGAATGAAGATGAGGTTGTTCCACTCAAAATTTTCAAAGAACAACCCTGGGTTTTTGCATATAATGGAATTATATGCTCCTATTGACATCACAAAATTTTGGTGGAAGCTAGAAACAAATATTCAAAAGGGTTGTAGTGCAAAATTGCCCACTGGACCAGAGAAGGAAAACAAGTGTAGCACTCAAAATATGCAATGAATTAAATATATTATTTCACAAAAGTCATTTAGAGACATCACATGACATCTCCAAATTTTGGCTAGATTTTTAGTTAAATTTATCAAATGGTTGTAGTTCAAAAAGAGCTTCAAAACTTAAAACCAGTCATTTTAATGAATATAGCTCAGGGGGTGGAATAATTTTATAAATAAATCTCCTGATTGAGAGATGTTTTTAATGAGAGGGCATACAAGTCCAATATGTTTTGGAAGGATCCACTTGGGAAAAATAAATCCTTAATATTAAAAGAAAGGTTTTGAAATCAATAGAAATATTCTTGCAGGTAAAAAAAATTTAACTCTTGGCAAAATTTTAATAACTAAAACCTGGTTAAATTTTTGGGGTGTTACAATCCCCCCCAAGGAGAAGCGCTAGGCGAGGCCCTCAAGGCGTCCTCTTCACTCTCGTCCGCGCGAACCACTTGCACGTTAAAGGGGGGGTACCTGAGCATCGTGACTCAGGGCTCCTACTAGCTCTCCAGCCCTCACCCTCTGGCTTTGCCCACGACATCGCGCCCTGGCAAACCAGTGACGCCTGAGACTCGCTTGAGGGTCGGGACCTGAGGACGTAGAGCAGAAAGGGAAGCAGAGGCGAGAGGAAAGAGGCACGCAGAGACCCTGCCAGGCAGCTTCTCGCCGGCTAAAGCACGGACCTAGCGCCGCACCAGGAAGCGCTACCTGACCCTGAACATAAGTCACTCTCCGGAAACACTACCTATCACAGCACCGTCACCGCATCCAATGCAATCCCGTGTTAGCAACGTCACATTCCTTTCTCACCGAACGATAGGTGCTTGAGCACCAAAGGGGACCTCCTGAGCATCGCAACTCAGGGGCTCTTACTAGACCCCGGGCCGCTCACCTCCTGGCCTTGACCACGGCATCGCGACCTGGCATACTAGCAATGGCTGAAGCCGCCTTGGGACCGGGACCTGTCGGCGCAGAGCTCCAAGCCCTCGTGAGGTCTGAAAGGAAGAAACTAAGCTAAGACGGAATAAGCATCTCACACCGCTTCATGATAAGGATCATATTGACAAATGGAGATATAGACACCTTACAAGCCCCCACGGGGTGTATTCTTGGCACCTCGCAGGGACAAAAGACGCGTATCCTAAGGAGTCCTAACTACAGGAACCGTCACGGCAGACGCCATAATCAACAGTGAGCCGCCAGGCACCGGCGCCAACCTCATCCAGATCAGAGACTGCGGCGGCCTAACGAGCTCGTCCTTCTCCGAGAGCGGCGCAGGCTCGGGGGCTCGTAGCTCTCGTCGCTCGTCTCTGGAGTCGTGAAGAGCTCGGCGGAGTCGCTGGATCCTCCGGCACCCTCGTTGCTTGAGGAGCTGCTGGAAGAACGTGTGACGGCAGGCCTGGTCCTTGCTGCTCCGGGGCTTCTGCCGCTGTCTCTGGGACAACACTCCAGCCGATGCCCATCTTCGTCGAAGACCTTGAAGAGCATCATGGAAGCACCGTCGAACTCCATGGACTTATCAGCTCACGCAGTTGCCGAGGCGTCGTGCGGGAGCGGAGCCGCCCATGTCCAATCAACCGCCACGCGGCGCCCGAGGCCGCAGGCTGTTAGGGCCCGCGGCGCTTCGCACTTGCCCCTTCGCCTCTCTGCTCAGCCAAGTCCGGGCGCACCTCGGGCCTGGGGGCTACTGTCGGCGTTCTGGGAACGGGGGTCCCCAGACTTGCCTGCCTGCGGCCTGCGGCGTGGCTCAAGGGGCGGCCCAGCATGGCCCATTTTTATCGGCGCGAGCTCAAGACCCTCGTGAGGGGCCAAGCCTCGCGGGGCGGACGACAGGAGGCTTCCTCAGGCGCGGCCTCGTCAGGCTGGCTCGCGAGGAGGTGGAGAGATCAAGGCGGTGTACCTCACGAGGTGCCCATGACGCAAGCCATGACGACCAAGGGCGCCAGGCCGGCGCCAGCCCGCGCAGAGTCCTTCTTTCCTCTTTGGTGGAAAGGGAGCAAGCGCGGGTGAGGGCATCAGGCAAAGGCATCCATTTTGGTGCAACAAGACCAAGACCAGCAGAACGGCGGGATGGAGGTCATCGTGGAGCCCAAGCCGGCGTCACCACCAGAGCCTTTGGCAGGCGAGGACCAACTTTAGTCAGGATAAGTGTACTAGATGTTCCCCTTCAAAATGGCCAATTGTTGGCGCCCTTCCCGCTCAATATTTGGGAAGAGGCCCAGGGCCTTTGCCTATTGAGGGAGTCCTGGACTAGGGGGTGTCCGGATAGCCGGACTATCATCATCAGCTGGACTATCATCGTCAGCCGGACTCCAAGACTATGAAGATACAAGATTGAAGACTTCGTCACGTGTCCAGATGGGACTTTCCTTGGCGTGGAAGGCAAGCTTGGCGATACGGATATGTAGATCTCCTACCATTGTAACCGACTCTGTGTAACCCTAGCCCTCTCCGGTGTCTATATAAACCGGATGGCTTTAGTCCGTAGGACATAACAACCATTACAACAATCATACCATAGGCTAGCTTCTAGGGTTTAGCCTCCTTGATCTCGTGGTAGATCTACTCTTGTAATACCCACATTATCAATATCAATCAAGCAGGACGTAGGGTTTTACCTCCATCAAGAGGGCCCGAACCTGGGTAAAACATCGTGTCCCTTGTCTCCTGCTACCATCCGCCTAGACGCACAGTTCGGGACCCCCTACCCGAGATCCGCCGGTTTTGACACCGACATTGGTGCTTTCATTGAGAGTTCCTCTATGTCGTCACCGATAGGCTTGATGGCCTCTTCAATCAACAACGACGCAGTCCTGGGCGAGACTTTTCTCCCCGGACAGATTTTCGTTTTCGGCGGCTTCGCACTGCGGGCCAATTCACTTGGCCATCTGTAGCAGATCGAAAGCTATGCCCCTGGCCGTCAGGTCAGGTTTGGAAGCCTAAACTTCACGGCCGATATCCGCGGAGACGTGATCTTCGACGGATCCGAGCCGCAGCCGAGCATGCCACACTGTCACGATGGGCACGACCTAACTCTGCCACCGGACAGTACCTTGGAGGCCGCACACGAATCCGCTCCGACCCATAGTCCGGAGCCGATCGCGCAGATCGAGGACAGGTGGCTGGACACCGCCTCGGGAGCTGCAACTTCCACGGTGATGGATCCGAACACTGACCTCATCCCTTATAAAGCTTGTGACTCCGAGGTGCCGGACTCCCTGCCGGACTCCGAACCTCCTGCGCCCCTGCCAATCGAATCTGATTGGGCGCCGATCATGGAGTTCACCGCTGCGGACACCTTTCAGCACTCACCCTTTGGCGAAATCTTAAAATCGCTAAAGCATCTCTCACTATCCGGAGAGCCCTGGCCGGACTACGGCCAGGATGGTTGGGATGCGGACGACGAAGAAATTCAAAGCCCACCCACCGCCCACTTTATAGCAACTGTCGACGATCTAACCGACACGCTAGACTACGACTCCGAAGACATCGACGGCATGGACGACGATGCGGGAGACGATCAAGAAGCAGCGCTCACTGAGCACTGGAAGGCCACCCCGTCACATGACATATATATGGTGGACACCCCAAAAGGAAGCGATAACGAGGAACAACGGGGCGCGGCAAAGGATAATCCCGCAGATAAACAACCAAAATGGCGACGCAGACGCCGCCCTAAGTCCCGCGTCGACAAAAAACAACATTCCTAATGACCCAGCAATAGAGCAGGGCAAACCAGTGGACGACGAACATGCAACCAAGCAACCGTCCGAACAGGACGAATCGGATAATCAAGCTATGCCCGGCGAAACCAACAGTCCGGACAACCTCACGCCAGACACACCATCGGAGCATAAGAACCTCCACAAAAGGCTCGTCGCCACTGCAAGAAGTCCGAAGAAGGAAAAGCGGAAGCTCAAAATAGCGGAAGACATACTCAGAAAGAGGTGGAGCAAAGTACTCAAGACCGCAGACAAATATGGCAATGGGCACCAAACAAAGAGCTATCCGAAGCGCAAGCTGTTGCCAGAATTTGACGAGGAAGCCATAGAGCCCTCACAGTCAAAACACAAAGAGGCCGCCTAGCCGGATAGACGGCCAGATGACAGGCCAAAAACGACAAGCGGCGCCGCACACAATCCGATTTATGATCCTGGGAAAACAGACGTCCCAGCCAGGTCCATTTACGGGCCAAAAAAGAGGGCCCCAGGAAGCAACACAACACGGCAAGTGTTCGAAGACAGCGGCACACCCAAATACAGGGGCGCCGTGCACCCACTATGTTTCACCGATGAGGTGCTGGATCATGAATTTGCAGCAGGGTTCAAACCCATAAACATAGAGGCATACGACGGAACAACAGACCCTGGAGTCTGGATAGAGGATTACATACTACACATACACATGGCTAGAGGAGATGATCTCCACGCCATCAAATACCTACCCCTCAAGCTCAAAGGGCCAGCTCGGCATTGGCTCAAAAGCCAATTTGGAAGAGCTTGAGGACGCGTTTAGAGCAAATTTTCAAGGGACTTATGTCCGCCCTCCGGATGCAGACGATCTAAGTCATATAACTCAACAGCCCGGAGAGTCAGCACACAAATTCTGGAACAGGTTCCTTACCAAAAAGAACCAAATAGTCGACTGTCCGGACGCGGAAGCCTTAGCAACTTTTAAACACAACGTCCGAGACGAATGGCTCGCCAGACACCTCGGCCAAGAGAAGCCAAGAACAATGGCCGCGCTAACAAGCCTCATGACCCGCTTTTGCGCAGGGGAAGACAGCTGGCTAGCAAGATGCAGCACCAGCGACCCGAGTACATCCGAGATCAGAGATGGAAACGGAAAATCACGGCGCAAAAAAGATCAGTGCTGGAATGAAGAAAAAAGCCCAAAGAGCACGGCGGTGAACACCGGATTCAAAAGCTCGCGGCCAAACAATAAAACACTGCCTCTTAAGGACAACAGTGATGAGCTATCCAACTTAAACAAAATTTTGGATCGGATATGTCAAATCCACAGTACCTCCGGAAGGCCTGCAAACCATACCAACCGAGATTGTTGGGTTTTTAAACAGTCCGGCAGACTCAACGCCGAACACAAGGGGCTCGATGCGCCAAGCGAGGACGATGACGAACCCCACCAGCAGAGCACCGGAAGACAAAAGACTTTCCCACAAGAAGTCAAAACAGTAAACTCACTTCATGTGATAGTACGGAAACACAATGCGGCACCCGCTAAGATAGGTGTCGCACGGTCCACCCCAGCGGAACATCGAGATTGGATGTCAAAACCAATCACTTTTGACCACCTGGATTATTCCAGAAGTATCCGGAACGCAGGATGGACTGCTCTGATATTGGATCCTATAATAGACGGACTGCAATTTACACAAGTCCTGATGGACGGCGGCAGTGACTTAAACCTGCTATATCCGGACACAATCCGCAAGTTGGGGATAGACCCTTACTACAATTCGACATAGCCGCACTTCCTTCAAAGGAGTGGCGCCAGGCCCTTACGCCAGGTGCACAGGTTCCTTATTACTAGAAGTTGTGTTCGGGTCACCTGACAACTTCCGACGCGAAAAGCTAACCTTTCATGTCGCCCCATTTAAAAGTAGCTATCAAGCACTATTGGGACGTGAAGCTTTCGTCCGCTTTAACGCAATACCACACTACGCGTCTCTTACACTTAAAATGCCCGGTCCACGTGGCATCATTTCATTAAAAGGTCGTCTAAGACCCCGGACACGGCTGGACGAGTCCGGAATAAATAAGCTAGGGGCTACCTAGCCGCACACCCCTTCACAAGGGGTTGTGCATATAAGCTATAATGAGCTAGCATAGGCTCAGCTTTATTAATTTATATTTCAATTTTTTATGCACTTTTTCGCACGATTTCTTTTCAAACTAAGTTCCTCTCTTTTTACAGATGAACAACGTGCACACCCGTCCAGGATACGGCACAACGGAGACACAGGCGCAGACGTGCAGTAGGGACCCGTTTCAAGGATTCTTTTCAGACTAAGACCCTGCGTAAACCTTTCTTACTGTCTCTTGTTGCTATAATCCCCTGGTTTCTCATTATAACCAGAGTGGAGACTGGCGTTTTGGCATCGGCCGCGTCAGAGGAACTTGCCCGTACCTGGACACAAGGGGCTTAGGGCATTGTTCTGCCCGTTATTATAAAGACCGAACACCTTCGGGAGTGTTCGGCGTCTCGAGTTAGGCCTTATATGCATCAGCTCCGAATCATGTCTTTGGTCAAATGTTGGGTTTGCCCGGCTCCTGTGTTTTGCTGCCTTACGTTCCGTATCATCGGCTAACGCGGCACCAGGAGAACTACTGCGATTGTGCCCCAGTTCGGCTGGGCGAGCACCTCAGTAGAGAAAGCCGAAAACTGACTGTCATGATACAGCGAGAGACTGGTCAACCACTCGATCGACCAATGGAATGTTTAGAATTCCTCCGCTTTGACGAAGGGCCGTTTCCCGGTCAGGCACATACGCGCCCCAAATTCAGAGAGCGCGGTGCCCCCAGGGGCTATATCGTAGCCCCACCCTCGAACTCCCATGGCTAAGTGAAAGTGATAAAGCATTATAGTCCGGTTGCCTCGTTTGCTACGCTACCACCTCCTTTACAGGACCGAGACGTCGGATTAAGTGTGAAAATGCGCTATTTTTGCGAACACCCCCGCACCTTGTGCGTGGGGGCTGAAGCCGACGACTGCATCTTTCAGGTTATACACACGTATACATGAACGGCCACACAGGAGATATTCCACTACTTGAACGCACAAGTATAAAAGGCGCTTACATCATAAACATTGTTTTACAACATAAAACGTTCATTTGAACGTAACATTTTTTGAGCACTGCGACTCTATTACACGAGCACCACGCAGAACTTCGCCAAAATAGTGCTCGGCGGGTAACCGGCTATCGTCCGAACCCGGGGTCGCAACAGCGGTGGCATCCATCTCTGTCCAATGTGTCTTCACACGGGCGAGTGCCATCCGCGCACCCTCTATGCAGGCCGACCGCTTCATCGCCTTGATATGCGGCACCGCCCCAAGAAATTGCTGCAATAAGCCAAAGTAGCTCTTCGGCTTGGGCCTATCCGGCCAGACATGGGTCACGATATCCGTCATGGCAAGCCCGGACAACCTATTCAGCTCAGCCCACTCGGCCAACCGGTCGGTCAGCGGAAGTGAACGCTCCGGACTATGGAATTGAGACCAAAACAGCTCTTCCGTCTTGTGATCCTTCTGGCTTCGAAAATGCACAACGGCATCCGCCGCACTCGCTGCTAAGTCCATATAAGGGTCCTCCGGACCCCACAGCTGGCCCAGCTGAGCATACTTTGGATCCGTAAACCTTCGGCGCAGCAGAAAAGGCTTGCCAGCTACAATGTCTCCGGCCTGGCGCAGCTCTTCCTTTATAGCCCGCATTGCAGAACGGGCATCCTTGGCTTCGGCGGTGGCCTTCCCCAGGTCTTCTTGCCCCGCTAGGCGCTCCTTTTCAAGAGCCTCATTGCGGTCGGTAGCATCTTTTAACTTCACGGCCATTTCGGCCATCTCTTCCCTGCTTCGGCAGTGTGCAGCCCTTTCGGCTTCTAACTCCTCGGCCGCCCTCGAGGCCGCCGCATTACTCCTTCTGGCTTGCTCCTTGGCTTGAGCAAGTTCGGCCCGAAGGCTCTCCACAGCAGCGGCACTATCTGCATTTCACACACATGTTATAAGAAGCGGGCTTCGGTAGCTTACCAAGCGACCGCAAAGAAACACTTACCTTGCGACTCATCAAGTCGCCTGTTGACTAGCGTGATGTCCGCATCCGCAACATCGAGTTGCCGCTTTAGTTCAGCAACTCCATCAGTCCGGCTGGCCCCCGGACGATCCGCCACCTACATAGGCATGGCGAAAATTGAAACCTGCGATTTTGATCCTCGGCACGCTGTCGCTTTCGACAACCTACCGAGTCTCAGGGGCTACTATCTATACAGGGCGCACTCTATATGCAAAACTGTCAAAAGGTGTGTCATTTTTACGTACCTCAAACCCCGCCAGCAAACTCCTGACGGCATTATGCAATCCACCTTTGGTGGACGAAATCCTTCCAATCACCAGACTCATCAATGCATGGTGATCTTCTGAGATAGACGCCTTCTCAAGTAGATCCTTCAGCCGTACACCAGTTGTGCCGAACTATCCGGCTTTGCCAAACCCGGGGGCTCCCTCCGTGATGACACTTCAGGCTCGTCCGCCCTATCCTACGGCGCCCCGGACGGAGGCGTCTTGCTCTCCACCATCTACGGACGAAGGTCCCCCGAAGACGAGCTCATTTGCGAAGGACGGAGATCCGAACTACAAGGTAAAAACTTGAGTTATCCTCAGAAGCACAAATAGGGGTGTCCCTTATTATAAAACTCCCTTCTTTCTACTTACGGCTCGTTGGAGGGCTGATTCTTTAGGGAGACTGTGCGGCCGGGGCCTCCCCGGACGCAGGACCCTCTGGCGAAGATTTCTTCCCCCGCTTAGGGGCTTTGGCCCCCGGGTCCTCGGAGGCAGTCCTCTTCTCCCCTTGGAGGGAGGGATTCTCGATCCCCCCTCTTTCAAGAGCCTCCTTAGGCGAGGCGGTAGCTCTTCTACTTTCCCCTTCGCCTTCCTCTGAAGGCGCAACCTCCAGCATCCTGACCAGCACGGAATCCGGCGCGGTCTCTGGGAGGGGGGCCGGACACCATATCAGTTTTGCTTGCGTTATCCACTCTAGTTTAGAAGGAAATTGGTCATAAGGCGAATCATCGAAAGGCAAACAAACGGTATGTCCGGACTCGGAGCTACTTACTTGAGTATCCGGGCGATTGCAGCTTAGGCCAGCATCCTCGGTCAATTCCGGACACGCCTTTCGCGATCCAAAGAATAATTTGTACATCTCCATGGGTGTCATACCCATGAAGTGTTGAAGAATTTGTGGCCCCTCCGGATTAAACTCCCACAGCCGGAGAGGGCGGCGTTTGCAGGGCAGGAGACGCCTAATCAGCATGACCTGCATTACCACAACCATATCAGTCTCCCTTGCTTGGAGATCTCGAATCCGGCCCTGCAGTAGGGGCACGTCCTTTGACGGCCCCCAGTTGAGCCCTTAGTTGACCCACGACATCAACCGTCGTGGAGGTCCCGAGCAGAATAAGGGCGGCGGCTTCTGTCTGCTGCCCCTCGGAGCGGTAATATAGAACCACTCCCACTGCCACAGGCCGAGCTCCTCTTGGAAGGAGCCCGTGGGCCACGGGGCATCAGCCCTCCTACTTACGGTCGCCCCGCCGCACTCTGCTTGACGCCCCTCGATCATCTTCAGCTCCACATCGAAGGTCTTCAGCCACAGGCCGAAGTGGGGGGTGATGCGGAGGAAGGCTTCGCAGATGACAATAAATGCGGAAATATGGAGGATGGACTCTAGAGCCAAGTCGTGGAATTCCAACCCATAGTAAAACATGAGCCCTCTCACAAAAGGATCCATCGGGAAGCCTAAACCCCGATGGAGGTGGGATACAAAAACGACGTACTCACCAGGCTCGGGGGTGGGGATGGCCTGCCCTTCGGCGGGCAACCTGTGTGAAATCTCGTAAGTCAGGTACTTGGCCTCCCGCAGCTTTAGCACGTCCTCCTCCGTGACGGAGGAGGGCATCCACCGGCCCTGAAGGTCGGAACCGGACAATGTTAAATGTCCGAAGCACTTGAATCTGGGGCTCTGGGTGTTGGAACTTGGAGCAAGTAGAAGATTCGATGGAGGATTGAAGAAAAGAAACGAGCCTTGGTCCCATTATAAAGAGGGAGAATACCGAGAGCCGTCTCCATGACCGTTCGGGACTTGCCCTCGATAGAGGGGGCGTGGCACGGACGCAGTTGGGTTACCCACGTCCGTATTGCTGAGAATCCCGAAATAAGGGGAACACGATCTCTGCTTCCACAAGACGTGCCTAGGAAACCGCTTCGCTAAACGCGCTGAGGTGGTAAAGTAAAAAACGATTCAAGTAAGGGCTTGGTAGTGGCGTGACGTCATGCCACAAAAAAGTCAGTAGATTGAACTTGCGTATATTATTCTCTCTACGGTGGAATGTGGAATTTATTTTGCAGAGCCGGACACTATCCTGGTGTTCACAATCTTCTATGAATTATTCGGAGGAGGAACCCGCCTTGCAATGCTGAACAATATGCGCGCCGGACTCATCGTCATTGAATCCTGGTTCAGGGGCTACTGAGGGAGTCCTGGACTAGGGGGTGTCCGGATAGCCGGACTATCATCATCAGTCGGACTATCATCGTCGCCGGACTCCAAGACTATGAAGATACAAGATTGAAGACTTCGTCCCGTGTCCGGATGGGACTTTCCTTGGCGTGGAAGGCAAGCTTGGCGATACGGATATGTAGATCTCCTACCATTGTAACCGACTCTGTGTAACCCTAGCCCTCTCCGGTGTCTATATAAACTGGATGGCTTTAGTCCGTAGGACACAACAACCATTACAACAATCATACCATAGGCTAGCCTCTGGGGTTTAGCCTCCTTGATCTCGTGGTAGATCTACTGTTGTAATACCCACATTATCAATATCAATCAAGCAGGACGTAGGGTTTTACCTCCATCAAGAGGGCCCGAACCTTGGTAAAACATCGTGTCCCTTGTCTCCTGTTACCATCCGCCTAGACGCACAGTTCGGGACCCCCTACCCGAGATCCGTCGGTTTTGACACCGACACCTATATATAGGACTACCAACAACAGAGAGAGGGGACAATAGATAACAACGAGAACAGAGAGAGAGGACGAGGGAATCCTCACCAGGAAACCAGTAGAGAGAGCAAAAGAACACCCCTAGTAGTTCATCGCACCAGCCAAGAACAGACCCTCGCGAGGCTGTTCTTCCTTGTATTGTTCATCATCAGCCCAAGAGGCAATCCACCACACCACACATTGGAGTAGGGTATTACACCACAATGGTGGCCCGAACCAGTATAAACTCTGTGTCTCTTGCGTTGTTCCTTTGATTGCTTAGATCATAGCATGGCGGCGAGGTGCAGGTAGGTAGAGAGTGAAATCTCTGCGCACACCCCAGAGTTCGAACCTAGAGGGTCAGCCGGAACCTGAAATCCGACAAGAGGTTCCCCCTACCCCTGTATATAAAGAAGCAAGGGGGGAGGCGGCCGGCCTAGGAGGAGGGCGCGCCAAGGGTGGGGAGTCCTACTAGGACTCCCAAGTCCTAGTAGGATTCCCCTTCCCTTTCCGGAGTAGGAGAGAAGGAAAGAGGGGAGAGGGAGAAGGAAAAGGGGGTTGCACCCTTGTCCAATTCGGACCAGAGGGAGGGCGCACACCTCCTTCCTTTTGGCCTCTCTCCTCTATTCCCGTATGGCCCAATAAGGCTCATATACTCCCCGGCGAATTCTCGTAACTCTCCGGTAGTCCGAAAAATACCTGAATCACTCGGAACCTTTCCGAAGTCCGAATATAGTCGTCCAATATATCGATCTTTACGTCTCAACCATTTCGAGACTCCTCGTCATGTCCCCGATGTCATCCGGGACTCCTAACTACCTTCGGTACATCAAAACACATAAACTCATAATATAACCGTCATCGAACTTTTAGCGTGCAGACCCTACGGGTTCGAGAACTATGTAGACATGACCGAGACACGTCTCCGGTCAATAACCAATAGCAGAACCTAGATGCTCATATTGGCTGCCACATATTCTATGAAGATCTTTATCGGTCAAACCGCATAATAACATACGTTGTTCCCTTTGTCATTGCTATGTTACTTGCCCGAGATTCGATCGTCGGTATCTCAATACCTAGTTCAATCTCGTTACTGGCAAGTCTCTTTACTCGTTACGTAATGCATCATCCCGTAACTAACTCATTAGCTACATTGTTTGCAAGGCTTATAGTGATGTGCATTACCGAGAGGGCCCAGAGATACCTCTCCGACAATCGGAGTGACAAATCCTAATGTCGAAATACACCAACTCAATATGTACCTTTGGAGACACCTGTGGAGCTCCTTTATAATCACCCAGTTACATTGTGATGTTTGGTAGCACACAAAGTGTTCCTCCAGTAAACGGGAGTTGCATAATCTCATAGTCATAGGAACATGTATAAGTCATGAAGAAGGCAATAGCAACATACTAAACGGTCAAGTGCTAAGCTAACGGAATGGTCAAGTCAATCACATCATTCTCCAAATGATGTGATCCCGTTAATCAAATGACAACTCATGTCTATGGCTAGGAAACACAACCATCTTTGATCAACGAGCTAGTCAAGTAGAGGCATACTAGTGACACTATGTTTGTCTATGTATTCACACATGTATTATGTTTCCGGTTAATACAATTCTAGCATGAATAATAAACATTTATCATGAAATAAGGAAATAAATAATAACTTTATTATTGCCTCTAGGGCATATTTCCTTCAGTCTTCCACTTGCACTAGATTCAATAATCTAGTTCACATCACCATGTGATTTAACACTAATATTCACATATGCATGTGATTAACACTCATAGTTCACATCGTCATGTGACCAGCGCCCAAAGGGTTTACTGGAGTAAATAATCTAGTTCACATCGATATGTGATTAAGATCCAAAGAGTACTAAGGTGTGATCATGTTTTGCTCGTGACAGAAGTTTAGTCAACGGGTCTATCATATTCAGAGCCGTATGTATTTTTGCAAATATTCTATGTCTACAATGCTCTGCACGGAGCTACTATAGCTAATTGCTCCCACTTTCAATATGTATCCAGATTGAGACTTATAGTCATCTCGATCGGTGTAAAAGCTTGCACTATTGTAACTCTTTATGACGGGCTCTTTTATCACCTCCATAATCGAGAAATATTTCCTTAGTCCTCACTAAGGATTTTCTTGACCGTTGTCTAGTGATATACTCTTAGATCAAAATTTTACTCCCTTGCCCAACTCAGAGCAAGGTATACAATAGGTCTGGTACACAGCATAGCATACTTTATAGAACCTATGACTGGGTCATAGGGAATGTCTTTTCATTCTCTTTCTATTTTCTGCCATGGTCGGGTTTTGAGTCTTACTCAACTTCACACCTTTGCAACACAGGCAAGAACTCTTTCTTTGACTGTTCCATTTTGAACTACTTCAAAATCTTGTCAAAGTATGTACTCATTGAAAAAATCTTATCAAGCATCTTGATCGATCTCTATAGATCTTGATGATCAATGTGTAAGCAACTTCACCAAGGTCTTTCTTTGAAAAACTCTTATTCAAGTATCCTTTTATGCTGTCCAGAATTTCTATATCATTTCCAATAACAATATGTCATCTACATATAGTATTAGAAATGCTACAGAGCTCCCATTCACTTTCTTGTAAATACAGGCTTCTCGAAAAGTCTGTATAAAATCATATGCTTTGATCAACTCATCAAAGCATATATTCCAACTCCGAGATGCTTGCACCAGTCCATAAATGGATCGCTGGAGCTTGCACACATTGTTAGCACCTTTAGGATTGAAAACCTTCTGGTTGCATCATATACAACTCTTCTTTAATAAATCCATTAAGGAATGCAGTTTTGACATCCATTTGCCAGATTTCATAAAATGTGGCAATTGCTAACATGATTCGGACAGACTTAAGCATCGATACGAGTGAGAAAATCTCATCGTATTCAACACCTTGAACTTGTCGAAAACCTTTTGCGACAATTCGAGCTTTGTAGATAGTAACACTACTATCAGCGTCTGTCTTCCTCTTGAAGATCCATTTTATTCTCTATGGCTTTCCGATCATCGGGCAAGTCAACCAAAGTCCATACTTTGTTCTCATACATGGATCCCTTCTCAGATTTCATGGCCTCAAGCCATTTTGTGGAATCTGGGCTCATCATTGCTTCCTCATAGTTCGTAGGTTTGCCATGGTCAAGTAACATGACCTCCAGAATAGGACTACTGTACCACTCTGGTGCGGATCTTACTCTGGTTGACCTACGAGGTTCGGTAGTAACTTGATCTGAAGTTTCATGATCAATATCATTAGCTTCCTCACTAATTGGTGTAGTCGTCACATGAACCGGTTTCCGTGATGAACTACTTTCCAATACGGGAGCAGGTATAGTTATCTCATGAAGTTCTACTTTCCTCTCACTCACTTCTTTCGAGAGAAACTCCTTCTCTAGAAAGGATCCAAATTTAGCAACAAAAGTCTTGCCTTCAGATCTATGATAGAAGGTGTACCAAATAGTCTCCTTTGGGTATCCTATGAAGACACATTTCTCCGATTTGGGTTCGAGCTTATTAGGTTGAAGTTTTTTCACATAAGCATCACAACCCCAAACTTTAAGAAATGACAACTTTGGTTTCTTGCCAAACCACTGTTCATAAGGTGTCGTCTTTTCATGGTGCCCTATTTAAAGTGAATGCAGCTGTCTCTAATGCATAACCCCAAAATAATAGTGGGAAACCGATAAGAAACATCATAGATCGCACAATATCCAATAAAGTGCGGTTACGACGTTCGGACACACCATAATGCTGTGGTGTTCCAGGTGGCGTGAACTATGAAACTATTCCACATTGTTTTATATGAAGGCCAAACTCGTAACTCAAATATTCTCCTCCATGATCAGATTGTAGAAACTTTATTTCCTTGTTACGATGATTTTCCATTTCACTCTGAAATTCTTTGAACTTTTCAAATGTTTCAGACTTGTGTTTCATTAAGTAGATATACTCATATCTGTTCAAATCATTTGTGAAGGCCAAAAAATAACGATATTCGCCACGAGCATCAACACTCATTGGACCGCATACATCGGTATGTATTATTTCCAACAAGTCTGTAGCTCGTTCCATTGTTCCGAAGAATGGAGTTTTAGTCATCTTGCCCAAAAGGCATGGTTCGCAAGCATCAAATGATTCATAACCAAATGATTCCAAAAATCCATCTTTATGGAGTTTCTTCATGCGCTTTACACCGATATGACCCAAACGGCAGTGCCACAAATAAGTTGCACTATCATTATTAAATTTGCATCTTTTGGCATAAATATTATGAATATGTGTATCACTATGATTGAGATCCAACAAACTATTTTCATTGGGTGTATGACCATTGAAGGTTTATTCATGTCAACAGAACAACAATTATTCTCTGACTTTTAAATGAATAACCGTATTGCAATAAACATGATCAAATCATATTCATGCTCAACACAAACGCCAAATAAGATTTATTAAGGTTTAACACTAATCCCTAAACTATAGGGAGTGTGCGATGATGATCATATCAATCTTGGAACTACTTCCAACACTCATCGTCACTTCACCCTCAACTAGTCTCTGTTTATTCTGTAACTCCGGTTTCGAGTTACTAATCTTAGCAACCGAACAAGTATCAAATACCTAGGGGCTACTATAAACACTAGTAAGGTACACATCAATAACCTGTATATCAAATATACCCTTGTTCACTTTGCCATCCTTCTTATCCACCAAATATTCAGGGCATTTCCGCTTCCACTGACCATTTCCTTTGCAGTAGAAGCACTCAGTTTCAGGCTTTGGTTCAGCTTTGGGCTTCTTCACGGGAGTGACAACTTGCTTGCCATTCTACTTGAAGTTTCCCTTTCTTTCCCTTTGCCCTTTTCTTGAAACTAGTGGTCTTGTCAATCATCAACACTTGATGCTCTTTCTTGATTTCTACCTTCGTCGATTTCAACATCACGAAGAGCTCGGGAATCATTTCCATCATCCCTTGCATACTATAGTTCATCACGAAGTTCTAGTAACTTCGTGATGGTGACTAGAGAATTCTGTCAATCACTATCTTATTTGGAAGATTAACTCCCACTTGATTCAAGCGATTGTAGTACCCAGACAATCTGAGCACATGCTCACTAGTTGAGCAATTCTCCTCCATCTTTTAGCTATAGAACTTTTTGGAGACTTCATATCTCTCAACTCGGTTATTTGCTTGAAATATTAACTTCAACTCCTGGAACATCTCATATGGTCCATGACGTTCAAAACGTCTTTGAAGTCCTGATTCTAAGACGTTAAGCATGGTTCACTAAACTATCAAGTAGTCATCATATTGAGCTAGCCAAATGTTCATAACGTCTGCATCTGCTCCTGCAATAGGTCTGTCACCCAGCGGTGCATCAAGGACATAATTCTTCTGTGCAGCAATGAGGATAAACCTCAGATCACGGACCCAGTCCACATCATTGCTACTATCATCTTTCGACTTAGTTTTCTCTAGGAACACATGTAAAACATAGGGAAGCAACAACGCGAGGTATGGATCTACAACATTATTTGCAAAATACTATCAGGACTGAGTTCATGATAAATTATAGTTCAATTAATCATATTACTTAAGAACTCCCACTTAGATAGACATCCCTCTAATCATCTAAGTGATCACATAATCCAAATCAACTAAACCATGTTCGATTATCACGTGAGATGGAGTAGTTTTCAATGGTGAACATCATTATGTTGATCATATCTACTATATGACTCACGCTCGACCTTTCGGTCTTAGTGTTCTGAGGCCATATCTGTATATGCTAGGCTCGTCAAGTTTAACCTGAGTATTCCGCATGTACATCTGTTTTGCACCCGTTGTATTTGAACATAGAGCCTATCACACCCGATCATCACGTGGTGTCTCAGCACGAAGAACTTTCGCAACGGTGCATACTCAGGGCATACTCAGGGAGAACACTTATACCTTGAAATTTAGTAAGGGATCATCTTATAAATCTACCGCCAAACTAAGCAAAATAAGATGTATAAAAGATAAACATCACATGCAATCAAAATATGTGACATGATATGGCCATGATCATCTTGCGCCTTTGATCACCATCTCCAAAGTATTGTCATGATCTCTATCGTCACCGGCACGACACCATGATCTCCATCATCTTGATCTATATCAATGTGTCGTCACATGGTCATCTCGCCAACTATTGCTCTTGCAACTATTGCTATCGCATAGCGATAAAGTAAAGCAATTATTTGGCACTTGCATCTTATGCAATAAAGAGACAACCATAAGTCTTCTGCCAGTTGTCGATAACTTCAAAAAAACATGATCATCTCATGCAACAACTTATATCTCATCACGTCTTGACCATATCACATCACAACATGCCCTGCAAAAACAAGTTAGACGTCCTCTACTTTGTTGTTGCAAGTTTTACGTGGCTGCTACGGGCTGAGCAAGAACCGTTCTTACCTACGCATCAAAACCACAACGATAGTTTGTCAAGTTAGTGCTGTTTTAACCTTCTCAAGGACCGGGCGTAGCCACACTCGGTTCAACAAAAGTTGGAGAAACTGACACCCGCCAGCCAGCTGTGTGCAAAGCACATCGGTAGAACCAGTCTCGTGTAAGCGTACGCGTAATGTCGGTCCGGGCCGCTTCATTCAACAATACCGCCGAACCAAAGTATGACATGTTGGTAAGCAGTATGACTTGTATCGCCCACAACTCACTTGTGTTCTACTCGTGCATATAACATCTACGCATAAAACCTGGCTCGGATGCCACTGTTGGGGGACGTAGCAATTTCAAAAAAAATCCTACGCACACGCAAGATCATGGTGATGCATCGCAATGAGAGGGGAGAGTGATGTCCACGTACCCTCGTAGACCGAAAGTGGAAGCGTTAGCACAACGCGGTTGATGGGGAGTAGCGAACGCACGGCACCTCCGAGTTCAGAACACGTTCAGCTTGATGACGTCCCTCGAACTCCGATCCAGCCGACCTTTGAGGGGGAGTTCTGTCAGCACGACAGCGTGTTGACGATGATGATGTTCTACCGACGCAGGGCTTCGCCTAAGCACCGCTACAATGTTATCGAGGTGGATTATGGTGGAGGGGGGCACCGCACACGGCTAAGAGATCCAAGGGATCAATTGTTGTGTCTAGAGGTGCCCCCCTGCCCCCGTATATAAAGGAGCAAGGGGGAGGCGGCCGGCCTAGGAGGAAGGAGCGCCAAGGGTGGGGAGTCCTACTAGGACTCCCAAGTCCTAGTAGGATTCCCCTTTCCTTTCCGGAGTTGGAGAGAAGGAAAGAGGGGGAGAGGGAGAAGGAAAAGGGGGCCGCACCCCTTGTCCAATTCGGACCAGAGGGGGGGGGGCGCACGCCTCCTTCCTTTTGGCCTCTCTCCTCTATTCCCGTATGGCCCAATAAGGCCCATATACTCCCCGGCGATTTCACGTAACTCTACGGTACTCCGAAAAATACCCGAATCACTCGGAACCTTTCCGAAGTCCGAATATAGTCGTCCAATATATCGATCTTTACGTCTCGACCATTACGAGACTCCTCGTCATGTCCCCAATCTCATCCGGGACTCCGTACTACCTTAGGTACATCAAAACACATAAACTCATAATATAACCGTCATCGAACTTTTAGCGTGCGGACCCTACGGGTTCGAGAACTATGTAGACATGACCGAGACACGTCTCCGGTCAATAACCAATAGCGGAACCTGGATGCTCATATTGGATCCCACATATTCTACGAAGATTGAGTGAGTCCTGGATTAGGGGGTGTTCGGATAGCCGAACTATCACCGTTGGCCGGACTCCTAGACTATGAAGATACAAGATTGAAGACTTCGTCCCGTGTCCGGATGGGACTTTCCTTGGCGTGGAAGGCAAGCTTGGCGATACAGATATGTAGATCTCCTACCATTGTAATAGACTCTGTGTAACTCTAACCCTCTCTGGTGTCTATATAAACCGGAGGGTTTTAGTCCGTAGGATGAACAACAATCATACCATAGGCTAGCTTCTAGGGTTTAGCCTCTGTGATCTCGTGGTAGATCTACTCTTGTACTACCCATATCATCAATATTAATCAAGCAGGAGTAGGGTTTTACCTCCATCGAGAGGGCCCGAACCTGGGTAAAAACATCGTGTCCCTTGTCTCATAAAAAAGCACCGGACAAGGGGAAACAGTCCGAAGAGCACGACAGTCAATGCCGGATTCAAAAGCTCTCGGCACAATCATAAAAAACTGCCCCTCAAGGATAACAGCCACGAGCTATCCAACTTAAACAAAATCTTGGACAAGATATGCCAAATCCACAGTACCCCCGGGAAGCCTGCAAATCATACCCACAGAGACTATTGGGTCTTCAAGCAGTCCGGCAAACTCAATGCGGGACACAAGGGGCTCGACACACCAAGCGAAGACGATGACAAACCCCACAAGCAGAGCACCGGAAAACAAAAGAATTTCCGACAAGAAGTCAAAACAGTAAACTCACTTCAAGTGACAAAAGGGAACATCAGAACGGCGTCCATAGAAATACGCGCCACACGGCCTATCCCAGCAGAGTCCCGACATTGGTTGTCAAAACCAATCACCTTTGATCATCAGGATTACTCCGGACGTATCCGGAACGCAGGATGGACTGCCCTGATATTAGATCCTCTAATCGACGGACTCCAATTCACAGAAGTCCTAATGGACGGCGATAGTGATCTAAACCTGCTATATCAGGACACAATCCGCAAAATGGGGATAGACCCGACCAAAATTCGCCACAGCAACACCTCCTTCAAGGGGGTAATGCCAGGCCTATATGCCCATTGCACGGGCTCCCTACTGCTAGAAGTTGTGTTCGGCTCATCCGACAACTTCTGCCGCGAAAAGTTAACCTTCCATATCACCCCATTCAAAAGTAATCATCAATCACTATTGGGACGTGAAGCTTTCGCCCGCTTTAACGCAATACTGCATTATGCATCTCTTACACTTAAAATGCTCGGTCCACGCGGCATCATCTCATTAAAGGGAAATATCAAGTGTCACTCGAGCACGGAAAAACGTGAGACTGCTTGGACAGTCACACACTAATCCGGCTCCGCTAAACCAAGCACCTGAACAGGTCCTTCGGACCCCGGACACGGCTAGACAAGTCCGTCATAATCATACGAAGGTCTACTAACCACACACCCCCTGTCGGTGTCAAAACCGGCGGATCTCGGGTAGGGGGTCCCAAGCAGTGCGTCTTAGGATCAATGGTAATAGGAGGCAAGGGACACAATGTTTACCCAGGTTCGGGCCCTCTCGATGGAGGTAAAACCCTACTCCTGCTTGATTAATATTGATGATATGGGTAGTACAAGAGTTGATCTACCACGAGATCAGAGAGGCTAAACCCTAGAAGCTAGCCTATGGTATGATTGTTGTATATGTCTATCGACTAGCCTGGCCCCGGTTTATATAATGTATTAGAGGCCTAGGATAACAAGAGACCTACCTGAATACGCCGGTGGGGGAGGAGTCCTTGTCTTGATCGCCAAGTCTTGTGGATTCTTCCTTGTATGCAGCAACTGTCCGGACTGGCCCATGAGTACACGGCCATGGGGGTCCTCGGCCCAATCCAACTGATCGGGAGACGACGCGTTGAGTACCCCCTAGTCCAGGACACCATCAGTAGCCCCCTGAACCGTTCTTCAAGTTACGGACGCTCCTCAATTCTTCCGAACTGTTCTTCATCTTCGGTTGCCGGTCTTGAAAACTGGTTCAACAAAACTTCTCATCTTCTATCTTGAGGATCGCCGAAATGCATTCGACGAGTTTACATGTCGGGTATCCGAGGACCCCTTTAAGTTTCTGGCCTTTATCAATGCCTTGTTATTTTTATGCCAAACCTCGGGTTTGAAGTTGTTCCCAGGCGGCAACGTCCTCTTGCGTTCGAGCTCCAACGCCGGACTGCATTCGAGGTATCTTTTGCAACCGAGCACCAATGCCGGACTGCTTCCCAGCTCTAACGCCGGACTATGTACCCGAGCTCCAACGCCGGACTGTATCCGAGCTCCAACGCCGGACTATGTATCCGAGCTCCAACGCTGGACTTTATCCGAGGTGTCGTAAATCACCTTGGTTCAAAGAAGTTTGAAGGAGTTTAGCCGAGCTTAATGCCAGAAATGCCCTCTATCGAGCCAGCCACTAGCGCCCGAGCTTTATGCCGGACTGCTTCCGAGGTGGTGCACCACCCCGAATGTGGGCCGATTTTTGTCAATATTTTTGATTAGTGCCAGTAGCCCTCAAGGTGGGTATCGGTCTAAAACCCGAGATGCACATGAAGGATGACATAAGACCGCTGATCCCCGTAGCTGCTGAGACTCAGGTTGATTTGCAAAATCGGTCTGAGGATCAAGTCCTAGCTCGGCAAAATACTTTGGGAAACAAAAAGCGGCGTGCTCAGTCCTCAAGACTCAGGTTGGGTGCGGCCGACCAACCTGAGGATCAAAATCTTCTCGGAGACTGTATTACACTTAAAATTTTCTTCATTGGACAGGCAATGCAGTGGCCCCCGAGACACTGGTCGGGTGGCAACACCAGATCAGGGGATCGATCTGCCCTTTTAATATTTGTAAATAATAAGCCCGAAGCCCAGTAGGCCCCGAGCCTTAATGCGGGCACGGGAGGCCGAATTAAGGATCGATATCCATAGTAAAATCACAAATTATGTGTAATGACTCTATGTATCAAAGTACTTTACGTCATTAATGCTCGGATCCGCATTGTACAAAACTTTGTTGACCGACCATCGGCTTCCACCTCCTCCGCCAATAGCCGAGGAGTGTTTGTCCTACTTTATAAAGCCTTTATGAGGGCAAAGATTTACAACAAACAAGGCAATCTGGCCATACGGTTTTATAAACAAAGGTACGCGGAGAGACATGTTATATTACTGTTTAACAGAAGAAATGTCTTCCAAATAAAATAGTCCCGCTATCGGTTCCTTTCTTTGGGTTGTCATGCTAAGCATGATCATGAAACCGCAGCTCCAATGTAAGAGCAAAATATCGAGGATTTACTTTGGGAGGCCAGTTAATAGCCCCCGGTAGTGTTCGGCGACAGTCGAGGTCAAGTCGTAAACACTTCGGCCATTGTTATGAATGGCCCGTCATTTTAACGCTGTCATCGGATCACCGACCAGTTTACGCTTATTGCGACAGTCAGTTTTCGGCTTTCTCCACTGAGGTGCTTAACCATGTGAGCTGGAAGCACAATCGCAGTGGTTCTCCCTTTGCACACCTAGCCGAACAAAGCAGAACATAGGAGGCAAGCACAGGAGCTGGGCAACCCAACTATTGACCGAAGACACAATTCAAAACCGATGCATATATAGCAATATCCGAGAATGTTTTTGCTGAATCTCTAAAGGTGTCCGGCGTTGCACTGTGAGACTTGTGCTGAAAACAGACAAATAGTTTAGAAGTGCCATCGGCTCGAAAAGCCAAAAAACTTATTCAAAAGGTTAATGTCCGAACTAGATCAAGTGTTCGGTGCCAATCCAAAAATTGGACTTTAGAAAAAAAAGGTGCTTCTGCGTGCTTTAACATGACACATCCTATCTCAAAAATTCAAGCGGGTCAGCCTACGGCTTCAACCTCCTATCCCGAAGGCGGAGTACTTCTTACTAGGCCAGTTTAGCAAACTAAACTCTAGCGGCTTTGAGAGAGAAATTAGGCTCCCCGCTAGTGACCGCACACTTGTATCGAAAAAAGGAGTGATAAATAATAATAAAAACTTGTCAACGACTTAGAAGAAAAACACTTATCATAAAACGGCTCATATAAATTTAAGAGCCCCCAAGTGACTTGGGTAAAAGAATGATTGCATGTACCGAAGTACTTATATCATATCTATGTTCAACCGAACTTTAAACGCGTCTTAACCCACCGTCGGCTTCTCCCTCTTCGGTCAAGGACCGAAAAGTGTTATGTACTCCATCTCTCGAGAATATCGACGATGTTTCCAATAACTAGGCAATCAGGCCATAAGGTTATAACAGACAAAGCGCGCTCAGGGAACTTATGCTATATTACTGCGAAGTGTAAGAAGAATCTTTGAAGAAAACAGTACCCCCACTGATACCTTTCTTCGGTGCTCATTGTTATTATGAGACTTGTGCAATAGATTTTTTGTACTCATGAGTTCCGTTGTGTGCCAACCATGATTGAAAACAATAAGAGCGCTAGCTTTCGGCTTCACCCAGTCTGAGGTCCGGCTCGGTTGACCCGATCATGACAATCGCAGAGGTGCTCCCTTTACTCCCTAGCCAAACAATCGGGAACGTAGGGGTAAGCACAGGAGCCAGGCAACCCATCTTGCAAATCGCTTAAGTCAATATGGTGCATATTGTGGCGTAATACATGAACAAGGAACGAAGCCGTACAAGTATAATCATATGCAAGAGGAAAAAGCTTCATGAAGGAAGCCCCCAAATAAACGGGGTATTTGAATTTGCGCGTCACAAACAAAGTTTGGACAAGGAAATTTTTACAAGCAACTTTTTTCCAAAAAAGTATAATGCTTGGCTGAGCCGAACACAAGTTAAAAATTTAAAACTTTGAGCATTAAGACAACTTAGCTGGTTAATGTGTTCGGTATTGATGACGCGGTCCGAGCTTGATGCGGGACAAGGTTACATCCCCGAGCCGGTCCCGAGGTGGCGGAGCAAAGAGCTCGGCACTCCGAAGTGGTGACATAGCACGGGCAATGCAGGACGATTGGGTGATGCCGAAGTCCCCGGGATGGGGTAATGAAGTGGTTGGCGAAGCCCCCCGTCCAGCCGAGGTGACGCCAAAGGATATAGTCCGGCTGGATCATTTTCTTGTGCACAAAAAATAGTGCAAACTGGAGATAATTGTAATAATAATAAAAAAATCGTTGCATAACAAATAATTTATGCAAAGTGAGTAGTAAAAGAAATATGGCCTGGCGCCGAAGTCAATGTCGATGCAGGGCGGCGGCGTGATGCGGTAAAGACATGGCAAGGCCTGAATTCACAGGTCGGTTCGAGTTCCGGATGCGGCGTTCGCCAGACTATGTATGGAAACTTACCGAACCACCATGCGACCGTCGTTAATGCAGCCACCATTTGATAGACCTGCGTACATATGACGGACAAACCAGAGTAATAATTCATTGGGAAAAATGAACCCTAACAAGCAAAAAATACTAGGATTAATAGCACCTGGCTTATTTGTTGTAGCAATCCGAAGAAAGGTGATTCCCAAAATTGGGACTCGATCCGCACACCTATCGCCTGATGGGCAATAAAGCAACGGCATGGAGATGCTGGCAAAGGTTGGCTCGCCGAGGCAAAGCCCTCGGTCCAGCTAACGTGACGGAGCTGGTCGGCCAGTGACGCTGAAGCCTCCGGAGTAGGTTGATGAAGAGATGATGAAGCCCCCGGTCCAGCGATGCAGGTCGTGACGTGGTCGATGCCGGCTTGATGAAGTGACCGTGTGGCGATGAAGGTGTGCCCACTCCGTGTAATCCGTGGGGCGGCAATGTCGGTGACGATTTATCCTTCGCGATGCCGAACTATTGTTCAGCTGGCCGAGATGATTATCCGAAGAAATTGAGCTCGGCTCAACAAAGCGACGACGTGTCTAACGCAGGTCGGCCGCCATGGAGTGATGTTGTCGGGCTGGTTTGACACCGGCGCGATGGTGAAGTTCGTATTGTAAGAATACTTTTACTACTACTGGGATGTGTTTGAGAATAAAACACAACGCCCCATACGAAAACTTCCTTCAAAAAGGATGTTCGAGATCCAGTTCAAAAATAAGATGAATTCGGGTCGGATTCGTTCTCGCGCAAAAAATAGATCCAAAAAGTGATGCACTAATCAGAAGTTTCCCGGAGTTTGGACGGTCGGATCGAGCTGAATGTTTGGCAGGTGGTAGATATGGGAATTCCGCAGCAAATCAACGGTTGGATCCTCCCAAGGACATCCGAGCTAGATGCTGGATACCACGCCCTAAACTCGTCCGGATTCTCGTCCAGATTCAACAGGGCTCCGGTACAACGGAGATTTCCGAAGATTCCTCCATCGGAACTAGACGAAATTTTTGCAGGGTTGTTGTAGACTTAACTCCGTATAATTCCACCGAAGTAATCGTTTAAGCGACACTCGAGGAGGCAGTGGCAGCGGATACAAGTTTGATGTCCAGAAAAACAGCACGGTCGCCTGAGGGCAATGTTGACGTTGAGCCCCCGAGCTCCATGGGTGACTCCTCCATGATCTTGATAGAGATCGGAGTTGGTGTTGATGAAGGCCTTCATCCGAACATGACGATCGGAGGTAGGGCGCAGTCCTCGGTCAAGCCAAGGTGACCAGTCGAGCTGGTGACGAAGAAGCCGACGTCGCAGTTGACCTGCAGTCGAGCCATTGATCCTTTTGCCGATCACATAGCGGAACTCTAAATGAAAGCACCAATGTCGGTGTCAAAACCGGCGGATCTCGGGTAGGGGGTCCCAAGCAGTGTGTCTTAGGATCAATGGTAATAGGAGGCAAGGGACACAATGTTTACCCAGGTTCGGGCCCTCTCGATGGAGGTAAAACCCTACTCCTGCTTGATTAATATTGATGATATGGGTACACTAGTAGAAAAAGGGTCAAATGTGAAGCACAATAGTGCCGGTTCGTGGCGGCGATCAATAGCACCGGTTCGTGGCGAACCTTTAGTACCGGTTCTTGCCACGAACCGGTACTAAAGAGGCTGTGTCAGCCTGCGGTCAGGCTATGGCCCCACCATCACCATTTAGTGCCGGTTCGTACCACGAACCGGTACTAATGAGGTTATGGCAAGCTGTTTTTAGTCCCACCTCGCTCCCCTAACAAGCCTTTTACCACCTTAAATATGTTATTTCTCAAACTATCACAAGCACTTGGTCTTCATTGAAATCTATGTGTATAATTTGTCGCCGCAATATGAGTCTTCATCGGTTTATAAATCGTTGATGACTCATATTGACAATTCAGATTGTACACACAAAGATCATTGATGATCAAATTATTTTTGATGTTATAAGATCATATTGACAATTCAGACTGTAAAGAAATATAAGATCAAGGTCTAAATGCTCTTATATTTTTTGCGTTCAGTATGCACCAACTACTAGGCGGGAGGAGCTGTTTAGTACCGGTTTGTGGCGATCCTTTAGCACCGGTTCGTGCCACGAACTGGTACTAATGAGGTTGTGTCAGGTAAGGCTGGGGCCCCACGAGCACCTTTAGTACCGGTTCATGGATGAACCAGTACTTCAGTTTCTTAGTAAGCTGTTTTTTAGTCCCACCTCGCGAAGAGAGAGGGACTAGGAGCGGTTTATAAGCCCTGGGTGCAGAGACGATGAAGAAGAGGCTCAATGCTCACGTTGCTTAATTGCACGTCGGCATTTCTTTTTTTAAAACTTTGGTTATAACTCCAGACTTTGACCATCAAGTTTTGCAGAAAAGAAAAAATAGCAGAAAAAAAAACTATAGCTGAAAAGAAAAAAACTATATAAAATGACCGTGAAATTGAAAATCACTACAAAATGAACTCTGAAAATGTTGAATTTTGGCAAACTAGATGAAAAACTACTCAGAAATAAATAGAAGAAAATAAATATAACAGAAAAGAAAAAACTATACAAAAAACTACGCAGAAATAAACAGAAGAAAATAAAGCAGAAAAGAAAAAAACTATAAAAAAATTGGGGCGCTGCCCTGTGGGCCTGCTAGGCCACGGGCGTGCAATTACAGGCCTTAAAGGCCCAGCAGACTCACAGGGCAGCGCGCAGAATTTAGGCCCACAAGTCTGCTATATAGAGGAGTTCAAAGAGGTAGCTGCGGCTGGTTTTATAAACCAGTGCGGCTGCCCTTCGCCCGACGAGGTGGGACTAAACTTTGGGGTGGCAGCGCGAGGCCTTTAGTACCGGTTGGTGACTCCAACTGGTACTAAAGATCACCCTTTAGTACCGGTTGGAGCCACCAACCGGTACTAAAGGCCTGCTCTTCCCGCCTTTTGGCCTGGCCAAAGTTGGCCTTTAGTACCAGTTGGTGGCTCCAACCGGTACTAAAGACCCATCCTATATATATAGCACTTACGAAAATTTTAGTTACATCTCCCCACTTTCGTCTCCAACCTCTCGACATTGCCGCACGCCGCTCGATACCGTCGTCGCCACCCGTCGTCCGTCGTTGTCGTCGCTGCCCCCCCCCCCCCCGCCGCCCGTCGTCGTCATCGTCTCGCGCCGCTGCCCCGAACGCCGCCGCCGTCCGTCGTCGTCGCTGCGGTCCCGTACGTCTCTCGCACCCGCGCGCCGGCGCCCCCGCCCCGTACGCCGCCCCCCCCCCCCGCCCCGTACACCGGCGCCCTCGCTCGTACGTACAGGGCGGCGTACACACACATACACACATATACACACACTACACATACACACACACACACATTTTTTACTTATTTTCTGTTTTCTGTTTTCTGTTTTTTAGAAAATTTAATTAGATATTAATTAGCTAGGTATGTGAGATTTGAACTAGTTGAATAATTAATATAACTAGTTTATTTTTAGTAAGAAAATTGTCGAACTAGTTTATTTAGGTATATGAGATTTGAACTAGTTGAATAATTAATATAACTAGTTTATTTTTAGTAAGAAAATTGTCGTATCTGAGATTTGATTATCTAATTAAAATATTATTTGTTAATGAGTTTTTCTGTTTATTTAATGTTTTTATATATTTTGAGTTTATATAAATGTTAGATTAATGTCGAATGTTAGATGAATTAGATAGAAAAGTTAAATATATAGTAATGTCAATTGTTAGAGATGAATATAGTTAGATATATATTTATTTTTAGTAAATGCTTAGTTGAACTTGTTGAATTAATATATAGAACTAGTTTATTTTTAGTAAATGCTTAGTTGAACTAGTTGAATTAATATATAGAACTAGTTTATTTTTAGTAAATGCTTTGTTGAACTAATTGAATTAATATAACTAGTTTATTTTTAGTAAATGCTTAGTTGAACTAATTGAATTAATATAACTAGTTTATTTTTAGTAAATGCTTAGTTGAATTAATAGAAGTAGTTGAATTAATTGAATTAGTAAGTGTTTAATGTTTCGCCTAATATGAACATAGGAAATGTCGTCTGACGACGGAAAAAATTTCGGTATGTGCACATACTGTGAAGACGAGCGCGGCCAGTGCGACAGAAATTTCCTTGTTGATGGTAGGCGATTCAGCATCAAGCTGGATGAGACTTTCGAATTCGATACAGTAAGTCACAACGACAAGTCTGTTTTCGTAATTAAGCATGACTTATATATGCTTCATTTGCCTGACTTATAATTTTTAATTTTCACTATTGTACTAGCACATCCCATGCCATGCAAGAATTTTTGTCTTGGATAAGATAGGTTTCAAAGATATGGAAACTATGGAGGTAAAGAGAGCTTACCTGAAAACTGAGCATGATGGTTATACTTTCAACGTCAAAGTATACAATGCACACACGTATACCTATTTTGAATGCAAAACTTGGCAAGCACTATGCAAGGCTTATGCATTTGAGCCTGGTATGGTTATCACCTTTGATATTCGTCCGGAAGATGATATTGAAGGTAATAGAGACATATGGGTCGATGTGCAGACGCCTCCAGTTCTACCATTATGTGAGTTCTTCTCAAATATATTTTTGTCTTTGATATTGCTTATTTCAAAAATAACTGACAACTAATTTCTATTGACAGCTTATCTCCATTCAACCAAACATGTCCGGCGCTTGGTAGACAGGACCTTCTACTGTCCCGGAGCTGAACTAAACTGCGAGGAGATAAGTCATTATGTTTCATGGCTTGAGGATCTTCATACTGTCAAGATAAATTTTTTTCCTGCACTTGGAAATGTTAGTACTCAAAACGTGCGACCAATAGTGATGGTATTAAACTACGGTCACATCTATTTAGGAATGATGGTAAGATATTTACTATTTGTCCTCAGTGCATATTTTGCATACATATTTTTTTGCTAAACTTTCATTGCTAAGTATATTAATTAAGTACTATACGATGTTCTTCAACAGGGACTCCCGATGACAGTTCTGCCTCAGGGGATCGAGACTAAAGTTCAGATATCAATTGTTAGCTTAAGGCCCAGATATCTTGCATTGCACATGAATGCATTCAGGATTTCTAGAAGTGATGAATGCTTAATAGTGAAAGATTGGAGGAAAATTGTTAATGATCGCAGAGAAGTACTAGGGGGCAGCAATGAGAAGCGCAGCCCACGATTAGGAGACAGGTTCATCGGCATGCTCCAGTATGATCAATCAGGAGAGCTATACATGTTCTATGCTATTTTACCAGAGAGAGAGAGTAGCTAGCAGGAGTGATTTAGCTAGTTCTTCATGCTGCTCTTAATTAGTACTTGTCCTTTCATGTCCGTGTTCTTCGTTCTGAACTTAAGTGATTTGCTTTTGTGGTGTTATATATATATGAACGCTTATAATATCATGACAATCATGTTGAACTCGATGATTGGTTCTACTAGAAATTCTATTTATATATATATATATATATGCATAACGTTTACAATGTGTAGTATCGTAAAATACCAGCAAACGAAAAAGAATTAAAATGGAAACACAAAATTAAATGAAAAAGAAATCATAAAACTAAAAAACCCCAAACCTTATAGTACCGGTTGGTCTTACCAACCGGTACTAAAGGGCTCCAGGCCCCCGGAGCTGGCTCGTGCCACGTGGTTGCCCTTTAGCACCGGTTCGTGCTGAACCGGTACTAAAGGGGGGGGGGGCCTTTAGTGACCACACTTTAGTGCCGGTTATGGAACCGGCACTAAAGGGCCTTACGAACCGGTGCTATTGCCCGGTTCTGCACTAGTGGTAGTACAAGAGTTGATCTACCACGAGATCAGAGGCTAAACCCTAGAAGCTAGCCTATGGTATGATTGTTGTATATGTCAATCGACTAGCCTGGCCCCGGTTTATATAATGCACCAGAGGCCTAGGATAACAAGAGTCCTAGCCGAATACACCGGTGGGGGAGGAGTCCTTGTCTTGATCACCAAGTCTTGCGGATTCTTCCTTGTATGTGGCAGCTGTCCGGACTGGCCCATGAGTATACGGCCATGGGGGTCCTCGGCCCAATCCAACTGATCAGGAGACGACGCGTTGAGTACCCCCTAGTCCAGGACACCGTCACCCCCGTACAAGGGGCTGCATGGACGTACAACAAGAGACAATAAAGCTCAATTTTATTCGCTTTTTGAATCATACTCCTTTTATTCAAATATAAAGTACATTTTTCGCACGATCTTTCTTCAGCTAAGTTCTTCTCCTTTACAGATAAACACCATGCTACACCCGCCCAGGATACGGCAGAACGGAGAGACAGGCGCAGACATGCAGTAGGGACCCGTTGCAAGGATTCTTTTCAGATTAAGACCCTGCATAAACCTTTTTTACTGTCTCTTGTTGATACACCTCCCCCGGTTTCTTGCTATAACCGAGGAGGAGGCTGGCGTTTTGGCATCGGCCGCGTCAGTAATTTTTGCGCGTACTTGGACACCAGGGGCTTAGGGCATTGTTCTGCCCGTTTTCATAAAGACCGAATACCTTAGGGAGTGTTCGACGTCTCGAGTTAGGCCTTATATGCATCAGCTCCGAATCATGTCTTTGGTCAAATGTTGGGTTTGCCCAGCTCGTGTGTTTTGCTGCCTTACATTCCGTTTTATCGGCTAACGCGGCACGAGGAGAACTACTGCGATTGTGCCCCGGTTCGGCCTGGCGAGCACCTCAGTAGAGAAAGCCAAAAACTGACTATCATGATATAGCATGAGACTGGTCAACCACTCGATGACCCATAGGAATGTTTAGAATTCCTCCGCATTAACGAAGGACCGTTTCCCGGTCAGGCACATACGCGCCCTGAATTCGGGGGAGCGCGGTGCCCCTAGGAGCTATATAGTAGCCCCACCATCGAACTCCTATGGCTAAGTGAAAGTGATAAAGCGTTATAGTCCGGTTGCCTAGTTTGCTACGCTATCACCTCCTTCATAGGACCAAGACGTTGGATAAAGTGTGAAAATGCATTTTTTTGCAAACACCCCCGCACTATGTGCGTGGGGGCTGAAGCCAAGGACTGCCATCTTTCAGGTTATATACACATATACATTAACGGCTGCACAAGAGGTACTTTACTACTTGAACGCACAAGTATAAAAAGCCCTTATATTATATTGAAACATTGTTTCACAAACCATACATGTCATTCAAATATAATATCCTTCGAGCACTGCGTCTCTATTAAACGAGCGCCCTGTAGGACTTCCTCAAAGTAGTGCTCGGCAGGTACTCGGCTTCGGTCCGAATCCTGGGATGCAACGTCGGTGGCCTTCATCTCTGCCCAGTATGTCTTGACATGGGCGAGAGCCATCCGCGCACCCTCTATGCATGCTGACCGCTTCATTGCACTAATATGCGGCACCGCACCAAGGAACTGCTGCACCAAGCCAAAATAACTCTTCGGCTCGGGCCTCTTTGGCCACAAATGAGTCACGACAGACTTCATGGCAAGTCCGGACAACCTATTCAGCTCAGCCCATTTGGCCAAATGATCGGTCAATGGAAGTGGACGCTCTAGACTGTGGAACTGCGACCAAAATAGCTCTCATTGCGTGATCCTTTTGGCCTCGGAAGTGTTCGGCCGCATCCGCGGCACTCACCGCCAAATCCAGATAAGCATCCTCCGCACCCCATAGCTGGCCCAACTGAGCATACTTGGGATCCCTGAATTTCCTCCGCAGCAGAAAAGGCTTTCCAGCCGCAATATCTTCGGCCTGACGTAGCTCCTCTTTCATAGCTCTCATTGTAGAGCGAGCATACTTGGCCTCAGCAGTGGCCTTTTTCAGGTCCTCCTGTTCCGCTCGACCTTCTTTTTCAAGAAGCTCGCAACGGTCGGTAGCATTCTTCAACTTTACGGCCATCTCGTCCATTCCTTTCTTGCTTCGGCAGTGAGCAGCATGTTCGGCTTTCAGCTCTTCGGCAGCTTTTAAAGCAGCCGCATCACTTTTTCAGGCTTGCTCCTTGGCTCGGGCGAGTTCCGCCCGAAGGTTCTCCATGGCAACGGCACCATCTGCGTCAAGCATACAAGTTGTAAGGCACAGACCTTAAGCTACCTTACCGGGTGTCCGCAGAGAAGATGCATACCTTGTGACTCATCAAGCCACTTATTGACAAGCGCGATGTCAGAATCGGCCACATTAAGTTGCCGCTTTAGTTCGGCAAATTCATCAGTCCGGCTTGCCACCGGACGCCTCGCCACCTACATAGGAAGAGCGCATATTATACCTGGGATTATGACACTCAGCGCGCTGTCATTTTTGACAACGCACCGAGTCTCAGGGGCTACTATCTATACAGGGTGCATTCTACATGCCAAAGTATTAGAAGGTACATCATTTTGCATACCTCAAAACCCGTCAGTAAACTTATGACGGCTTCATGCAACCCGCTTTCAGCAGATGAAATCCTTTTAATCATCGTACCCATTAGCGCAAGGTGATCTTCCGAGATAGACGCTCGCCCGAGCAGATCTTTCAGCTCCTCCGACCGTACACCAGTCGGTGCCGGACTCGTCCGATGGCCTTTTTCGAAGGCCGAACTCGGAGGGCTTTGAGGGGACATATGACTGCCTTCGGGCCCCGCCGGATTCGGAGAAACCCTCCGCGACGACACCTCAGGGTCGTCCGCCTCGCATGACGGCACGGCAGGCGGAGGCGTTTCGCTCTCCATCATCTCTGGATCAAGATCCCCCAAAGAGGAGCTGTGCTGAGAAGGGCTGAGATCCAAACTACAAAGAAAAACTTCAGTTATCTTCAGAAATAAAACAGGGATGCCTCTCATTTTAAGAAGACGCCCCTCTTTACTTATGGCTCGTTGGAGGGCTGGTCTCCTTAGGGAGATAGTGCGGCCGGGGCAACTCCTGGCGCAGGACCCTCTGGCGAGGATTTCTTCCCCCGCTTCGAAGCCTTGGTCTCCGGATTTTCAGAAGCGGTCCTCTTCTCCCCTGGGAGGGAGGGATTCTCGGTCCCTCCCTTCTTGATAAACTCCTCCGTAGAGGCAGTAGCTCCCTTTCTCCCCCTTCGCCTTCTTCAAAAGGCGCAACCTCTACCATCCTGGTTAACACAGGATCCAGCGTCGTCTCAGGGAGGGGGGCCGGACACCAGATCAGTTTTGCTTTCGCTATCCACTCCTGTTCAAAGGACAACTCTTTTAAAGGCAAGTTTATGATAGATATACGGATAGCATGTCCAGGTACAGGACTACTTACTTGAGTATCCGGGCGATTGCAGCTTAGACCTGCGTCCTCGGTCAATTCCGGACATGTTGCTCGTGATCCAAAGAACAGTTGGTACATCTCCACGGGCGTTACGCCCATAAAATGTTGGAGAGCTCGTGGTCCCTCCGGATTGAACTCCCACAGGAGGAGGGGGCGACGTTTGCAGGGCAGGGTGCGATGAATCAGCATGACCTGCGCTACTACAACCAGATTGATCTCCCTCTCTAGGAGGTCTCGAATGCGACCCTGCAACAAGGGCATGTCCTTGGACGGCCCCCAGTCGAGCCCTTTGTTGACCCATGATGCCAGCCGCGGTGGAGGACCCGAGTGAAAGGCAGGTGGCGCCACCCATTTTGTGCCCCTGGGAGCGGTGATATAAAACCACTATTGTTGCCACAGTCTGAGCTCCTCTTGAAAAGATCCCTCGGGACATGGAGCGTCAACATTCTTGCTTATGACAGCCCCTCCGCACTCTGCCAGCTGCCCCCTGATCATCTTCGGTTCCACTTTGTAGGTTTTGAGCCACAACCCGAAGTGGGGGATAATGCGGAGGAAGGCCTCACATACGACGATGAACGATGAGATGTGGAGGATGGACTCCGGATCGAAGTCATGAAATTCCAGCCCATAATAAAACATGAGCCCCCTCACGAAGAGATCTATCGGGAAGCCTAACCCGCGAAGGAAGTGAGACATGAACACCACGCTCTCACCAGGCTTGGGAGTGGGAATGACCTGCCCTTGGGCAGGCAGCCTGTGCGGAATTTCGCCGGTTAGATACCGGGCGTCTCTCAGCTTTAGCGCGTCTTCTTCCGTGACGGAGGAAGGCATCCACCGGCCTTGCAGGTCAGAGCCGGACATCCTCGAAGGTCCGAAGCGCCTGAATCTAGAGCTTTGGGTGTTAGAACTCGAGGCAAGGGGCGGATTCGATTGAGATTGAAAGAAAGGAGCGGGCCTTGGTCTCGTTATAAAGAGGTTGAATACCAAGAGCCCTCCCTGTGACCGTTCGAGACTCGCTCTTGATAGAGGAGGCGCGCCAATGGGCACGACTGGGTTACCCACGCCATATTAATGAGAATCTCGGAATAAGGGGACACGATCTCTACTTTGACAAGACGTGCCAAGGAAACCGCCTCGCTAAACGCGCTGAGGTGGGACAGTAAAAACGATTCAAGTAAAGGCTTGGCCGTGATGTGACGTCATTCCACAAAATACGTCAGCAGATTGAATTTGTGTAAAGATTATTCTCTCTACGGTGGTATGTGGAACTTATTTTGCAGAGCCGGACACTATCCTTGTGTTCAAAATCTTCTATGAAGTATTCGGAGGAGGAACCCGCCTTGCAATGCCGAAGACAATATGCGCGCCGAACTCGCCGTCATTGAAGCCTGGTTCAGGGGCTACTGAGGGAGTCCTGGATTAGGGGGTGTCCGTGTCGGGGGTTGGGTGCGACATATGCCAAAGGATGGCTTATCATGGTGGGAGCAAGTAGAACGTCTCCGGTGCCAGGAAACGGGATTAGGCGAAGGCATGCACGCCAGCGAATCTTACCCAGCTTCGGGGCTCTCCGGGGAGATAACACCCCTACTGCTGCTCTGCGGGGTCTCCGCATGATCACTAAGGCGTAGTGACTACAAGGTTGCTCCTAGAGCTGTATTCGGGGAGGTAGGAGAAGGCAAGGCTAGCTCTCTCCTTCCTATGTGATCTGGTCTAAGGCTAATGGATGTTAACCCTTTGCATGGGTGCCGGGGGTTTATATAGGCCTACCCCCCCGGGGGTACAACGGTAATCCGGCTGGGCGCGGGTCCCAGTCGTCTGTCTCTCAGGCCGCCATCTTCTCCGCCGACTTGCGGGCCCCGCCGGCGAGTCCGGCACTGTAGCCGTGATTCTGATGACGCAGGCTCGGTCACGGGGTCACGACAATAGTGCCGCCGTCTATCGGGCGGTCACTGTCGTTACTTCCCGTCTTGTCTGGTTAATGGCACGTGGGACCCGTGGGAAAGGCCGACCGACTCTAGGGAGCCGACTCCCACAGGGCCGCCTTCGGGGCGTATCCGCCGTCTTCCATGCTCTCACTGACAGGTGGGTCCGCCGTCTCTGAGCCGTACAGGTAGGCCATCGTCACCACAGTGTGCCGCACACTGTGGCTGAGGTCAGGGCTGGCATGGCAACAGTGCCGGGCCATGCCGGAGATCTTCAGCGGTACGGCACACTGTAGCCATGCCGGCCCCTCGTAAGCAAGAGGTGACGACCACGCCGTGGTCGTACCCGCCTCACCTATCGTGACGAGAGTAGAGTCGCGGGCCGACTCTCCATAGTCGGCTCCTCCGGAAGTCACCGGCCATGAGTCAGCTTATCTTGGAGTCGCCATCTGAGACTCGGCTTATCTTGGAGTCGCCATCTGAGACTCGGCTTATCTTGGAGTCGCCATCTGAGACTCTGCTTGAGGGGCGCAGCCTGCCCCGATGTCCTGAAAGGTTCTGGGGCTCGGGTTAACCTACCCGTGGCCCATTACTCCGACAGTAGTCCCCGAAGCTGGTGAGGCTCCGAGAGTGACACGTTGTGCGGCCTCAACAGTTTCATTCTTCCGGTCACTACTTGAAAAACCGCTACTAATGGCGCACCTAATTTGGCCATTAATGGCGCATCACTGGTGCGCCATTACTAGCACGCCATTAGTAATTTTTACTAATGGCGCACCACTGGTGCGCCATTAGTATAGGCCACGGTGCACCATTAGTATGCCTCCCAGGGGCCATGTATACCCAGGTGCTTTGGCATACTAATGGCGCACGACAACGGGATGCGCCATTAGTAACTTCGGCATACTAATGGCGCACTATTTAGTGATGCGCCATTAGTGATGCGCCATTTTGAATCTAAATCTGGATCGTGATTTTTTGCCCATTTTTTGCTTGTTTTTTGCTTGTTTTTTGGCACGACATTATTTCAAATTTTATTCCTGTTTTTGGATCTTGTACGTTCTTTTGTCGTGGTCTTTCACCGGAGAGGAGTTCTCCGGAGAGGAGGAGGAGGAGGTCACCGGAGAGGCGCTCGCCTACATCGCCGGAGAGGAGGAGGAGGAGGTCGCTGGAGAGGAGTTCACCGGAGCATCGGAGAGGAGGAAGGAGAAACCATGAGGGGATGGGAGGAGAGGAGGGAGGAGGAGCTCACCGGAGAGGAGGGAGGAGGAGCTCACCGGAGAGGAGGGAGGAGGAGCTCACCGGAGAGGAGGGAGGAGGAGCTCACCGGAGAGGAGGGAGGAGGAGCTCACCGGAGAGGAGGGAGAAGAAACCGTGAGGGGAGGGGAGGGGAGGAGGGAGGAGGAGGTCGCCGGAGAGGAGGAGGAGGTTACCAGAGAGGAGAAGTATCATGGAGGAGAGAAGGGAAGATGGAGTGGAGGAGAGGAGGAGATGGAGTGTAGGAGAGGTGGAATGAAGAGATAAGGAGGAGAGGACCACGACCAGCCACATATACGGCATACTAATGGCGCACCGCGGGCAGGTGCGCCATTAGTAATTTTTTTTAATTTTTTTATTTATTTTGAATTTTGAAGGCGGGAAGATACTAATGGCGCACCATGGGCAGGTGCGCCATTAGTAAGTTTGAATTTTTTTGAATTTTTTTGCCTCTCCAGATCTTAAAAGCCCCGTATCTTTTTTTCTGTTAGGTTTTTGAGAATTTTGAAAATGTTTAACGGGGTTCCCCCAGTTAAATTTGGATGTAACTTTTCGAGTAGATGATTTTTCATATAAAAAACTTTTTCATCCGAGTTAGTATGCAAAAGTTATGCCCATTTTTACAAATTCTCGCGAGATTTTGCAAATGAAGTCAAAATTCATATTTGCAAATTTTCCCAATAACTAGGCCACATATCACATGGGAAACTTAGTTTCTTTTATTTTTTTTACATTTTCTTTTATTTTTTTTTAAACTGAAAAGGCGATCCACGGGGGGGGGGGGGGGTGCATTCGGTGGAAGTGGTGGCCAAGTTACTAATGGCGCACCGTGGCATGGTGCGCCATTACTAGTTCAACTAGTAATGGCGCACCACTCCCACGGTGTGCCATTAGTAGTTTTGAAAAAAATTCAAAAAAAAGTTTTAGTTTTTTTTTACTAATGGCGCACCGTGGGAGTGGTGCGCCATTACTAGTTCAACTAGTAATGGCGCACCACTCCCACGGTGCGCCATTAGTAGTTTTGAACAAAATTTTAAAAAATATATTTTTACTAATGGCGCACCGTGGATGTGGTGCGCCATTAGTATTTGGACGCTAATGGCGTACCAACACATGGTGTGCCATTAGTATATAGTAATGGCGCACCACATGTCTGGTGCGCCATTAGTGTCAATTCCATCTATAGCCCTTTTCCTTGTAGTGGGTGGTGGAATCTGGGCTTCGCTTGCCGTTTTCCTGTGGTCCGACTATTCGAAGTCGGATTCGTAGAGGGCCGTCTTGCTCTATAAAGAGCTCAAAAGTCGTGGCGGGAGACCAGGTGGCGTGCCTGATACGCTTCTCTGCTGCCGCCCGCCGCGGTCCTATCACGCAGCGCCACGCGGCGGGGGCAGTGTGCTTGCCCACGCGTGCGACGGGACGGGCCGTCAGGCGGGGCCCGCCACTACCGTGCCTCGGCACGCGAACGGATCCGCTGCGGCCGTGCGAACGGTTGGGCTTCTCACGTCGTTACTGCGCGCAGTAACTTCGTGGGGTAAATCGTGGGGCGGTGTGGGGCTCTGAGCGCAGTTAATCCCACGCCCGCCCCCTCGGCTTGTCAGCCTCCAAGGCTATAAGTAGGAGGGGGGAGTGGAACGGCAAAGCACGCGCGCCCATCTCCCCTGATCCCCGTTTCCTCTTTCCTCCTCTCTCCTTCTTCTTGCCGCCGGCGAGCAGATCCACACCGCACCAGCCAGCGATGAGCTCTTCCTCCGCCGCCGCAGCTCCGGCCGTGTGTTCCAGCACGTGGGACGGCTCGGTGGTCGACGACGACCTCATTGAGTTCCTCCGCAAGACGTGCCGCCTCCCCGGCGCACACCTCGTGCGAGCCCGCACCGCACCAGCGAGGGAGATATCGCCGGCGCCGGAGGAGGGCGAGCGGGTCATCTTCCGCTCGCACCTCATGCGCGGCCTGGGGCTGCCGGCGAGCGGCTTCTTCCGCTCCTTCTTGGAGTTTCATGGCCTCCAGCCGCACCACCTCACCCTGAATACGGTGGTGCTGCTGTCCGCCTTCGCCACTCTGTGCGAAGGTTTCCTCGGTGTTATCCCCACCATCAAGCTGTGGGGAGAATTCTTCTCATCTAAGCTCGGCACGCACATCGCCGGTGTGCCAGCTCAATGCGGTGCCTTCATCGTGATGCGGCGATCGACGGCCGACAACCCCTTCCCTTCCATCTCGCTGATCAAGTCGGTGAAGATGTGGCAGCGCTCGTACTTCTACGTAAAGAACCTCGCCCCTGACGGTGACTGGGTTAATCTGCCGCCTTATGAAGCCGGCGCCCCAGCTGGGAGGCTCCCTAGCTGGTCTCATCGAGTCAAGACACTGACTCCCGCCGGAGCCGCCGCCGTAGCGCGACTCCGAGTCTTGACGCAGTCGGAGGGCCTCGTCGGGGCCGACTTGCTGGCCGCCTTCGTGGCGCGCCGAGTCCTCCCGCTCCAAGGCCGGTCTCACCTGATCTGTCAGATGAGTGGCCACCGAGACCCGAGTCGGATGAGCACCAAGGAGATGCCCCGCGCGGAGGTGGCAAACATGGTGAACCATATCGCGAACTGCGAGTTCGGGGAGGACTGGCAGTTCGGCAAGGAGCCGTACTCGCGCGCCAACCCCCCTCCAGTGGTAAGTCGCATCTCCTTATTGCTTTGTCTTCTTTACAGGCGAATCCGACTTCTGATTTTCATTGGTTTCTTCGGAACTCGAACCCCCTCATGCAGCCTGCAGCCGGTGTCACGAGACCGCCCCGCGAGTTCGTCCCCGACCGACCGGAGAGCGATGTCGACGACCCCGACTTGGGGGCGGCGGCGATGGAAGCCGACGCTGAAGGCGGAGGAGGAGGAGCGGGAAGCGGCCTCAGGCCCTCGGCCACCTTCGCCGACTGGCCTGAGGACGACGCTGAAGGGGAAGTCGTCTCGCGCCATCAGCTAAGGGTCGGACCTTCGGGCGCGGGTTCCTCCGCCGGCTTGGCCGGCCAAGGTGGCGCGAAGAGGCGCCATGTCGGGCCGAGTGCACCCAGCGGCAAGTTGAAGAAGTTCAAGGGGGCGGCTGCCCCGACCAAGCGGGTGGAGGCGGCCGCGAAGGCCAACCGCTTCCGTAGGGAAGTGAGAAGGCCGCCGCTAGTCTCTGCGTAAGTTTTTTCACCTTTGTCTTTATTTTTCTCCGGGTGTCTTGTCCGAGTTCTTCTTTTACAATCCTCCCCTTTTTTCTTCAGGGCCCCCCTTTCCCTTGAAAGAGTCGTCGTCCCATCCGTCATGGGGTCGGCAGAGACGTCCGCCAATACTCGGCGGGTCGACCCTGCCGCCGACCTTCGGGAGGCGACGGAGCGAAATGCGCGGGAGAAGCGCGACGAGGAGGAGGCCGACTGCCTGGAGAAGGCGGAGACCGAGAAGGCGGCTGCCTCCGCCTAGAAGAAGCTGGAGGATGCTGAAGCCGCCCTCACGGCGAGACAACGAGCCGAGGAGGCCGCACGTCGCCAATCGGCGTTGCTTGTCGCCCCACTATCCTCCGCACCGCTGCCTCCGGAATTCATGGGGCAGACCGGAGAAGCCGGCGCCGAGAACCCCGTCATGGAGAAGGAGAGCGGCGAGGCCTCCATGTCGTACACGCTTGTGCCGCCACCTCCGCCTCCACCGCCGTCTAGGAGGGCCCACGGCAAACAGCCGGCAGGCCCGCCGGTGCCGCCGAATGGATGAGGCAAGGCTGCTTCTTCAGGTTGCCTTGCCAGTGCGCCGCCGCCTCGAGAAGGCGACTTCGGCGCCGCGGCCCCTGAAGGTCAGAGCCGCCAGCTCGGCCATCCCAGACGCCGAGGAGACGAGTGCCGCGCCCGTTGGATGGGTGCGCGGAGGCGGCACGGGCCCGCTGAACCAGGCGCTTCTGGATGTCCAAGCGAAGCTGCGAGCCGAGGGCGACGCCCTTCAGATCTGCACCAAGGCGCATCTAGCGTCGCGAGCGGCCGTCCGGATATGTTTTCCTCTTTGATTCTTGTCTTTCTCGCTCTTCTCTGTGGGGCGCGCCAGCGCACCCACTGGGTGTAGTCCTCGAGTTTCGGGCCGGCTGCTGAGCAGGCGGCTCGGAACTCCCTCTGGCGAGTTCCAAGTATTTATCTTTGTCCAAAATTTTTGTTTGCAGGAGTATCACAACCTCCGCGCCACTGCCTTCAACCGCAATGTTGAGGAGTTGAGCAAGCGGACTGCCGACTTGATGGAAAGCCGGAGTAAGTTCTTTTCCTCTTCTTCGCGGGGGCGCGCTGGCGCACCCGCGGGCTGTAGTCCCCGAGATTCAGGCCGACTGCTGAGCAGTCAGGACGGATCTTCCCGGCGATCTTCCTTGCTGACGACTTACTCGTCTCTTTAGTTCGTTCTTCAGGGGCCGACGCTACTCTTCAGGAGCAGCGGGGTGAAGTTAACACCGCCTTGCACGTCAAGGGGGAGGAGTGCAGCAAGCTCGCTGCGGAGCGCGATCTGCTTACTGCGCAGCTGACCGAGCAGAAGGAGCTGCTCAAGAAAACGCAGGATGAGGCCGAGAAGAAGGAGGCTGCTCTTCTGGCCGAGTTCGAGAGCGAGCGCTCCTCCTGGACTGACAAGGAGGCGATGCTGACCTCCGGCTTCCATGAGATCGAGGATATCGTCGATGGTGAGCTTTCTTTCTTTGAGTTTCCGACTATGTGTCAGGCTGACTTCTGATTTTTTGACTTGCTTCTTTTTTGTCTTGGCAGACTTCTTCCCTGGCCACTCGCAGGTAGTCCCTCTGGCCATCGAGGCTGATCGTGAGGCACGAAGGGCAAGCGGCGAGGTGATTGCCGCCAACGCTCCCCTGACCGTCAATGAGCAGCTTCTAAGCATCAAGGACCGTCTTCGTCCAGCCCACCGGCTGATGTGCCGGCTTCAGCGTGTCGGCACCCAGGCAGTTGCCGCCCTGTGGCCAGATAAGCCGGCTCTGCGCACCGCCAGTCGGACTGCCGACTGGCTGGAGGTCGCAGTCGGCCGTCTTGAGGCCTGGAAGGGTTCCTTGGACCGGGCCGGAGCGCGTCGGGCCTTGGAATTCGTCAAGGCGTGGTATCCGGGGCTGGACCTGGACCGTCTGGCCGCGTTCCGGTCAGAGGCCCAGGCCGAGCTGGAGGCTGTGGAGGGCGCCCTTGTCGAGCGTGCGGCGGCCATCGCCGACTACACGGACACCAGTGTCTTCGTCCCCGAGCGGGCTGAAGGCGGCGAGGAGGTGCCGCTGGAGTGGTTCGGGATGAACCCTGAATATGGCGAGGACTCGGCGGAGGTGATTGACTCCAGCACCGAGGAAGAGGGCGAGGCGGAGGACGAAGGCGAGACGGAGGTTCCAGAAGACGGAGCGGGCGACCAGCCTCAGCTCGACCGCGCCTCTAGCAACGAGCCGCGTCCGACCGGACCGACTGCCGCTGGCGGCGACCAAGCCCAGACTGCCCAGCCGGCCGCCCCGGCGCCTGACACCGCCGTCTCCTCCGACCCTCCGAACCCGTCTGCTGCTCCCTAGGCTGCCTTCTGGCTTTATTTTATCTGGTCTAGAAAGTCTTTAAGGAATTTGTTAATTTGCACAATTCCACCCTCGGGGTGTATTTTGAACTTCTGCCTGAAGATTCGGCCAATGGTCCTATGCTTATGTAAATATTTAATCCGAGTTCTATCTTTCCTTGCTCATTGCTCCTTTGGCTTTTTTCCTTTGCCGCCTTCCCCTAGTTGTCGCTTTGTCAGCCGGACGACCGCTCTGCGGACTGCCGCTGGACCAAGTACCTGGCTACTTTGGGGAAAGCAAGTACTTGCCTTTCATTGGAGTTTATTTAACAAGTTGGATAGAAAGCAGCAAGCCGAATACTTGCGAGTCGGCTTGTGAAAGGGGGCTGGAAGCCGGCCTAGGCTATGTTAATGTTTTAGGTCCTTAGCCATTTTTCGTGTGAACGCCCATTCATCCTTACTCCTGCCTACCAAACAGTTGCTCTGCGAGCTGCGGCTTCTGGAAGGAGACGGCTTAGGCGCCGCACACTACTTGTCCGACTTCAGGAAACATTTCATAGCGCCAGACGGCGAGTCCTCAGGCCGACTAGTCGAACCCGGCGCCAAGCAGCGTAGCAAGAAGTAGCATACTCGAAGGCATATTCTTATCATATAGATAATCAAAAGGGGTAGTCCCCGAGCTCGTCTCGGGGGGCCCGAAGTCTCGGTACTTTAATACAAAGGGGTAGCGTGATACATACTGAATCAACTGTAAAATCTTTGAAGGAGGTTTGCGTTCCATGGCCGTTCCGACTCTTTGCCGGAGTCGTCTCTCTTGCATGCTCGGGGCTTCTGAGCGTCAATCAGGTAGTAGGAGTCGTTGCCCAACACTTTGCTGACAATGAAGGGGCCTTCCCAAGGTGCTGACAGCTTGTGTTGGCCGGCTGTCCGCTGGATCAGTCGGAGCACAAGGTCGCCCTCTTGGAAAGATCTTGGCCTGACCTTCCTGTTGTAGTATCGGCGCAGGCTCTGCTGGTAGATGCCGGACTGACTGAGCGCCAACAGCCGGCCCTCTTCCAGCAGATCGACGCCGTCTTGACGTTCTTCTTCTGCTTCCTCCTTGGTGTACATGGTGACTCGCGGGGAGTCGAATTCTATGTCCGTCGGGATGACGGCTTCCGCACCGTAGACGAGGAAGAAAGGCGTGAAGCTGGTTGACTTGTTTGGAGTCGTGCACAGACTCCAGAGGACGGCTGGCAGCTCCTCGAGCCAACAGCCAGCCGAACGCTCCAGTGGTTCGACTAGGCGGGGCTTGATGCCGGATAGGATGAGGCCGTTTGCTCGCTCCACCTGGCCGTTTGACTGCGGATGGGCGACGGACGCTAAGTCCAGTCGGATGCCCTGCGTTGCGCAGAAACGGGCCAAGGCTCCTTTGGCAAAATTTGTGCCATTGTCGGTGATGATGCTGTGTGGTATGCCGTACCGAGTCGCAATGTCGGCGATGAAGGTTACTGCAGTCGGACCATTCAACTTCTTGATGGGTTTTACTTCTATCCACTTGGTGAACTTGTCCACCGTGACAAGTAGGTGAGTTAGGCCGCCTCGTGCCGTCTTGAATGGTCCCACCATGTCCAAGCCCCAAACCGCAAAGGGCCAGGTGATGGGAATGGTCTTGAGCGCTGAAGCCGGTTGGAGCGGCTTGGAACGGAACATCCGGCACCCTTTGCAGTTTTGGACTTCCTTGGCCTCTTCCAGGGCAGTCGGCCAGAAGAAACCGTGTCGGAAGGCTTTGGCGACGAGTGCCCTAGAAGCCGCATGGTGGCCACACTCGCCTTCATGAATGTCTCTGAGAATTGCTTGGCCTTGTTCTGCCTCGACACAGCGTTGGTAGACACCAGTGACACTGCGCCTGACCAGCTCTCTGTTGACTATGGTATAGGCTGCCGCTCGGCGTTTTACTTGCCGAGCCAAGATTTCATCAGCTGGCAGCTTTCTATTTACTAGGAACTTGAGGATGGGCTGGGCCCATGAGGGTGCTGCTATTTCTTTGATTGCCACTATTGCGACTTGGACAAGGGTGGCTAGGCTGGGAGGCAGCGGGCTGGAACCCGCGGCCGCTTGCTGGATCGGTGAAGTCCCCGGGCCGACTGGCGAAAGTCCCTGGGCCGAGTTCTGAAGTCTTCGGGCTGACCGTCGCAGTCCCCGGGCCGGCTTCGACTGCGGTATTCTTGGAGCCGTCTGTAAGGATTCTTGTGCCCTCTGTTGGTGCTCTTGAGTCGGACCTGACTTCTTCGGGGGGAGCTGGCACAAAAATGGAGTCTGATTCTGGCGAAGGCTTGATAGACGGCTTGAGGAGGCGCTGAAGGGCGACGCCGGATGGTATTGCTTGACGGGTGGAGCTGACTCGTGCCAGGGCGTCCACTTGGTCGTTGTCATTTCTTGGAACGTGAAGGAATTCACACCCCTCAAAATATTCGCTGAGTTGCTACACCAGAAAGCGGTAGCTTGCCATGTTTGCATCTTTGGCGTCCCAGTCGCCAAATGACTGCTGGACCACCAAATCGGAATCGCCGTAGCACAGGATTCGGCGGATGCCGAGCTCTTTGGCAAGCCGGAGCCCGTGAACGAGCGTCTCGTATTCGGCAACGTTGTTGGAGGCAGCAAAGTGGATCTGCAGTGCGTACTTGAGCTTGTCGCCTTTGGGGGAGGTGAGGACGACGCCGGCTCCCAGGCCGGTGCGCATCTTGGAGCCATCGAAATGCATCCGCCAATGGGTGGAGTCGGGTGCCGGCGGCAGGTACTGGGTCTCGGCCCAGTCGACAAGGAAGTCGGCTAGTGCTTGTGACTTGATGGCGGCACGGGGCTGGTAGTAGATGGTGTAGGGAGCCAGATCTATGGCCCACTTGGCTACTCGGCCTGAAGCATCACGGCTTCCGATGATCTCGGCTAGTGGAGCGGTGCAAACCACAGTGATTGGATGCTCTTGAAAGTAAGGCTTCAACTTCTTGGCGGCGAAATGCACACCGTAGCACATCTTCTGGTAGTGGGGGTAGTTCTGCTTGGAGGTCGACAGTACCTCGCTCAGGTAATATAACGGTCTCTGGACAGGGAGCGCCTTGCCTTCCTCCTTGTGTTCAACTACGATAACTGTGCTGACTACCCGGCTGGTGGCGGCAATGTATAGGAGCATAGGCTCTTCAGGAGTCGGGGCCGCCAGCACAGGGGGAGTAGTCAACATCTTCTTCAATTCGAGAAATGCTTCGTCTGCCTTGTGGTTCCACTCAAAAAAGGTGGTCTTCTTCATCAGTTGGTACAAAGGGAGAGCCTTCTCGCCCAGCCGACTGATGAATCGGCTAATGGACGCAATGCAACCGGTGAACTTATGCACATCTAACAGTCGGCGGGGGACTTCCATCCTCTCGATGGCTTTGATCTTTACAGGGTTGCGCTCTATGCCACGTTCAGAGACCATGAAGCCAAGGAGCTGGCCGGCTGGTACTCCGAAGACGCACTTCTCCGGGTTGAGCTTGATCTGGAATCGGTGCAGCTTCTCAAAGGTTTCTTGGAGATCTTCCAACAGTGTCCCATGCTTTTCCGTTTTCACCACCACATCATCCACGTAGATGTGGGCATTTCTGCCGAGTTGCTTGAGGAGACACTTCTGCATGCAACACTGAAAGGTGGCGCCGGCATTCCTCAAGCCGAACGTCATAGTCAGGTAGCAGAAGGCTCCAAACGGCATGATGAAGGCAGTCTTCAGCATGTGTGCCGGGTTCAGCTTGATCTGGTGATATCCTGAATATGCATCTAAGAAGCTCAACAGCTCGCATCCGGCTGTGGAGTCTATAACCTGGTCAATTCTTGGCAGAGCAAATGGATCTTTGGGGCAAGCTTTGTTGAGGCTTGTGTAGTCCATACACATCCACCACTGCTTGTTCTTCTTCAACACTAGGACCGGGTTCGCCAGCCATTCTGGAAAGAACACCTCCATAATGAAGCCGGCCGCTAGGAGTCGGGCTATATCTTCTCCAACAACTCTTCTTTTCTCTTCTGACAGGTGGCGCAAGGGCTGCCTGACGGGTTTCACATCAGATCGGACATGTAACTTGTGCTCGGCGAATTCCGTTGGTACACCTGGCATGTCTTTAGGGGACCATGCGAAGATGTCTCGATTATCATGGAGGAAATCGACGAGCTCGCCTTCCTATTTGCTGTCTAGGTTTGCGCCTATGACAGCGTGCCTTTCCGGATGCTCTGGCTCCAAAGGTATCCTCTTTGTTTCTTTAGCCGGCTTGAATGAGCCCTCAGCTTCCGACTCCTTGGGGTCGGGCGACATCTCTGGCTGCTTGCCGGCCATTGCCACAACCCGATCAAGGAGGCGCCTCTCAGCTGCGATCACCAGGGACTCGGCCAGCCGACTACTCTCAGCCGCACAGGCAGATGACTTCCTGTAGTCGCCGGCCACGGTCATAATCCCCTTTGAACTTGGCATCTTCATCTTGAGGTAAGCGTAGTGGGGGACCGCCATGAACTTGGCCAAAGCAGGTCGGCCAAGCAATGCTTGGTATGGGCTTTCAAGGTCCACTACTTCAAACCAAACTGGCTCTCGGCGAAAATGATCTTTGTCTCCGAAGAGGACATCTATCTGGATCTTGCCGATTGGGGAGCAAGAAAGGCCAGGTACAAAGCCGTGGAAAATAGTTCGGGTGCTTTGAAGCTGTTTCTGCTTGATTCCTAATTTCTCCATGGTATCCTTGTACAGGATGTTGATGCTGCTACCTCCGTCTATCAACACTCGCGAGAAGCGAGCGGCCCGCCTATCAGTGGCCAAGGTAGCGCTCAGAACCAAAGCGTAGGAGCCTGGATTTGGCATCACCTCTGGGTGATCAGCTCTGCTCCAACTGATAGGCTTCTCGGACCAATGCATGAACTCCGGAGTATCTGATGCTACTGCATTTACTTCTTGCTGCTGCAACCGTCTGCTACGCCGATCATCAGCCATACTGGTGAACACTACATAAGCTCCGTGTTCTTCTGGGTATTCATCTTGCACGGCCCCGACTGGCCTGGCAGCCGGCTGCTGGGGCGGCTGTGGGGGCGGCGGCCCAGCAGGCGAAGGAGGAAGGAGGTCGTCTCCTTTGGTGATTCTGGTGAGCCAGTGGCATTTCCGGGTGGTATGGTTTGATGGCTTCGCGCCGCTGTGGAACTTGCAGGGACCATCTAGAGTCCGCTCGTAACAGAAGGCCGGCAACCAGTTGGACTTGCCGCCTTTCTGCCGCTTCGCCGGAGGCTGCCCCTCAGGCTGTTGGTCTTCGACTGTCGCAACCTGCCGACTACTAGAAGTCGGCTATGGGGCCTTGCGCTTGTGGTCATTCTGCTGCTGTCGCCGTCTGGTGTCTCCAGCCGGAGTTCTGGGAGCTTGAGGGGCCACTTTGCCAGTCGCAGTAACTTGAATCTCTGTCTTCATGGAGGAGTTGGCCGTGGCATAGTTGTCTGCTATGACCAGCAACTCGTCGAGGGTCTCTGGCTCGTCGCAGAGGAGCCTGTGCTTGAGGAGGGTGCCTTCTCTGCACCCGGCGGTGAAGTACTCGATAGCCTGCACCTCGTGCATGCCCTCACAGGAGTTCCGAAGTTTGCCCCATCGCGTGAGGTAGTCGCGAGTCGACTCGTCTTGGCCTTGCACGCACAAGGAGAGTTGGCGTGGCTTGGGGGTCGCTTGTACGTGCTGGTGAAGTTGCGGATGAAAGCCTCGGTGAAGTCGACCCAACTGTTGATGCTGCGGGGCTTCAAACTGTTCAACCATGTCCGGGCCGTACCCTGGAGCATGAGCGGAACGTACTTCACGGCAACGCGCTTCTTGCCGTTTGCTATGTTGACGGCTATGGAGTAGTCAACTAGCCAATCTTCCGGCTTCATGGAGCCGGTGTACTTGGGCGTGTCTCGGGGGAGCGTGAACCCTTTGGGAAAGGGCTCGTCTCGAATGCGGGGCCCGAAGCAGGGTGGGCCCAGCTCGTCTTCTTCTTCCAGCGCCAGGGATCGGTGGAGTTGGTCGATCCGGTGGCGGGCGTCGTTCTCTCCGACTCCCTCTCGACGGCCGAGGCGGTCGCCTAGAGTCGGATGCTCCATAGGAGGCGGGGAGACTCGTCTTTCTCTTCGTGGTGGGGGAGGCAGGTAGTCGCCCTGCCATTCCACTGCTCTTGGGCGGCCGTCTTGGTCGCGCTCGATGGTGATGCGAGTCCGACTGTGGCTGACAGCCGGATCCTTCTCTCTTCTTCTGTAGGCTCCGCCAGTCGGCGTCCGAGACGTCGCGCCTTGATCTCGGCGGGGAGGTAAGTCGTCATTTTGTCATTGCGGTGCCTCCGTGCGGCAGCCGGCTTCGTTCTGTGCAGCAGCCGATTTGAGGAGTCGCTAGACTCGCTCGGTCATCAAGCGGCGCTCTTCGCCTTCGAAGTTGTCTAGTTCGTCTACTGCCGCCTAGGCGGGATGTTCTCCGCAGGCGTGGCATACACGGGGCGATTGGCCCCGAACAGGTTGGCGATGGCCGCGCCGCGTTGTCGGACCGCGCCTAGGCGGCTAGGCCCAGTCGGGGCTGGCGAGCCGCCCACGGCGCGATCCATCTCACGTTGGTAGGCCTCCGACAAGCGTCTCATGCTTGCCAGCTTCTTCGCGCCTTCGATGAGCTGAAGGCGGTGTGCCTCCAGCGTCTCGGCGTCAGCGTCCTCCAGAATGGGTGCCGTCAGGTCTCGCAGAGCCGCGTTGAGCGGGTCATGAGCTCCTTCACCGGAGTGCTCGCCATGACTAATAACGAGTACCTCTGTGACGGTGCTTCCGCCGCTCTCCTCGCGAGGGAGCGGCTCGTCGTAGATCACCACATTGGTGGGGAACGTGTCGAGCGACACGCTATCGGAGTCGACCAGCATCGGGTCGGTGGAGCCTACGGACTCCAAGTCCACGGTAGGCTCGCCGGCGACGTGGAGATGGTCGAGGAGGCCCGCGAGGAGGCTTTCGGGGCCACCCGTGCCCGCATCGGATGCAGGCTCGTCGGAGATGCAAACCTCGCCAAGGTCAGCGAGGCAGCTTGCCTCGCAGGTGTCGTCGACACTTTGCAGCGCATCAGGGTAAGCGCCATCAGGCGTGTCGGGCTGGCTACGCTCGCGGGGGAGGAAAAGGGTTCCCGTCTAGAGCAGGTCTCCGGACGACGGTGCACCTCGCCCCACGATGGGCGCCAAATGTCGGGTGTTGGGTGCGACATATGCCAAAGGATGGCTTATCATGGTGGGAGCGAGTAGAACGTCGCCGGTGCCAGGAAACAGGATTAGGCGAAGGCATGCACGCCGGCGAATCTTACCCAGCTTCGGGGCTCTCCGGGGAGATAACACCCCTACTGCTGCTCTGCGGGGTCTCCGCATGATCACTAAGGCGTAGTGACTACAAGGTTGCTCCTAGAGCTGTATTCGGGAGGTAGGAGAAGGCAAGGCTAGCTCTCTCCTTCCTATGTGATCTGGTCTAAGGCTAATGGATGCGAACCCTTTGCATGGGTGCCCCGGGGGGTTTATATAGGCCTACCCCTCGGGGGTACAACGGTAATCCGGCTGGGCACGGGTCCCAGCCGTCTGTCTCTCAGGCCGCCGTCTTCTCCGCCGACTACTGGGGCCCGCCGACTTGCGGGCCCCGCCGGCGAGTCCGGCACTGTAGCCGTGATTCGGATGACGCAGGCTCGGTCACGGGGTCATGGAAACAGTGCCGCCGTCTATCGGGCGATCACTGTCGTTACTTCCCATCTTGTCTCGTTAATGGCGCGTGGGACCCGTGGGAGAGGCCGGCTGACACTAGGGAGCTGACTCCCACAGGGCCGCCTCCGGGGCGTATCCACCGTCTTCCATGCTCTCACTGACAGGCGGGTCCGCTGTCTCTGAGCCGTACAGGTAGGCCATCGTGGCCACAGTGCGCCGCACACTGTGGCTGAGGTCTGGGCTGGCATGGCAACAGTGTCGGGCCACGCCGGAGATCTTCAGCGGTACGACACACTGTAGCCATGTCGGCCCCTCGTAAGCAAGAGGTGACGGCCACGCCGTGGTCGTACCCGGCTCGCCTATCGTGACGAGAGTAGAGTCGCGGGCCGACTCTCCATAGCCGGCTCCTCCGGAAGTCGCCGGCCATGAGTCGGCTTATCTTGGAGTCGCCATCTGAGTCTCGGCTTATCTTGGAGTCGCCATCTGAGACTCGCTTATCTTGGAGTCGCCATCTGAGACTCGGCTTATCTTGGAGTTGCCATATGAGACTCGGCTTATCTTGGAGTCGCCATCTGAGACTCGGCTTATCTTGGAGTCGCTATCTGAGACTCGACTTATCTTGGAGTCGCCATCTGAGACTCGGCTTGAGGGGCGCAGCCTGCCCCGATGTCTTGAAAGGTTCTGGGGCTTGGGTTAGCCTACCCGTGGCCCATTACTCCGACAGTCCGGATAGCCGAACTATCACCGTTGGCCCGACTCCTAGACTATGAAGATACAAGATTGAAGACTTCGTCCTGTGTCCGAATGGGACTTTCCTTGGCGTGGAAGGCAAGCTTGGCGATACAGATATGTAGATCTCCTACCATTGTAACCGACTCTGTGTAACCCTAACCCTCTCGGGTGTCTATATAAACCGGAGGGTTTTAGTCCGTAGGACGATCAACAATCATACCATAGGCTAGCTTCTAGGGTTTAGCCTCTCTGATCTCATGGTAGATCTACTCTTGTACTACCCATATCATCAATATTAATCAAGCAGGAGTAGGGTTTTACCTCCACCGAGAGGGCCTGAACCTGGGTAAAAACAGCGTGTCCCTTGTCTCCTGTTACCATCCCCCTAGACGCACAGTTCGGGAACCCCTACCCGAGATCCGCCGGTTTTGACACCGACAAAGATCTTTATCGGTCAAAATGCATAACAACATATGTTGTTCCCTATGTCATTGGTATGTTACTTGCCCAAGATTCGATCATCGGTATCTCAATACCTAGTTCAATCTCGTTACCGGCAAGTCTCTTTACTCGTTACGTAATGCATCATCCCGTAACTAACTCATTAGCTACATTGCTTGCAAGGCTTATAGTGATGTGCATTACCGAGAGGGCCCAGAGATACCTCTCCGACAATCGGAGTGACAAATCCTAATCTTGAAATACGCCAACTCAACATGTACCTTTGGAGACACCTGTAGAGCTCCTTTATAATCACCCAGTTAGGTTGTGATGTTTGGTAGCACACAAAGTGTTCCTCCGGTAAATAGGAGTTGCATAATCTCATAGTCATAGGAACATGTATAAGTCATGAAGAAAGCAATAGCAACATACTAAACGATCAAGTGCTAAGCTAACGGAATGGGTCAAGTCAATCGCATCATTCTCCTAATGATGGGATCCCGTTAATCAAATGACAACTCATGTCTATGGCTAGGAAACACAACCATCTTTGATCAACGAGCTAGTCAAGTAGAGGCATACTAGTGACACTATGTTTGTCTATGTATTCACACATGTATTATGTTTCTGGTTAATACAATTCTAGCATTAATACTAAACATTTATTATGAAATAAGGAAATAAATAATAACTTTATTATTTCCTCTAGGGCATATTTCCTTCAATTACATCACTGCTTCGAGCCTCTTTCCATTACTTGTTTGTGTGTTCTTGATCTTCGCAAGTTGCAAGACTAATTTGATGCTTCTATTAATTATGGAGCTGCCAACCCCATCAAGCAAAATATTTGTTCTTTTGGGGCTGGCACCTCGAACAAGCATAAAAATAGAGGGAAGCAGATATATTGTCGTGTATGCACACACCCTTGTTTCATTAGTTTAGATGAACCATTGATGATCAATTCGGACCAGTGCATGCGATTAAAATTAATTTTACCTAAATAGAGGGTGCAGAATAAACTACAACAACTAGATTTGCAACCACGGGATGCTGACGATATCTTCAAAGAACATTGCAACAGCAGCGAGGCTTCATAGCAACATATGGTAAGCCAGTGCGTTTTAGTACATGTGAAATGTAATGCGAGTGGGCTGCTTTCTTGGCTTGTGCCCTCAACCTGTAATCCTACCGAATTACAAATAGTTCAGTTGTCTGCTTTGCTATATTGCTTGATTCGAATGCTTGTTTGTTGTTACGCTATACCTGAGTTGGCCAATATGTCAGCAGTACCTGTTGTACTATCGTAAAGAAATGCATGACTATTTCATTTGAGTCCTTAACTTTTCCTCTCAACTTCATCACAAGACTGTCTTCGTAGTTTATATGAGGCCACACTGTTAAGTGCTTTCTCAGATTATTTCAACTGCTTAGATGCCTTGGCAACTTAAATATAGTGGTGGTACACTCCCTTTCAACTAGGGATGTCAACTGGGTCCCGTTTAATCCTGATTAAAGACCACTAGTGGTATGATTGTTCAAAAGAGTTTTTGTTTTTTGACAAAAATGAACTAGGATGGTAGCAAAAACTAACTAGATGGGACCGGCGGATGTCGTTTATTTGCCACTTACATCCCTAGTTTCATCTTACCATTTTAATTTCTTTTCGGCTGATGCTGCTTCGAACCATTTAAATATAGTTTGCCATGCTTGGCAATAATTCGTCCGTCGTTTACCATGTAAGCTTACTGCCTGGATCATACGATAACTATCTCTTACTTATGTCCAGCAGAAACCTTTCAGGATGCCATTCACACTAGGACACAATGTACAACCCCAGAATCTATTTGTGGAAGCAGTGCGGCATCCATGTTACTAGATGGTAGCAGTTCAGAGGCAACACCGCTGGAGAGCAGTCTCAGCATAGATATTATAGTGCTTGAGGCTCTACTAGAGGCAGAAAGAGATGGTGTGGCTGCCATGAATGAGGTAATCTTTATCTTGAGGCTGGAAATTACGGAATTAGCGGCACGCAGTACGCAAGCAACCCAAGAATTGGAGGAAGGAAGAATGTTGCATTTGAAGACGGGGGAGGTCCTGCTGTTTCTGCTATCTGAAGCCCAAGGTAATCCCGATTCTTCTTTAGATACCAGTTGAAACTATCATTAGATTATTGTACTTGCATGTTGTGTCATGTCTCTGAATAGATTATGTTGCAAGACCCCCTCTGTTGTCCATGTGTTATAATGATCCGAATTTTTTAGGCAAGGTAATCCTCAGTACTTGTATGATTGACATAAGGTGAACTATTTTTCGTGTGAGCATATTGTATTGGATGAAATAACTGTTTGACTCAGAGTGTACCCAACCTACTGAATTCGAAGATCACGACATTTCTAAATCATAATCATATATAAAGGTGGAATAAATCTTTGTTGTGGTTTTGAAGAAATAAATAACAAAACATAGAATTATGTGAGGATATTCGTAATCAAATACAAATTGGATTTGAATTTAGTTTGCCAGGGCCCAGGGCAAACGTGAATGCTAATTCTCCCAAGTTTTGAACGAAGCGGCTAAACACCCACTATAATTTGTGGGCTGCCCGAAGCAAGTGTTTGCGAGATGGAAATTATTGTCTACCCTTAACACTTGACATCTTTATCGACCGGATTTACACTACTGCCGATAGGGGTAGACTAGTAACTTCAATCAGACATGACACGACGGCCTCTGAGCCCATTCAGACACGGTGGACGCCAAACGTGGGCGGCAAAACACATTTGATTCAAGCTCGTCCAAAAGACATGTGTCTCCTCCTCCATTTCAACATTCATACATGGTGGGCGGCAAAACAAACTCTCCTCGTCCGAAATCGATGTAGGCTAATATTTTAAATAGGGGCAGATGTGTAACTTCCCTCAGACGTGACACAACCGCCCTACCTGTCATCCCTGTTCATACACCATGGGCGCCACCCGTGGGCGGCAAAACACCCTCTCCTCGCCCGAAATAGTTACTGGAAAATATTTGGGAGATGTGAGCTTACCGTCCTATCCCCAACCGATGTGATGTCCGAAATTTTAAACGGGGGATATGTTCGTAACTTTCCCACATTTCAGAGAAGTGCGTCCCAAAGTTTGAGATCCCCCCCTCCATTTCCCCATTCATACACCGTCAGCGGCACGACAACCTCCGCACTGCAGCCAGCCTCCTCCGTCCGCCACCCCATCCTCCACCTTGCCGGAGCCGCTACCCCTACCCCGTCGTCCACTGCAAGAGATGTACGTCTCTCATCCACGATGCTGGACCAGGATCCTTTCATCACCTCCTCCCACTTCATCGGTGCCGTCGTCCACCTTGCCATTGCCACTCCTACGACCGCCTCATCCACGACAACAGGATATATTCCCCGACCCGGCCATTTGCCGTCTAAAGTCTTCTTCCCCACTGCCGACAGCCATCGCACCCGCAGCACCCTCAACGTATCAGCATAGGCCTACATGGCGTCGCAAGAGAGGTGGTACTCTTCCATATGTGCTTAAGTTATTGATCTCACCCGGAAAATAGATCGTAATTTGTTTACTGTACTTTTCTTGTCCGTACCAAATCGTAGTGGCGAGTTGAAAGCAAACATTGGTTGCGAAGTATCTTTGTCCGGTTTGCACCTTCATATCTGCCATGGCACGGGCACTATACTCGTAAAGCTTATGGTTTCCCCCCTTTATATTCACTACCATCATCGTAGGTGCTTCGTGTCGTGCTAGCACTGCTCCTCAAGACCTCAACCCAAAGCTTACGTGTTGAAATACGAATCTGATATGATGCTCATATCACTAAAATAGAGAACGTTTAATTGGTCACCTAATGTTCCTATATTCATTTCGAAAAGCATGTGCACCACCCACTGGTCCAGCTAGTTCCATGTTCCTGATTTTTCTCTTGATGCTTCGGGTTTTCCCCTTTTATCTACTCTACTATGATCTGCATAGGTGCTTTCTGTCATACTAGCATTACTCCACCCTTCAAGCTAAACAACACAACACTCAGAATTTGAAAGCTTAGTTGTTCAAATATGATTGTGATATGATACTGATATTAGTTAACCGGCACATTTAATTGGTTAGCTAAAGGTCCCACTTGAGTTTCCGAATGCATGTCACGACATATAGAGAGATAGCATAATTGCATTTCTTTGTCACTTGTTGACCGTACTTTCTTGTCCATACCAAATATTAGTTGTTATTTCAAAGCAAACATCAGTTGCTAACTACCCTTTGCGCGGTTTGCAGCTTCAGATCTGCCATCCCATTGCCACGGTCAACATTGTACTCATCATGCTTATGGTTTCCCCATTTTATGATGACCACAATCAGCCTACATGGTTTGTGTCGTAATAGCACTCCTCAACCCATCGAGCTAAACAAGCTTAGTTGTACAAATTCATATCTGATATTATTGATGATATTAGTAAAACTGATAGATGTTTATTTGGTTAGCTAAATGTTCCTACTTTAGTTTCAAAATGCATGTGAGCCACATATGGAGAGACTGGAAAGAATAGTATTTCTCTGTGCGCTCTGGTTCATCATGGGTGGCCAACCGACATTGTATTGAAAGACTTGTAATATCTTCAATCTGCTTGCTCTTCTGCTCTTCTTTAAGATGATACTCTTCTCTTGTGGTCGACTGGTCAGGTCGAGTTGTTCTCCCTTAGTATATTTTGAATCTGTCAGGTCAGGTCGACTTGTTCTTCTTTACTATATGTTGAAGCTGTCATCTGCGAAGTGTCATCACTTCTGGAGCTCTCATATTTTGATTAGTAGGCCACATTATATTAATGCACACACCAAATTACAGCATGCATGGCATCTCTTAAAAGAATTGCAGAGATAGCACAAAGGGGTTTACAGGGAGGCAGTATTGGATTAGAATCACTTCTGCATTACAAAGAAAACCTCACTTGTTTTTATGTTTTCATGCATGTCAGATATTGAACATTATCAAAATGAATATGAGAATGGGTGCACGAGTGGAATATTGCGGAACAATCCACTGGCTAACAAACTTGGCATGGTGGAGGATGGCATATCTTATTCACCCATCAAGGTGCTTGCTCTAACTTTGCAAAGTTGTATTGGTCGCACATATTTTGCATCTGACCTCTTGCATTACTTCTACTTTGTTACACCATCTGCTTAGTTTAAGCATCATATATGAGTATATGCCATACCTATCCATTTTTTGTACCTATTCCATGTGTCGTCACACTATGTTTTTCCAGTCAAATGTTGTTCTTTCGTAATAGATGTCGAAAAGGAAGAGGGTGAGTGCAGATCCTCAAGGAGTACAAACTTGGTATTTGGAAAAGGTACTGATACCTGTTAAATCAGATAGATCAGCAGCCACAGAAAACACAGGCCCAACTGTACCACACTTTACCCCTATTAGAACTGCTGGGAGCCCAGCGTCAGGTACTGTCTATGATATCAATTCAAAATTTGAGCTCCTAAATTTCTGCTTGTGCCTTACCTTCTCTCTTGTATGAAAACTAATTTCAGATGAATCTCCTTGCTCAAAGGATCATACGATCTCGAAACAATATTGGGCTCTGCATTACTCTTGTCAGTACCTCTCTCCCTTTTTCCTTGTAACGTTGTACTTAATTAATTGCTATTTGATTATGTATCATCAGTCTGCACCTGAGCTTCATTATCCTCTGTTTCTTCCAATATTATTTGATCTATATTTACTCTTTGCAAAATGTAGAATAATGGAAACACTTATAAATAATTTTCTTTGGGGAATTTATTGAATTATCCTTCCATCAACATGGATAAGGGCTTTGTCTAGCCCGTGTTAACATGTAATGTAAGTTCATCCTTCTCAAGCCTTCAAACTTTGTTCTAGTATAGATTTGGATAGGCATCATTTCCTCCACTGCTGTTTGCTTTGTTGTTTACATCTGATTGGATGTTTGCAACAACTACCAGTTTCAAATTGTAGTTGTAAAAACATGTTCCTTCTGCAGAACAGATCCATTTATTTGCTTATATAATTGTGAAACCTGTTACGTGTCTCCTTGTTTCTCTTTCAGAGTCGTATCTCTTACGCCAGGAAGAACTTTAGGGAAGATAGTGAGCCAAACCATCTTGAGGACAGCGAGATGACCCCAAGGTCCTGTCTTGATGAAGACAGTGAGTTGAAGCTACTCACCAGCAGGTGTGAGACAACCTCTATGCATTCGCTGCCTCAATCAGTTCGACTTCTTCAGTCTCAACTTAAAGCGGAAAGGCTTGCTTCAGCTCAGCTCCGACTTGAAGTCAAAGATGCAATGAAGATGTCAGAGGATTGCCGTGCGCACCATCATGCCATAAATCTAGTGTTGATGCATCTATCGTTGACACAACTAAGGTCTACTCAGCTTCTTTGGCTATTTGGGGGGCCCGACCTGGCCAGGCCTAGTGTCGTCTGAAGTGCTCTCAGTTTTATATATTCTTTTGTCGGCGCGTTTATTTGCACTAGTGGCGAACTTTGATGCCCAGTGGATGTAATATGTGTGATAGCCATGATAGCCTAGCGTAAGTTGCTTGCTTATTTATTTCCTTGTTGTCTTGTTTATTTGTTTGCTTGTAGTCATTGCAGTTCTTTTTCCGCGGTTTGCTAGTGGCTGCAATAACCTATTTTTAAAACTAGGCCACAATAACCATGGGCTAATATTTACTGTAGTGACATTGGGCCTCCTACGGGCCATAGAAACAGTGGGCCTTCTACGGGCCGTAGAAACAGTGGGCCTTCTACGGGCCATAGAAACAATGGGCCTTCTACGGGTCCTATCATCAATGGGCCTTATACGGGTCGTATGATCGATTGGCCAAACATGGGCCAATAATAGGCCACATTATGGCCGTAAACGGGCTAGAGTTGGAATTGTCCGTTCATGGGCCGACCATAACGGGCCATCATTAATAGGCCATATTTGATGACGCTATGAAAACGGCCCAATGTATTAATGGACCACAAACGGGCCTACTGTAACCACAGGCTAAATTTGGCCCACAAGCAAAAAATGACAGTAACAGGCCGTAAGTAAACGAATGCTGGAAATGAGCCCAAGAATAAATGGGCTCTTAGAAGGCCGAAAGATAACATGGGCTGGAAACATCCCAACGGAATAACGGGCCGTTAATGGGTATAAAGTGATACATTGTTCATTACGGGCCAGTTTCACCACGGGCCATTAATGGGTGTAAAGTGATACACTATTCATTACGGGCCAGTTTCACCGCAGGCCGTTAATGGGCCAAGAGTTACAAAGGGCCTCATATGGGCTGAAAGACGTCATGGGCCATACATGGGCTAGAAGTGAAAATGGGCTGGAATCATACTGGATGGCCTAGATGACGCTACTGGGCCTAATTCGGATAGGGCATAACGGGCCTTGGGTTAGCGGGCTGTAAATGGGCTATATGCGAATAGGCCGTTACCAGGCTTTCCATGGGCTGGCCCACCACCTTTTTACCAAGTCAAACGGGCCGGACTTTTCACAGGAATGGGCCTCTGTTGGGTCATGCCATGTGCCGACGTATCATAGGAGCCTTCTGTCCAATGAGTGGATGACATCTGTCCCAACGATGAGCCGACACGTGTTTCCTCCAGCCAATGATGATTTTACACGTGGAAAATCCCCATTGGTCGGGGCTGTTAACGGGTTAATGGATCCAAAACCCACCCCAATAGCTTAACGGCGTTCCGTTACGATGGATGCCACGTGTCGGTCACCCTTGACGAAAGCACTTCTGTGATGCACGATTTATCGTCATGGAAGTGGACACTTCCGTGATGATAATTTTGGTAATGTCATGGAACACTTCTATGACAGCACAGGTATGACTATCTTGATTCTGTCATAAAATCGTCATGGATGAACATGCATGAAAAAAAATGCGACCTACTGTGACAAACACGTATCATCACGGAAGTGTATTTTTTTATAGTGATAAAAGTGTTCTCCCTGAGTATGCACCATTGCCAAAGTTCGTCGTGCCGAGACACCACATGATGATCGGGTGTGATAAGCTCTATGTTCATCTACAACAGGTGCAAGCCAGTTTTGCACACGCAGAATACTCGGGTTAAACTTGACGAGCCTAGCATATGAAGATATGGCCTTGGAACACTGGAGACCGAAAGGTCGAGCGTGAATCATATAGTAGATATGATCAACATAGTGAAGTTCACCATTTAAAACTACTCCATCTCATGTGATGATTGGACATGGTTTAGTTGATTTGTATAAGTAATATGATTAATTCACCTTTAATTTATCATGAACTTAGTCTTGATAGTATTTTGCAAATAATGTTGTAGATCAATAGCTCGCGTTGTTGCTTCCCTATGTTATATATATGTTCCTAGAGAAAACTAAGTTGAAAGATGATAGTAGCAATGATACGGACTGGGTTCGTGATCTGAGGTTTATCCTCATTGCTGCACAGAAGAATTATGTCCTTGATGCACCGCTAGGTGACAGACCTATTGCAAGAGCAGATGCAGACGTTATGAACGTTTGGCTAGCTCAATATGATGACTACTTGATAGTTTAGTGCACCATGCTTAACGGCTTAGAATCAGGACTTCAAAGACGTTTTGAACGCAATGGACCATATGAGATGTTCCAGGAGTTGAAGTTAATATTTCAAGCAAATACCCGAGTTGAGAGATATAAAGTCTCTAACAAGTTCTATAGCTAAAAATAGAGGAGAATAGCTCAAGCAGTGAGCATGTGCTCAGATTGTCTGGGTACTAGAATCGCTTGAATCAAGTGGGAGTTAATCTTCCAGATAAAATAGTGATTGAGAGAGTTCTCTAGTCACCGTCACCAAGTTACTAGAACTTCGTGATGAACTATAGTATGCAAGGGATGACAAAAACGATTCCTGAGCTCTTCGTGATGCTGAAATCAACGAAGGTAGAAATCAAGAAAGAGCATCAAGTGTTGATGATTGACAAGACCACTAGTTTCAAGAAAAGGGCAAAGGGAACGAATGGTAACTTCAAGTAGAATGGCAAGCAAGTTGTCACTCCCGCGAAGAAGCCCAAAGCTGGACCAAAGCCTAAAACTGAGTGCTTCTACTACAAAGGAAATGGTCACTGGAAGTGGAAATGCCCTGAATATTTGGTAGATAAGAAGGATGGCAAAGTGAACAAGGGTATATTTGATATACAGGTTATTGATGTGTACCTTACTAGTGTTTATAGTAACCCCTGGGTATTTGATACTTGTCAGTTGCTAAGATTAGTAACTCGAAACATGAGTTACAGAATAAACAGAGACAAGTTGAGGATGAAGTGACGATGTGTGTTGGAAGTGGTTCCAAGATTGATATGATCATCATCGCACACTCCCTATATTTTCGAGATTGGTGTTGAACCTAAATAAATGTTATTTGGTGTTTGCGTTGAGCATAAATATGATTAGATCATGTTTATTGCGATACGATTATTCATCTAACACAGAGAATAAATTGTTATTCTATTTACATGAATAAAACCTTCTATGGTCATACGCCCAATGTTGATGGTTTATTGAATCTTGATCATGATGATACACATATTCATAATATTGATGCCAAAAGATGCAAAGTTGATAATGATAGTGCAACATATTTGTGGCACTACCGTTTGGGTCATATCGGTGTAAAGCGCATGAAGAAACTCCATAAAGATGGACTTTTGGAATCACTTGATTATGAATCATTTGGTGCTTGTGAACCGTGCCTTTTGGGCAAGATGACTAAAACTCCGTTCTCCGGAACAATGGAACGAGCTACTGACTTGTTGGAAATAATACATATAGATGTATGCAGTCCAATGAGTGTTGATGCTCATGGCGGGTATCGTTATTTTTCTATCCTTCACAGATGATTTGAGCAGATATGAGTATGTCTACTTAATGAAGCATAAGTCTGAAACATTTGAAAAGTTCAAAGAATTTCAGAGTGGAGTGGAGAATCATCGTAACAAGAAAATAAAGTTTCTATAATCTGATCATAGAGGAGAATATTTGAGTTACGAGTTTGGCCTTCATTCAAAACAATGTGGAATAGTTTCACAGCTCACGCCACATGGAACACCACAGCATAATGGTGTGTCCAAACATTGTAACCGCACTTTATTGAATATGGTGCGATATATGATGTATCTTACCAATTTACCACCGTTTTGGGGTTATGCATTAGAGACAGCTGCATTCACTTTAAATAGGGCACCATCAAAATCCGTTGAGACGACGCCTTATGAACTGTGGTTTGGCAAGAAACCAAAGTTCTCGTTTCGTAAAGTTTGGAGCTGTGATGCTTATGTGAGAAAGTTTCAACCTGATAAGCTCAAACCCAAATCAGAGAAGTGTGTCTTCATAGAATACCCAAAGGAAACTGTTGGGTACACCTTCTATCACATATCCGAAGGCAAGATATTTGTTGCTAAGATGGATCCTTTCCAGAGAAGGAGTTTCTCTCGAAAGAAGTGAGTGGGAGGAAAGTAGAGCTTGATAAGGTAATTGTACCTTCTCCCGAATTAGAAAGTAGTTCATCACAAAAATCAGTTCCAGTGATTCCTACACCAATTAGTGACGAAGCTAACGATGATAATCATGAAACTTCAAATTAAGTTACTATAGAACCTCCTAGGTCTTCCAAAGTACAGTCCGCACCAGAGTGGTACGGTAATCCTGTTCTGGAAGTCATGTTACTAGACCATGATGAACCTATGAACTATGAGGAAGTGACGATGAGCCCAGATTCTGCAAAATGGCTTGAGGCCATGAAATCTGAGATAGGATCCATGTATGAGAACAAAGTATGGACTTTGGTGGAGTTGCCCGGTGATCGGCAAGCCATATTGTATAAATGGATCTTCAAGAGGAAGACAGACGCTGATAGTAGTATTACTATCTACAAAGCTCGACTTATCGCAAAAAGTTTTCGACAAGTTCAAGGTGTTGAATACGATGAGATTTTCTCACTCGTATCGATTCTTAAGTCTGTCCGAATCATGTTAGCAATTGCCACATTTTATGAAATTTGGCAAATGGATGTCAAAACTGCATTCCTTAATAGATTTATTAAAGAAGAGTTGTATATGATGCAACCAGAAGGTTTTGTCAATCCTAAAGGTGCTAACAAAGTGTGCAAGCTCCAGTGATCCATCCATGGACTGGTGCAAGCATCTCGGAGTTGGAATATACGCTTTGATGAGTAGATCAAAGCATATAGTTTTATACAGACTTGCGGTGAAGCCTGTATTTACAGGAAAGTGAGTGGGAGCACTACAGCCTTTCTGAAAAGTATATGTGAATGACATATTGTTGATCAGAAATAATGTAGAATTTTCTGGAAAGCATAAAGGAGTGTTTGAAAGGAGTTTTTCAAAGAAATACATCGGTAAAGCTACTTACACATTGAGCATCAAGAACTATAGAGATAGATCAAGACGCTTAATAGGATTTTTCAATGAGTACATACCTTGATAAGATTTTGAAGTAGTTCAAAATGGAACAGTCAAAGAAGGAGTTCTTGCCTGTGTTGCAAGGTGTGAAGTTGAGTAAGACTCAAAGCCTGACCACAGTAGAAAATAGAAAGAGAATGAAAGTCATTACCTATGCCATAGCCATAGGTTCTATAAAGAATTCTATGCTATGTACCAGACCTTTTGTATACCTTGTTCTGAATTTGGCAAGGAGTACAATTTTGATCTAGGAGTAGATCACTAGACAACGGTCAAGAATATCCTTAGAAAGGTCTAAGGAAATGTTTCTCGATTATGGAGGTGATAAAAGAGTTCATCATAAAGAGTTACATCTGTGCAAGCTTTTATGCCAATCTAGATGACTCTAAGTCTCAATCTGGCTACATATTGAAAGTGGGAGCAATTAGCTAGAGTAGCTCCATGCAGAGCATTATATACATAGAATATTTGCAAAATACATACGGCTCTGAATGTGACAGACCCGTTGAATAAACTTCTCTCACGAGCAAAACATGATCACACCTTAGTACTCTTTGGGTGTTAATCACATATCGATGTGAACTAGATTATTGACTCTAGTAAACCCTTTGGGCGTTGGTCACATGACGATGTGAACTATGGGTGTTAATCACATGCAGATGTGAATATTAGTGTTAAATCACATGGTGATGTGAACTAGATTATTGACTCTAGTGCAAGTGGGAGACTGAAGGAAAAATGCCCTAGAGGCAATAATAAAGTTATTATTTATTTCCTTCTTTCATGATAAATGTTTGTTATTCATGCTAGAATTGTATTAACCGGAAACATAATACATGTGTGAATACATAGACAAACATAGTGTCACTAGTATGCCTCTACTTGACTAGCTCGTTAATCAAAGATGGTTAAGTTTCCTAACCATAGACATGAGTTGTCATTTGATTAACGGGATCACATCATTAGGAGAATGATGTGATTGACTTGACCCATTCCGTTAGCTTAGCACTTGATTGTTTAGTATGTCGCTATTGCTTTCTTCATGACTTATACATGTTCCCATGACTATGAGATTATGCAACTCCCATTTACCGGAGGAACACTTTGTGTGCTACCAAACATCACAACATAACTAGGTGATTATAAAGGTTCTCTATAGTTGTCTCCGAAGGTACTTGTTGAGTTGGTGTATTTCGAGATTAGGATTTGTCATTCCGATTGTCGGAGAGGTATCTCTGGGCCCTCTCGGTAATGCACATCACTATAAGCCTTGCAAGCAATGTGGCTAATGAGTTAGTTGCAGGATGATGCATTACATAATGAGTAAAGAGACTTGCCGGTAACGAGATTAAACTAGGTATTGAGATACCGACGACCGAATCTCGGGCAAGTAACATAACGATGACAAAGGGAACAACGTACGTTGTTGTTATGTGGTTTGACCAATAAAGATCTTCGTAGAATATGTGGGAGCCAATATGACCATCCAAGTTTTGCTATTGGTTATTGACCGGAGATGTGTCTGAGTCATGTCTACATAGTTCTCGAACCTGTAGGGTCCGCATGCTTAATGTTCGGTGACGATTTATATTACGAGTTATGTGTTTTGATGTACCAAAGGTAGTTCGGAGTCCTGGATGAGATTGGAGACATGACGAGGAGTCTCGAAATGGTCAAGACGTAAAGACCGATATATTGGACGACTATATTCGGACATCGGAAAGGTTCCGAGTGCTTCGGGTATTTATCGGAGTACCGGAGAGTTACGGGAATTCGCCGGGGAGTATATGGGCCTTATTGGGCTTTAGGGGAAAGAGAGAGGGGAGACTGCACGCCCCCCCAAGGCCTAGTCCGAATTGGACTAGGGGGAGGGGTTGCGCCCCCTCCTTCCTTCTCTTCTCTTTTCCCTTTTCTTGACTCCTACTCCTACTACTTGGAAGGGGGGGATCCTACTCCCGGTGGGAGTAGGACTCCTCCAGGGCGCTCCATAGGAGGGCCAGCCCTCCCCCCTCCTCCACTCCTTTATATACGGGGGTAGGGGGGCACCTCTAGACACACAAGTTGACCTGTTGATCTCTTCCAGCCATGTGCGGTGCCCCCCTCCACCATATTCCACCTTGGTAATATTGTAGCGGTGCTTAGGTGAAGCCCTGCGTCGGTAGCATCATCGACACCATCATCACGTCATCGTGCTGACAGAACTCTCCCGCAAAGCTCTGCAGGATCGGAGTTCGTGGGACGTCATCGAGCTGAACGTGTGCTGAACTCGGAGGTGTCGTACGTTCGCTACTTGGATCGGTCAGATCGTGAAGACGTACGACTACATCAACCGCGTTGTCCTAAAGCTTCTGCTTTCGGTCTACGAGGGTACGTGGACAACACTCTCCCCTCTTGTTGCTATGTATCACCATGATCTTGCGTATGCGTAGGAATTTTTTTGAAATTACTATGTTCCCCAACAAAGATCTATTTTTGTAGAAATAGACCCCATCTTGTTATCCTTAATAGCAACGATACATACGTGTCGTTTCCCTTTCTGTCAATGGGATCAAGCACTGTAAGATCGAACCCATCACAAAGCACCTCTTCCCATTGCAAGATAAATAGATCAACTTGGCCAAACAAAACCCAAATATCGGAGAAGAAATACGAGGCTATAATCAATCACGCATATAAGAGATTAAAGAAGACTAAAATAACTTTCATGGATAAAAATATAGATCTGATCATAAACTCAAAGTTCATCGGATCCCAACAAACACACCGCAAAAAGACTTACATCATATGGATCTCCAAGAGACCAGTGTATTGATAATCAAGAGAGAGAGAGAGAGAGGAAGTCATCTAGCTACTAACTAAGGACCCGTCGGTCTACAAAGAACTACTCACGCATCATCAGAGAGGCACCAATGGACATGATGCACCCCTCCGAGATGGTGTCTAGATTGGATCTTGTGTTTCTGGACTTTGCACCAGCGGAATTGATTTTCATCGACTCCCCTAGGGTTTCTGGAATATCAGGGTACCTATAGAGCAAAGAGGCGGTTCAGGGGCACCCGAGGTGGGTACTACCCACCGGAGCACGCCCTGGTGGGTTGTGCTCCCCTCGAAGCACCCCCAGGTGCTTTCCTAGCCCGCTGGATGTCTTCTGGCCCAAAAAATCCTCAAGAAGTTTCACTGCGTTTGGACACCGTTTGATATTGATTTCCTGCGATGTAAAAAACATGCAGAAAAGAGCAACTGGCACTGGGCACTATGTCAATAGGTTAGTACCAAGAAATGATATAAAATGACTATAAAATTATCATAAAACATCCAAGAATGATAATAGAACAGCATGGAACAATAAAAAATTATAGATACGTTGGAGACGTAACAAGCACACACACTCCCCAAAACCACCACTCACTGACACACACCACCTCTGTAACCACTGGTAGGTCGCTGAGGGAGTCCTGGATTAGGGGGTCCTCGGACAGCCGGCCTTTATACTTTGGCTGGACTATTGGACTATGAAGATACAAGATTGAAGACTTCGTCCCGTGTCCGGGTGGGACTCTCCTTTGCGTGGAAGGCAAGCTTGGCAATTCAGATGTGTAGATCTCCTTCTTTGTAACCGACTCTGTGTAACCCTAGCCCCCTCCGATGTCTATATAAACCAGAGGGTTTAGTCCGTAGGAAAACAACAATCAGAATCATAGGCTAGCTTCTAGGGCTTAGCCTCTATAGTCTCGTGGTAGATCAACTCTTGTAATACTCATATCATCAAGCAGGAAGTAGGGTATTACCTCCATCGAGAGGGTCCGAACCTGGGTAAACATCGTGTCCCCCGCCTCCTGTTACCATTAGCCTTAGATGCACAGTTCGGGACCCCCTACCCGAGATCCGCCGGTTTTGACACCGATATTGGTGCTTTCATTGAGAGTTCCACTGTGTCGTCATGATAAGCCTCGATGGCTCCTTAAATCATCTTCAATGATGCGGTCCAGGGTGAGGTTTTCCTCCCCGGACAGATCTTCGTATTCGGCGGCTTCGTACTCCGGGCCAACTCGCTTGGCCATCTGGAGCAGATCGATAGCTACGCCCCTGGCCATCAGGTCAGGTTTGGAAGCTTGAACTATACTGCCAACAGTTGCGGAGACTTGATCTTCGACGGATTCGAGCCGATGTCAGGTGCGCCGAACAGTCATGACGAGCATGACTTAGATCTGCCATCGGACAGTGTTTGGGAGATCACACCTGCGGCTGCCCAGGCCCTCAATCCAGAGCAGATCATGCCATCCGAGGACGGGTGGATGGACCCCGCCACGGAGGCTACACACTTAGCGGCGATAGAGCCGAACACTGACTTCATCTCCTATGAGGCCGGTGTCATCGGACCCCCGGACTCGTCTCCGGCCACAGGATCTGAACTGCGTGTGTCCGTGCCTATCGAATCTGATTGGGCACCAATCATGGAGTTTACCTCCGCGGATATCTTTCAACACTGGCCCTTGGGCGACGTGCTAAATTCATTGAGTTCTCTCTCCTTGTTAGGAGACTCTTGGCCGAACTATGTCCGGTTGGAGTGGGAAGCGGATGATGAAGAAATTCGTTCCCCACCCACCACCCACTTAATATCCACTGTCGATGACTTAAACCGACGTGCTCGACTTCAACTCCGAAGACATCGATGGATGGACGACTGTCGGTGTCAAAACCGGCGGATCTCGGGTAGGGGGTCCCAAGCAGTGCGTCTTAGGATCAATGGTAACAGGAGGCAAGGGACACGATGTTTTACCCAGGTTCGGGCCCTCTCGATGGAGGTAAAACCCTACTCTTGCTTGATTAATATTGATGATATGGATAGTAGAAGAGTTGATCTACCATGAGATCAGAGAGGCTAAACCCTCGAAGCTAGCCTATGGTATGATTGTTGTTGTCTATCTATCGACTAGCCCGGCCCCGGTTTATATAATGTACCAGAGGTCTAGGATAACAAGAGTCCTAGCCGAATACGCCGGTGGGGGAGGAGTCCTTGTCTTGATCACCAAGTCTTGTGGATTCTTCCTTGTATGCGGCAGCTGTCCGGACTGGCCCATGAGTATACGGCCATGGGGGTCTTGGCCCAATCCAACTGATCGGGAGACGACACGTTGAGTACCCCTAGTCCAGGACACCGTCAGTAGCCCCTGAACCGGTCTTCAAGTTAGGGACGCTCCTCGATTCTTCCGAACTATTCTTCATCTTCGGTTGCCGGTCTTGAAAACTGGTTCAACAAATCTTCTCATCTTCTATCTTGAGGATCGCCGAAATGCATTCAACGAGTTTACACGTCGGGTATCCGAGGAGCCCCTTTAAGTTTCCGACCTTTATCAATGCCTTGTCATTTTTATGCCACACCTCGGGTTCGGAGTTGTTCCCGGGAGGCAATGTCCTCTTGCGTCTGAGCTCTAACGCTGGACTGCATTCAAGGTATCTCTTGCAACCGAGCACCAATGCCGGACTGCTTCCCGGCTCTAACGCCGGAATGTATCCAAGCTCCAACACCGGACTATGTATCCGAGCGCCAACGCTGGACTGTATCCGAGCTCCAACGCCGGACTATGTATCCGAGATCCAACGCCGGACTGTATCCGAGGTGTCGTAAATCACCTTGGTTCAAAGAAGTTTGAAAGAGTTTAGCCGAGCTTAATGCCGGAAATGCCCTCTATGGAGCCAGCCACTAGCGCCCGAGCTTTATGCCGGACTGCTTCCGAGGTGGTGCACCACCCCGAATGTGGGCCGATTTTTGTCAATATTTTTGATTGGTGCCAGTAGCCCTCAAGGTGGGTATCGGTCCAAAACCCGAGATGCACATGAAGGATGACATAAGACCGCTGATCCCCGTAGCTGCTGAGACTCAGGTTGATTTGCAAAATTGGTCTGAGGATCAAGTCCTAGCTCGGCAGAATACTTCGGGACACAAAAAGCGGCGAGCTCGGTCCTCAAGACTCAGGTTGGGTGCGGCCGACCAACCTGAGGATCAAAATCTTCTCGGAGACTATATTACACTTAAAATTTTCTTCATTGGACAGGCAATGCAGTAGCCCCCGAGACACTGGTTGGGTGGCAACACTAGATCAGGGGATCGATGTGCCCCTTTAATATTTGTAAATAATAAGGCCAAAGCCCAGTAGCCCCCGAGCCTTAATGCGGGCACGGGTGGCCGAATTAAGGATTGATATCCATAGTAAAATCACAAATTATGTGTAATGACTCTATGTATCCAAGTACTTTACGTCATTAATGCTAGGATCCGCATTGTACAAAACTTTGTTGACCGACCATCGGCTTCCACCTCCTCGGCCAATAGCCGAGGAGTGTTTGTCCTACTTTATAAAGACTTTATGAGGGCAAAGATTTACAACAAACAAGGCAATCTGGCCATACGGTTTTATAAACAAAGGTACACGGAGAGACATGTTATATTACTGTTTAACAGAAGAAATGTCTTCCGAAGAAAATACTCCCGCTATCGGTTCCTTTCTTTGGGTTGTCATGCTAAGCATGATCATGAAACCTCAGCTCCAATGTAAGAGCAAAATATCGAGGATTTAGTTTGGGAGGCCAGTTAATAGCCCCCGGTAGTGTTCGGCGACAATCGAGGTCAAGTCGTAAACACTTCGGCCATTGTTATGAATGGCCCGTCGTTTTAACGCCGTGATCGGATTGCCGACCAGTTTACGCTTATTGTGACAGTCAGTTTTTGGCTTTCTCCACTGAGGTGCTTAACCATGTGAGCTGGAACCACAATTGCAGTGGTTTTCCCTTTGCACACCTAGGCGAACAAAGCGAAACATAGGAGGCAAGCGCAGGAGCCGGGCAACCCAACTATTGACCGAAGACACAATTCAAAACTGATGCATATATAGCAATATCCGAGAATGTTTTTGCCGAATCTCTAAAGGTGTCCGGTGTTGCACTGCGAGACTTGGGCTGAAAACAGACAAATAGTTTAGAAGTGCCATCGGCTCGAAAAGCCAAAAAACTTATTCAAAAGGTTAATGTCCGAACTAGATCAAGTGTTCAGTGCCAATCCGAAAATTGGACTTTAGAAAAAAAAGGTGCTTCTGCCGTGCTTTAACATGACACATCCTATCTCAAAACTTCAAGCGGGTCAGCCTACGGCTTCAACCTCCTATCCCGAAGGCGGAGTACTTCTTACTAGGCCAGTTTAGCAAACTAAACTCTAGCGGCTTTGAGAGAGAAATTAGGCTCCCCGCTAGTGACCGCACACTTGTGTCGAAAAAAGGAGTGATAAATAATAATAAAGAGTTTGCAATGACTAAAAGAAAAACACTTATCATAAAACGGCTCATATAAATTTAAGAGCCCCCAAGTGACTTGGGTAAAAGAATGATTGCATGTACCGAAGTACTTATATCATATCTATGTTCAACCGAACTTTTAACGCGTCTTAACCGACCGTCGGCTTCTCCCTCTTCGGTCAAGGACCGAAAAGTGTTATGCACTCCATCTGTCGAGAATATCGACGATGTTTCCAATAACCAGGCAATCAGGCCATAAGGCTGTAACAGACAAAGCGCACTCAGGGAACTTATGCTATATTACTGCGAAGAGTAAGAAGCATCTTCGAAGAAAATAGTACCCCCACCGATACCTTTCTTCGGTGCTCATTGTTATTATGAGACTTGTGCAATAGATTTTTTCTACTCATGAATTCAGTTGTGTGCCGACCATGACAGAAAACAATAAGAGCGCTAGCTTTCGGCTTCACCCAGTCTGAGGTCCGGCTCGGGTGACCCGATCATGACAATCGCAGAGGTGCTCCCTTTACTCCCTAGCCGAACAATCGGGAATGTAGGGGTAAGCACAGGAGCCAGGCAACCCAGCTTGCAAATCGCATAAGTCAATATGATGCATATTGTGGCGTAATACACGAACAAGGAACGAAGCCGTATAAGTATAACCATATGCAAGAGGGAAAAGCTTCATGAAGGAAGCCCCCAAGTAAGCGGGGTATTTGAATTTGCGCGTCACAAACAAAGTTTGGACAAGGAAATTTTTACAAGCAACTTTTTTCCAAAAAGGTATAATGCTTGGCCGAGTCGAACACAAGTTAAAAATTTAAAACTTTGAGCATGAAGACAACTTAGCTGGTTAATGTGTTCGGTATTGATGACACGGTCCGAGCTTGATGCGGGACAAGGTTACATCCCCGAGCCGGTCCCGAGGTGGCGGAGCAAAGAGCTCGGCACTCCAAAGTGGTGACATAGCACGGGCAATGCAGGACGGCAGGGTGATGTCGAAGTCCCCGGCATGGGGTAATGAAGTGTTGACGAAGCCCCCCGTCCAACCGAGGTGACGCCAAAGGATATAGTCCGGCTGGATCATTTTCCTGTGCACAAAATATAGTGCAAACCGGAGATAATAGTAATAATAATAAAGAAATCGTTGCATAACAAATAATTTATGCAAAGTGAGTAATAAAAGAAATATGGCCTGGCGCCGAAGTCAATGTCGACGTAGGGCGGCGGCGTGATGCGGTAAAGGCATGGCAAGGCCTGAATTCACAGTTCGGTTCGAGTTTCGGATGCGGCGTTCGCTGGACTATGTATGGAAACTGACTGAACCACCATGCGACCGTCATTAATGCGGCCACCATTTGATACACCTGCGTACATATGACGGACAAACCAGAGTAATAATTCATTGGGAAAAATGAACCCTAACAAGCAAAGAATACTAGGATTAATAGCACCTGGCTTATTTGTTGTAGCAATCCAAAGAAAGGTGATTCCCAAAATTGGGACTCGATCCGCACACCTATCGCCTGATGGGCAATAAAGCAACGGCATGGCGATGCTAGCAAAGGTTGGCTCGCCGAGGCAAAGCCCTCGATCCAGCTAACGTGACGGAGCTGGTCGGCCAGCGACGCCGAAGTCTCCGGAGTAGGTTGATGAAGAGATGATGAAGCCCCGGTCCAGCTAACGTGATGAAGCCTCAGTGTTAGCCGATGAGTCGAAGTTGGTCGGCGTGGTTGACACCAGCTTGAGAAAGCACCAGTGCGGCCCTGCCAATGCAGGTCGTGACGAGGTCGATGCCGGCTTGATGAAGTGACCATGCGGTGATGCAGGTGTGCCCGCTCCGTGTAATCCGTGGGGCGGCGATGTTGGCGACAATTTATCCTTCGCGATGCCGAACTATTGTTCAGCCGGTCGAGATGATGATCCAAAGAAATTGAGCTCGGCTCAACAAAGCGACGACGTGTCTAACGCAGGACGGCTACCGTGGAGTGATGTTGTCGGGCTGGTTTGACACCGGCGCAACGGTGAAGTTCGTATTGCAAGAATACTTTTAATACTACTGGGATGTGTTTGAGAATAAAACACAACACCCCATACGAAAACTTCCTTCAAAAAGGATGTCTGAGATCCCGTTCATAAAGAAGATGAATTCGGGTCGGATTCATTCTCGCGCAGAAAACAGATCCAAAAAGTGATGCACTAATTGGAAGTTTCCCGGAGTTTGGACGGTCGGATCAAGCTGAATTTTTGGCAGGTGGTAGATATGGGAATTCCGCAGAAAATCAACGGTTGGATCCTCCAAAGGACATCCGATCTAGATGCTGGATACCACGCCTTAAACTCGTCCGGATTCTTGTCCCGATTCAATAGGGCTCCGGTATATCGGAGATCGCCGGAGATTCCTCCATCGGAACTCGACGAAATTTTTGCAGGGTTGTTGTACACTTAATTCCGCATACCACCGAAGTAATCGTTTAAGACACACTCGAGGAGGCGGTGGCGGCGGATACAAGTTTGCTGTCCAAAAAAACAGCACGGTCGCCTGAGGGCAATGTTGACGTTGAGCCCCCGAGCTCCATGGATGACTCCTCCATGTTCTTGATAGAGATCGGAGTTGGTGTTGATGAAGGCCCTTATCCGAACATGACGATCGGAGGTAGGGCGCAGTCCTTGGTCGAACTAAGGTGACTAGTCGAGCTGGTGACGAAGACGCCGAAGTCGCAGTTGATCTGCAGGCGAGCCATCGACCTTTTGCCGAACACACAGCGGAACTCTCAGTGAAAGCACCAATGTCGGTGTCAAAACCGGCGGATCTCGGGTAGGGGGTCCCAAGCAGTGCGTCTTAGGATCAATGGTAACAGGAGGCAAGGGACACGATGTTTTACCCAGGTTCGGGCCCTCTCGATGGAGGTAAAACCCTACTCCTGCTTGATTAATATTGATGATATGGGTAGTACAAGAGTTGATCTACCACGAGATCAGAGAGGCTAAACCCTTGAAGCTAGCCTATGGTATGATTGTTGTTGTCTATCTATCGACTAGCCCGGCCCCAGTTTATATAATGCACCAAAGGTCTAGGATAACAAGAGTCCTAGCCGAATACGCCGGTGGGGGAGGAGTCCTTGTCTTGATCGCCAAGTCTTGTGGATTCTTCCTTGTATGCGGCAGCTGTCCGGACTGGCCCATGAGTATACGGCCATGGGGGTCCTCGGCCCAATCCAACTTATAGGGAGACGACGCGTTGAGTACCCCCTAGTCCAGGACACCATCAACGACCATGTTGGAGAAGAACAGGAACCACCGCCCACAGGGCACTGGACAGCCACCTCATCATATGATATATATATGGTGGACACGCCCAAAGAAGGCGACGGCGATGAGGCAATGGAGGATAATCCTCCTAAGAAGCAATCTAAGCACCGGCGTCATAGGCACCGCTCTAACACCCGCCAGAGCAAAAAAAGCGATACCGGCACAAGCAATCCGGATGGTGCCGAAGATGAAAACAACCCCGCCCAGCCAGGCTTTGAGCAGGCCTAATGGGAGGATGGGCAAGCTAGCCCTAAGGAACACGCAACAGACGGAGAATCAGAGGATGATAATTACATGCCTCTCTCCAAAGATGAAGTGACCCTTGGCGACGAAGAATTCACCGTGCCTGAGGATCCCGTCGAGCAGGAGCACTTCAAGCGCCGGCTTATAGCCACAGCAAAAAGCCTAAGAAAAAGCAGCAATAACTTCAAGCTGATCAAGATCTGCTAACTGATAGATGGACTGAAGTCCTAGAAGCCGAGGAATACGGACTCGAGCGCCCTACCAAAAGTTACCCAAAGCGCAGGTTGCTACCTCAACTCGAAGAGGAGGCATTAAAGCCTACACTACCAGTGTATGATGCGACTGACCGACCACCTCGTGGCTGAGACAAAGCGGCGTATCAGCCCGAACACCAGCCCGCACCCCATCGCCAATCAAACAAAGACACCAAGGCCCGGGGCTACACGCAAGACCTCTGAGACGTATTGGAAAACAAAGCAGGACATACAAGATCGATCTACGGATCACGAGGGCGTGCCCCAACGCGTGACGATGACCGTCACGCCGGATATACTAAAAGCAAATCCGGTCGGGCCGAATACAACTGACCAAATTTATTTGAACTACGTCGTGATGTAGCCCGGCATAGAGACGCTGCACACCCCAGATGCTTCACTGATGACGTAATGGATCATGAATACCCAGAAGAATTTAAACCCATGAACATTGAATCGTATGATAGTACAACAGACCCCGTGGTATGGACTGAAGATTTCCTCCTCCACATTCACATGGCCCGCGGTGATGATCTACACGCCATCAAGTACCTCCCACTAAAACTCAAAGGACCAGCTCGGCATTGGCTGAATAGCCTGCCGGCAAACTCCATTGGCAGTTGGGAGAACTTGGAAGACGCATTCCTTGACACCTTCCAGGGCACTTATGTGCGACCACCGGATGCTGATGACTTAAGTCACATAACCCAACAGCTCGGAGAGTCAGCTAGGAAATTCTTGACTCGGTTCCTAACTAAAAAGAACCAAATTGTCGACTGTCCGGATGCCGAAGCCTTAGCGGCCTTTAAGCATAACATCCGTGATGAGTGGCTTGCCCGACACCTCGGCGAAGAGAAGCCAAAGTCCATGGCAGCCCTCATGACACTCATGACTCACTTTTGTGCGGGCGAGGACAGCTGGCTGGCTCGTAGCAACAACACATCAAGAAATCCTGGCACTTCAGATGCCAGAGATAGCAACGGAAAGCCACGACGCAACAGACACAATCGTCACAACAATGGCGACAACACCACAGACACGATAGTCAATGCCGAATTTAGTGGCTCTAAGTCCGGTCAGCGTAAAAAGCCATTCAAAAGAAAAAACCCGGGCCCGTCCAGTCTGGACCGCATACTCGATCGCTCGTGTCAAATTCATGGCCCCCCCGATAAACCAGCCAACCACACCAACAGAGAATGCTGGGTGTTTAACAGGGCGGCAAGTTGAATACCGAAAACAAGGAAAAGGGGCTGCATAGCAATGATGACAAGGAGCCCCGGCCGCTGAACACAGGAGGACAGAAGAAATTTCCTCCCCAGGTGAAAACGGTGAACATGATATACGCAACCCATATTCCCAAACGGGAACGGAAGCGCGCACTAAGGGACGTCTATGCGATGGAGCCATTCGCCCCAAAGTTCAACCCATGGTCTTCTTGTCCGATCACTTTCGATCGCAGGGACCATCCTACCTGTATCCATCATGGCGGTTCGGCCGCGTTGGTCCTCGACCCCATCATTGACGGATTCCATCTCACACGAGTCCTTATGGACAGTGGCAGCAGCCTGAACCTGCTATATCAGGATACAGTGCGCAAAATGGGCATCGACCCCTCAAGGATCAAACCCACAAAAACCAACTTTAAAGGTGTCATACCAGGTGTAGAGGCCTGTTGCACGGGCTCAATCACACTGGAAGTGGTCTTCGGATCTCCGGACAACTTCTGAAGCGAAGAGTTAATCTTCGATATCGTCCCCTTCCGTAGTGGCTATCACGCGCTGCTCGAACGAACTGCATTTGTAAGATTCAATGCGGTGCCGCATTATGCATACCTCAAGCTCAAAATGCCAGAACCTCGCGGGGTGATAACAGTTAGTGCAAACACAGAGCGCTTGCTCCGTACGGAGGAGCACACTGCGGCCCTCACAGCAGAAGTACAAAGCAACCTTCTTAGGCAGACCGCCAACTCGGCGATAAAGCCCCCGAACACCGTCAAGAGAGTCCGGAGTACCCTGCAACAGGATCGTCCGGCACGACCAAAGCTCGCCTAGCAATTCGGCCTCCATCCTAGTCCCAGCCAAGCGGCGAAATTTGTGCCGTGCGTACATAATTATGCACTCAAAATACCATGGGCATAAGCGAAGGCACGGCTATGACACGGTCCACAATGCGGCTCAACTGCCCCAGGATCCGTATATCTTTACAACTTTTTCTTTTCAGGTCCCTATCTTCGGGAGGCTCTTCCGATAAATTTAACTATCGGACCCATAATGGGATGGAAAAACCAAGGAGACAAGAAGCTTTGGTGTACAAGGGAATCCCCAGGTGATCTCTAACGATCGTTATACCTATTTTACATACCCGCACGCAGCTCGCTCTTGGTCAGGACGTGTCAAACAGTCCTGTTCCGCTTATCGCACTACTTGTACACATACGCTTTGACGTATTATTCAAATAACAATGGAAAATAATGTACATCTTCAGCTTACTATTACATTTCTTTCTCCTTTTCCTTTAATGCTTATTTATTACAAATTTCACCCGTACATTTTGGTACGGCTTGCTCGCCAGGGGCTTCAGTGTACCCCATAACACGGCAAGAAAAGTCTGAACACTTTCGACAGTGCGACACCCCGAACTTATAGCATTATATGCATCAGCTCCGAATCATGTCTTGGGTCAATAGTTGGGTTTGCCTGGCTCCCATGTTTTGGTACCTTACATTCTGCTATATCGGCTAAGGTAGCACAGGGAGAACTACTGCGATTGTGTCCCGGTTCTTCCGGACGAGCACGTCAGTAGAAAAGCCGAAAACTGACTGTCATGATGAGGCGAGAATTGGTCGTTGTTCGAGAGGTCTCAAGGGTTTTTTTCGCTTCGGGCGAGGAATCGGTCTTGTCCGATTTAAGCATGCATAGTGCCCCAAGTTCGGCCTACCGAATACTAGGGGCTTCGCCAAAATTTAAAATTGTAGAGTTATATGGCTAAGTGAGAGTGATAAAGCTGTATAGTCCGATTGCCTTGTCTGCTTCACTAAACACCTCCTTAAAGGACCAAATATTCGGATGAAGAGTGTTTAGATTTACCCCGAACACCCGAGTAATAGTTACATGGGGGCAGAAGCCGACGACTGGCCAACTCTCAAATTTTATAAACGGCCGCATAGAAGGTAATATTTTAAATCAACAGGCGTTATATAGAGCACATGAACTCGTTTTCACATTACAGGATCACATGAGTACATTCATTCAAATATTACATCCTTAGCACATTCCTCCGCCACAAGGCGGGCACCCTTCAGGACACTGTCATAATACTTTTCGGGGTGGCAATGCTCCTTGGCCTCCGGCGGACCCTCTATGACCAGCTTCTCGGCATCCATCTTTGCCCAGTGCACTTTGGCACGGGCGAAGGCCCTGCGTGCACCTTCAATGCAGACTCACCGCTTAATGGCTTCAAGCCGCCAACATGCATTCACAAGCCGTTTTACCAGGCCAAAGTAGCTGCTGGGCAGGGGCTCGCCAGGCCACATCTGGACTATGAGATCCTTCATGGCCAGTTCGGCCGCCTTGTGAAGTTCGACCAGTTGCTTCAGCTAGTCGCTCAAGGGCATCGGATGTTCAGTTCCAGTATATTGAGACCAGAACAGCTTGTCCGTCGATCTCCCTTCTTCGGCCCAGTAGAACTCCACATCATCCGATATGCTGCGCGGCGGATCTGCGAACGCTCCTGGAGAGCTCTGAATTCGGGTAAGTAAAAGCAAAGTCTCCTTCACATGCTTGCCTGCCGCTATCCTCTTGACCGCCTGCATCTCTTGGAGGGCCTTCTGGGCTTCGGCCTTGGCATCTTGTGCGCTCTCGAGGGCCTTCGCAAGCTCGGACTCCTGCGTCTTAGAGTCACGCTCCAAGGACTCGTATTTCTTGACGAAATCCTGGAGCTCTTGTTGGACCTAGCCGACTCGGGCCTCTTGCTTCTCGCGCTTGGCGCACTCCTTGGCCGCTTTGTCTTCAGCCTCAGTTAGCGCCTTTTTAAGGGCCGCCACTTCGGTCGTGGCCCCTATAAAAATTCATAATGCTTCTATGAGCTAAAACCATTCTTTCTTTATCAATATACAGACGGGGTATTATGTACCTTTGTTCTCCTCGATCTGCCTCTTCACGAGGTCGAGCTCTCCTTCAGTCCGCTCTAGGTCCTGCTTCAGTCCGGAGACCTCCGCAGTACGGGCGGCAGCGGCCAGCAGCGACGCCTGCTTATTCACATAGACACATTCTGTTAGACTCCTGTGGAGGTTATTTGATCCTCTATTCAGCCTTTCTTACGAACACCAAACAGAGCATCAGGGGCTACTGTCTATACTCTGATATTTTCTTATAATTTTACTACTTACCTCAAAGCCTGTTAGGCGGCTGATGCAGGCTTCGGTCAATCTGCTTTTGGCGGACCGGACCTTCTCAATCACCGCACTCATGACGGTGTGGTGTTCTTCGTCAATGGAAGCGCCATGAAGCACTTCCAGCAGATTTTCCGATGCCTCTGGATGGATAGAGGTCATCGGCATAGGCGGCTCGCCCTCCTTAGTGAGGGGTTGCCTACCTGAATCCGGAACCACTGGAGGTTCCGACGCTATATCCGGCTGGGGGCCAGACTTGTTTTGGCCCCCATCATCAGAATCCATGGGGGCCTTCCCTCCCATGTCCCCGGCGGCCAGGGTTTCGCCTTGGGGCATCTCCAGAACTGCCTCCCCCTGGTCCGGTATCCTCTGAGACAACACCTTGGTGTCGTCCGCGGGCCGGGGGGTGGTGGCCGTCGGGAGTGAATCGCTCTTCATCGCCGACTGGCCCAAAGACCCATCTGAGGAGGATACGTCGAGGTGGGCTTCGGACGGACTGCACGATCATATTTAACATGATAAGAAGCAATAAAGCAAAACATACCGGAAGTATTATAGTCTCCGGATACTTACGACTTCGCCAGGGGCATGTCCCTGGGCAACCACTCCTCGTCGCTATAGGCGGCTGTTGTGGAGTGGTCCGGAGGGAGGGTCCTTCCCTTCTTGGACCCTTCGGCCTCCCCAGATGGGGCGGCCTTCCTTTTCTTCTTCCCCTCCCCCCCCCCCGGTTGGGGGGGGGGCTTTCCTCTTCCTCCTCCTCGTTTTCGTTGGAGGAGCGCGCCTCGGTGTCTCTGGACGATGAGTCTGATACAACCTTGCGTCGGAGACCTTTCCTGGTCCCCGCGGCCTTCTTCTTGGCCTTCTTCTATAGCACCTCATAGGGCGCCGGAAATAGCATCTCTGTTAAGAGAGCCGTTGCTGGATCTTCAGGTAATGGAGCTAGACAGTTGATCCGCTCCACTGTCGCTACCCAATCCTGTTAAACGGACGTGGGGGCTTAGATTCCTCCCACGAACACACTGGGGAAAGGCACATCCTGTGAAATATAAAGAGCTTACCGGATTGGCGCTGTGCTTTGCGCTGAGTCTGCGGTCCTCGGTAATGGGAGGAGGTACCTCGGCGGCTTTGAACAACACCTTCTAGACGTCTTTGTGCGTCATGTCGAAGAGCTCTCCCAGCGTGTGGTGTTCGGCTGGGTCGAACTCCCACATATTGAATGCCCGTCTTTGACATGGGAGGATCCGGTGGAAGAGCATGACCTAGACCATGTTGACAAGCTTGATTTTCTTGCTTATCATATTTTTGACATAGTTCTGGAATCCGGTCAGCTCCGCCGGCACACCCCAGGCTAAGCCCTTCTTTTCCAAGGGGTGAGCCACATAGGGATGCTAGATCAAAATTTGGGGGCCGCCGCCCAGTTGGCGTCATGCGGCTCGGTGATGTAGAACCACCCCGATTGCCACCCCTTCACGGTCTCCACATAGGAGCCTTCGAGCCAAATGACATTGGGCATCTTGCCCACCATGGCGCCCCCGCACTCCGCTTGCTAGCCGACGACTATCTTCAACTTCACGTTGAAGGTCTTCAGCCACAGGCCAAAGTGAGGCTTGATGCGGAGGAAGGCCTCGCACACGACGATAAAAGCCGAGATGTTAAGGATGAAATTGGGGGCCAGATCGTGGAAGTCCAGCCCGTAGTAGAACATGAGCCCGCGGACAAATGGATGGAGGGGGAATCCTAGTCCACGGACGAATTGGGCAAGGAATACGACCCTCTCATGGGGTTCTGGAGTAGGGACGATCTGCCTTGCATCTGGGAGCCGGTGCCCAATGTTTGCGGCCAGGTATCTGGCTTCCCGGAGCTTCGTAATGTCCTCCTCCATAACGGAGGAGACCATCCACTTGCCTCCCGCTCTAGACATGTTTGGAGCGGCTTTGTGGAGAAGGTGAGTACTTGGACGCTGGAGCTCGAGCATGTAAGAATAGATGGGCAAGGGAAGAAGAAGGCGTGGGTGAAAAAGAGGAATCCTTATCCCTTTATAAAGGCGGTAGAAACTGTGCGCCTCCCCACTTGCCCCGTAAAATCGCTTATTCCCCAAGTGCCGCGATTGATGGTGCGGTTGGGTTACCCACACCCATATTAATGAGAATCCCGTGATAAGGGGACACGATCTCTGCTTCGACAAGACGTGCCAAGGAAACCTCCTCGCAATATGTGCCATAGCTGGTTGAGAAAAATAGTTCAAATAATGACCGGGCCGTGGCGTGATGTCTCGCTATGAACAGTTGTCTGCAGATTAGATTTGTGGAATATTGTGCTCTCTATGGTGGTATGTGGAATTTGTTTTGCAGAGCCGGACACGATCCTTGTGTTCAAAATCTTCTATGTAGTATTCGGAGAAGGAACCTGCCTTACAATGCCGAAGACAATCTGCGCATCGGACTCATCGTCATTGAAGCCTGGTTCAGGGGCTACTGAGGGAGTCCTGAATTAGGGGGTCCTCGAATAGCCGGACTATGTACTTTGGCCGGACTGTTGGACTATGATGATACAAGATTGAAGACTTCGTCCCGTGTCTGGGTGGGACTCTCCTTTGCGTGGAAGGCAAGCTTGGCAATTCGTATGTGTAGACCTCCTTCTCTGTAACCGACTCTGTGTAACCCTAGCCCCTCCGGTGTCTATATAAACCGGAGGGTTTAGTCCGTAGGACAACAACAATCAGAATCATAGGCTAGCTTCTAGGGTTTAGCCTCTACGATCTCGTGGTAGATCAACTCTTGTAATACTCATATCATCAAGATCAATCAAGCAAGAAGTAGGGTATTACCTCCATCGAGAGGGCCCGAACCTGGGTAAGCATCATGTCCCCCGCCTCCTGTTACCATTAGCCTTAGACGCACAGTTTGGGACCCCCTACCCGAGATCCGCCGGTTTTGACACCAACAGTCGCTGCCATCGCTGCCGCCTCCACCTCAACCTCTGCCTGTGTGCCGGGGAGATCGAGGAGCCAATGGCCAAAGAGAGTTTTATCGCGACCTCTTCGCCCAACGCCGGCGAGGTGATCGCTGAGGTTTCCCCGTCGTGCTCCGTGGGCTCTTTATCGATCCGCCGTCACCGGTCCCCTGATCCGGCAGCCTCCGTGCCCCTACGCCATTTCGAGGACTTCCCCGTCCTCCCTCGGACCCGGCAGCCGACGAGGTCCTACCTCGGGGTCCAGCAGTGGTGGTGGGGGACATGGGTCACTAGGATTACAGATAGGGAGTCCCACACCTGCCGGTGGCTCGGTAGCTTCCACACGGTCGAGCTCACGGCCATGGAGTACGACTGCTGGTAGGTCCTTTACCACGGCGCGGCGGCTAGGCTCAATTTCCCCTTCGGCACACGTCCGGTCCACCTCGTTCCGCTGGAGCCAGGGGTGGTGAGCTCAGCTATAGCGTAGGGGGACCGCCAGGCGTGGGAGCGCCTCGAGGCCGAGGCCGTCAATGAGGCCTACATGCAAGAGCTCCGCCGGCAGCACCCGGAGCTCGTGGAGGCGGCTTGGGCAATCTTTGCCGGCACGGATGGCGGCGAGGTTATCGCGCTCTCCTCCAATGACGAGGTCGAAGGCGGCGAGGACGGCGGCATGGAGGGCGGCGAGGTTATCGCACTCTCCTCTGATTACGAGGTCGAACGCGGCTAGGACGATGGCGCAGAGGGCGGCGAGGTTATCGCGCTCTCCTTTGATGATGAGGTTGAAGGCGGCGAGTACGGCGGCACGGAGGGCGTCGAGGTGGGCGGCAAGGACGAGGAGATCGACGCCGACGAGTGGAGGAGTGCCTTCCCCAACGACCCCGATGACGGCACCGGCCCAGACCCGGCTCGTGGCACACCGTACCTGATGAGGAATGATTGGCTCGACCTCTACTTCGAGCGAAAGTAGTTTATCGTAGTTTAAATTTATGTTTTATGTTTAGTTATGGAAAACTATCTATGTTTATGTTTGAATGCATGCTACTTTCGATTGAACCTTCTTTGAACTTGATCAAATTGAAGTTTACAACATTAAGTTTAGGGGATCAACTAGAAACGGCCAAAAATTGCTGGAGTATATATATATATATGTCCACTAAGGGTTTTAGTCCTTTAACTTTTAAAGGATTGGCTAGAGATCGCCTTATGCCTTGTTTATTTCAGTTCTTCACAATGTGATGCTCTATATGTGCAAGTATTTGCCGTGCAATTCAATTTCATCAATAACAGTTTCAACAATACCACTATGAATTACAATATTTGGTTGTTGTTAAGGATATTGTAGTTAACATGCCTTTCCATTTTTTAACAATAACTAGTGTACTTTAGACCTGCACAATACCAGTTTGAATGATTGTTTGCTTGTTTATAAATGTTATGCCTGATGCAGTTAACACACCTTTCCACTTCTTGTTTTGCTTAACTAGCATGCTTAAGCCTACACACTGAAGCTATCATTTGTAGATTATGTTGTCTACCATGGATATATTTGGTTGATGTTTAGCCCGGTGTGCTTAACATGCCTTTATATGTACTCATATAGGACAATATTGAGAACAGTCTTGTTTTTCATCGAGGTTAGTTTCATCGCATTGCTTATATGTACTCACTGTTCAGGATCTCGGTAGCACCATATAGCCTGGGGGCTGTTAAGGGATTAATCATAGAATTGGACATTTCACTGAATATATCTGTAACCCATTTATCAGTAGGTTAACTAGGGCCATATTTAATATATGTGAGGCTACATAGCAACATGCATTGTAATGAATGACTAAATATGCAATCCCATGCTACATAGCAACAAGTAAGAGTGTTACCTTAATGTTCGTGTTACCTTAATGTTCTGATGATGTCTAGATATACATGTATAAAATCTTATATAATGGGATGGAGGGAGTGTTATACTACATTATTTTGCAATTGTTGTTTAGCTTCTAATATTAACTTGGTGCTTTTAGGTACACATGTCATTGCCAAAGATCCACGCTTCGACCCTTTTGGTGTATGGGGCAATGAGATATTCATGAACCAGCATCAAGTGAGGAAACTGATAAAGATTGTTATTAAAATGGGTCAAAAGATGTCAATCAAACTATTTGTTTACACTTTATGCAAGACAACAGTGAACTGCAGGATGGTAAGTAAGAACCATGTAGCCTTCTTTTTACTGCCCATAATGAGTTATGTTAGATGACAATGTCTAAATCTTTTTTTCCTTTGTAGTGGATCCTGAAGAAGTTTACTCAAGATTACCTCTCAAACTACATGATTGGCAGACGGCCATCACAAGGGGTTGGACTAGAGTTGTGCGTGCCTTCTGCATCCAGGAGGGCACAATAGGGCCATTTTGCTTCACCTTGTTCAGCAACCAGTATGTCTGTCGCCTCTTTCTTTACCATATGTAATAGTACCAAGTATAGAACCCTGGTTCATCATTCTTTATTTGGTGCTTATGTAATTCTTTAACATATGTACATGTGAATTGAATAATGCGTTGGTTTTTTGAACCTGGTGGATATGAATAAAGCTATAACCTACTTTCAAGTTTAAATTAGGTACAATTTTGAATAGCAGCAATTAAATTAGGGCAAAATTATGGTGTGCATGTCATTACGGCACACACACAGTTAATAAAGCACAGCATGTGCAATATACATCATAATCAGACACGGTTTATCAAGTGGAAACCTGTGTAACAATGCACACAGTTGTTGTTTGCATAGCGTGTGTGATGTCAAACAATATCACATATGGTGCGGAAAAACTAAATGTGTGTGAATGTCTACCTATCCTACACGGTTTATAATCATGAACTGTTTGTGATGTGCCAGGCATCATAAGCCTAGAGCCAGTTTGGTACATGCCTAGAAAACTCCTGTGCCTGGAATCTGCCTGGTTTTAGGTAAACCCACAAAACTCTGACTGTGATGGCAATGCGAGCACAAACTAGTAGCAAGGATGGAGCATTTCGGATATTTGAGACATCGAAAACAGTTATATAGGGGCAACTGTATGCATCAAGGCTCCCTATCCCCGACGGTTTCTGGGTTGTGTGGGAAGGACTCCCCTATCGCCCACACTTACTTGGCGATGGTTCCAAATGCCGTCACGTATAGGGGTTAAAAACCGTTTGTATAGCACCGACGCGTACCAGTGGTTAGAGTAGTAGTAGTCAATGACAAGATCAGCTAGCTCCTGGGCTCCATCATCTGGTCGCCGCAATTGGGTAAAGGGAAAAAAGGTCAGTGAGTACTCATCCAAAGTACTCGCAAGACTTACATCAGATCTACGCTAATATGGATCAATATCAATGGGAAGGGGTTGTATATGTGGACTAAACTACAGAAACACCAGAATAGAAGGGAAGGCCTAGCCTATCAAAGACTAGCATCTTGCAGCAACAGAAGAGAGTAGAATAACATAACATATAGTAACAAGTACATATTTTAATAATGCCCAGAGATCCTTCCTCGACTCCCTGTGAGAAGGTGATCCTGGAGCCGTCATATCCATTTAGTGTCTCAAGTATCTACTTCTACTTTTAATAGATCAGGGTATAACTCTGAGTGTCTATTACCGTGGACAGGGCTATTCGAATAGATATACTTCCCTGCAGGGGTGTGCCAACTTACCCAACACGCTCGATTAACTCCAGTCGAACACAATTTTTGGGTCATGCCCGACCTCAACTGATCGACACACCGTAGTCCCTACATAGTCTCAATAGAGAGGTCAGCATGCCGGTCTAAATCCTAAGTGCGAAGGGGTCATGGGACAATCGCCCAAAGCACTCCTGCACATTGCACTGACGATCGGGATCAACCCTGGCTACCTCTTTATACAAAGCAGGTGCTTACATGGACCACCCGGTCACGTGCCGCACAACTGTGACGTCTGTAGAGCTTTTGGGAGAATCGTACGACGCCGAGTGCCCATACTTATTCTCATGTGGTTTAGTACGAAAAGGCTAGAGGCTGCTACCTCTTGAGCTTGTGTTGGGTTTTCCCTTGAAGAGAAAAGGGTGATGCAGCAAAGTAGAGTAAGTATTTCCCTCAGTTTTGAGAACCAAGGTATCAATCCAGTCGGAGACAACGCTCAAGCCACCGAATACCTGCACAAACAGACACCAACTTGCACCCAACACGACAAAGGGGTTATTAATCCCTTCACGGTTATTTGCAAAGATATATCTGATATAGATGGATAAACGGTAAAGTAATATTTTTGGTATTTTTGGTTTATGGAACGGAAAGTAAAAGATTGCAAAGAAAGTAAATAGGAAACTAAAACTGTAGACCGGAAACTTATATGATGGAAAGTAGACCCGGGGCCATACGTTTCACTAGAGGCTTCTCTCAAGATAAAAAATATTATGGTGGGTGAACAAATTACTACCGAGCAATTGATAGAAAAGTGAATAATTATGACGATATCTATGGCAATGATCATGAATATAGGCATCATGTCCGTATCAAGTAGACCGATGTCACACCCAATATGCGACCCTATCCAAAAGGAACTCGAAGGTCCCACCAAGGATAGATCCGCATATTGAAACACTTTTGCAAGGTGGATATCATTACATCAACATTACATAATAGATGGGGATACATACAAGAGGCATACAATGTCACACGAATACAACATCATCTTAGATAAGAGCAACATCCGACTACGGATGAAACACAAACAGAAGCTCAAACGACATCCACCCTGCTAGCCCAGGCTGCCGACCTAGAACCTATCCCCTGATCGAAGAAGAAGTAGAAGAAGAACTCCAAAACAAGCAAACATCATTCTCATGTCATGATCATCGCATAACATGTACCTGCAAATGTTGTTGTAGTAATCTGTGAGCCAGGAGGACTCAGCAATCCCATTACCATGGGTATCAAGACTAGCAAAGCTTAATGGGAAAGGAAGGGGTAAAGTGGTGAGGTTGCAGCAGCGACTAAGCAAGTATGGTGGCTAACATACGCAAATAAGAGCGAGAAGAGAAGCAAAGGAACGGTCGTCAACTAGTAATGATCAAGAGGTGATCCTGAACTCCTACTTACGCCAAACATAACCCAAGAACCATGTTCACTCCTGGACTCCGCCGAGAAGAGACCATCACGGCTACACACGCGGTTGATGCGTTTTAATTCGGATCTGGTGTCAAGTTATCTACAACCGGACATTAACAAATTCCCATCTGCCACATAACCGCAGGAACGACTTTCGAAAGATACTACCCTGCAGGGGTGTCCCAACTTAGCCCATGATAAGCTCTCGCAGTCAACGAAGGATATACCTTCTCCCAGGAAGACCCGATCAGACTCGGAATCCCGGTTTACAAGACATTTCGACAATGGTAAAACAAGACCAGCAAAGCCGCCCGATGTGCCGACAAATCCCGATAGGAGCTGCACATATCTCATTCTCAGGGCACACCAAATGAGCCAGACGTCGGGTTGGCATAGATCCTGGTTGCCCAGGGGGCGCCGGACATCGCTCAGGTTGGACCAACACTCGGAGGAGCACTAGCCCGGGGGGGGGGGGGGGGTAAAATAAAGATGACCCTCGGGCTCCGGAAACCCAAGGGAAAAAAGGGCTAGGTGAGGCAAATGGTAAAACCAAGGTTGGGCCTTGCTGGAGGAGTTTTATTCAAAGCGAACTGTCAAGGGGGTCCCATAAATCACCCAACCGCGTAAGGAACGCAAAATCCAGGAACATAACACCGGTATGACGGAAACTAGGGCGGCAAGAGTGGAACAAAACACCAGGCATAAGGCCGAGTCTTCCACTCTTTACCAAGTATATAGATGCATTAATTAAATAAGAGATATTGTGATATCCCAACATAATCATGTCCATCATGAAGCAATCTTCAACTTACCTGCAACTAACAACGCTATAAGAGGGGCTGAGCAAAAGCGGTAACATAGCCAAGCAACGGTTTGCTAGGAAGGGTGAAAAGGTTAGAGGCTGACATGGCAATATGGGAGGCATGGTAAACAAGTTATAGGTAGCGCAGCATAGCAATAGAACGAAGCAACTAGCATAGCAATGATAGTAGTGACATCCAGGGTAGCGGTCATCTTGCCTGAAATCCCGCAAGGAAGAAGAACAAGTCCATGAAGAAGACGGATGGGAGTAGTCGAACGAATCCTCACAATCGCAACATTACCGGAACTAAGAAGCAACACCGGAAAGAAACAAACAACATGGTAAATGCACAAGCATAAACATGGCATGATGCACAAACAAGTATGATGCATGTCCGGTTTAAAGAGGCATGGCATGGCAAAGTGCAACAAACAATACTAAAGAGCTCAATATGCAACGAGTTGAATATTGACAAAACACCACATCAATTATTTAGTTCGCTCTCGTTTATGTACCCAACAATATTAAATGTTGATTAACATGGCAAGAGGTGAAGCATATGAAAACTAACTATTTAGGCAAGTTTAAATGAGGCCGAAACAACAAACAACAATTCCGGAAAATCCTCATGTCCATATTTTAGTTTTGGTACTGTTCTGCCCTAAACACAATTTTAATGATGTTAAACAGCAAAATGAAGTGCAACATGTTAAACTAGACATTTTTCCACCCCATTTACATATAATGTTTATTTAAAATGGAGCTACGGTTATTTAGTTATGAAATTAATCATTTTAGCATATGGCATTTGAGCAAATTTAAACAAACATCATTTTAAACATTTCAAACATGGATGAAAGTGGCAAATTATGAAACTATATGAAAAACTAAGCATTTTCCATGTTTAAATTATTTTAATCCGATGCACGGTTCGAGAGTTATTATATGCATGAAATTTATGGTCCAATCTGTAAATATGAAGTGTACTGGTAAACTAGAAAAACGTTTCGCAAAAAAAAACGTGACTCGGGCCGAATCTGGCTGGCCCAACATGCACAGGAGAGGGGCGGGTGCTGCTCACCCTGCGCCAAGGCCCGGTTGGTGGTGCTGGGCTGGCGCAGGCCAGTGGATCGGTCAACGCGGAGCGGCTGGATCGAGCAGTCGCTCGATGCAGCGTAGTGCAGCGGCAGGAAATAGGGGCAACAGCGGCGCCGCGAACTCCGGTGATGCAGAACGACGAGGAGGCGCAGGGACGGCTGGGGGTGGACGGATCGGCCTCGGGACACCGGATCTTGGCTGGTGGCGAAGCTCCATGGCAGCAGACGAACTGAAGGAGGCGGCGGCGCACATCCTCTGTCCAAAAGACAGAGAGCTTCAGAGACGGGGACGAAACACAGACAGGAAAAAAGGGGAGACCGCGAGGGGGGGCTGGCTGACCGGCGGCGAGATCCAGCGACTTGCGGCTCAGACGGATCGATGCAGAGGCGCGGGAGACAGCTTCCGGCGCGGGGCGCTCGAGGCAGGGCCGGAACCTGCCGGTGGCGTCGCAGACGAGCGCAAGGTAGAGGAGGCAGGAGGGACACCGCATTCTGGTGTTCGGAGCAGGGGAACGTGCGGACGCATGGTTCTCCGGCGAGGTACTTGGCAGGGCGACGGGACTCGGGAACTGCGGGAATCGAGCGCGGAGGAGCCGGGGATGGTGGATCCAGGCGCGCACGGCAAGAACATGGCGATGGCGGCTTCCTCCTTGCGGCTCCTGCACGGACGTACCTGGGAGAGAGAGAGCATGAGAGGGAAAGACAACAAGAGAAGAAAGGGAAAGGAAGGAGAGGCGCGAGCGTGGCTGGCCTGTTGGTGGCTGCTAGCAAAACTGTTCGCCAGGGACGACGGCAGGTGAACTTGAGGAGAGGCGCCGGGCTCGGGGAAGGAGCATGGCGTGCGGCATGGGGATTTGGTGGAGATTGAGTGAGGGGATCCCGATGTGGAAGAAGAGACACGGGGTGGCGGCGGCAGAGAACAGATGGATGGGACATCTCCCTAAAATTTAGGGTTTGGTCTGATTTGGTTAGGACTGCCCACTATATATAGTAGGTGTCTAAATGAGAGGGGATTTGAGCCCCTAGATTTTGATCGGACGGCTTCGGGTGGTCTAAACAAAGAACGGATGATGTTTAGGATAACTCGGGATTGTTCCGGACCCATTGGTCATGACTGCCCGGGTCGGGTTCGGGACAACTTTCGGACGCGCGTGAGGGGGTTTTCACTGTGCAAAGGGGTCAAATGGCCAGGCAACAAAAGGACGGTTGGTCTAAGAAAGGTCAACGGAGGCGAGAAAGAAGCGGCAGCAACTAACTGCTACGAGTTTTTATGAAAACATGCAGATGCAATGCGAATGATGACATGAGATGGAATGCATGACATGAACAAAATGCAAAAACAAAAGACAAAAACCCAACCACGGAGGAAAAATCATATCGCATCTCCGGAAAAGGCAAGAGTTGGAGGTACGAATATGGAAAGTTGTATCCGAGGCGTTACAACACTCCACCACTATGAGAGGATCTCGTCCCGAGATCTAGGATGGCACCGGAGGGAAAAGGAAGAGGAGAGGTAAAACAAAGTTGCTTCTTTGACGAACAAGTGAAACCACGAACCTTGAGAGGTTGAGCAATTTAAAAGAAAGAGTACAACAGAGATGAACGAGATTGCAACCAATCCGTTAGAAAAAGAGGAACAAGGAACATTACGAGAACTTGAAGGTTGCAAAGACATGAATCAAGAGTTTAATGGACAAGATAGAATTCAAAACTGCTGCGGTTAAAACAAGATGGTAGAGGAAGAATCTGGGCAGCACTCCGGTTGAACATGGAAGGAATAGAACATGAGCTTGAGAAGATGGGATGATACTTGATGAAATCAACAACACATTGTGTCCGAAACTATTGAAAGAATGGCACAATGGGTAAGAAGGATTTCAGATAGCACTCGGGTTGAAAATAGAGGCAAAACTTGACAAGATGAACGAACTTGAAGAGATGACACAACACTCCGGTTAAATGGATAAGCATGAAAAGAACACGATCCTCACAATTCGAGATGATGAGTGAAGAGAGCAACATCACCATGCCTCCGGAAGAAAGAATAGAAGATTGATCATTGGAATAATGAATGGTGAAGGGAATGCCAACTTCTGCCACAAATGAGCTCGGAAAGCACCCTTGCAAAGAAGAATTGAATGAAGTTGTTGCAAAATCAACAACGAACAGCACAAGCTTGTTGTGGACTTATGGCAAACATCTCAAAATGATGAGGTGACAACCGGCCATCGATGGAAACAGTTAATTGGATTGAGATCAGCAAGGAGATGAAAACTCCTTTTAATGAAAGAATAGGAGGAAACTTGGATTATCGATAGGCACCACAATTAGCAACATTCCTTAGGGAAGGCTTTAGGTGTAACCTAACCCAAGATAACTCCAAGGAAGAAAGTGATGGGTTTTAAAATACCTCATTCTTGACAACATGTGAATCATGAAACACGAACTCAAATTATCAAGAATGACATAACACCACCTCAAATGATAAGGTAGAACGACTTGCACTTTGGATGCAAGATGAAGAATACTTGAACGCCTCAAAACAAAACATGTGTTGAGCACCATGTTTAATTTTGAGTATAGCTTGGCGGGTCATAACTTCGAGAGAAATCTTGAAGAACTATTGAAGAATGAAAAGAATCCTTGACGAACCACCATGTAGAGCCTCCATGAAGAACTCAGGTAAAGAAACATGATTATGAAGAAAAATTGGAGGTTGAAGAGAACCAGAATTGAAGCCTTGCAATGATTTAGATGGACTACGAAATGAGTAAACTTTGAACTCCGGACAAGAAAAGATGAACATCTTAGAACCGAGACTTACTTCATCATGAACAATCTCCGGAAGAAAAGAATTGAATCACCTCGAGGAAATAAGAATAAGCTTTATTGTATGCTTATCCTTCATCAAATTAATTGATGACAAGCAATGGATTTGGCATGCCACTTATTCCCGTAGAAAGGATTAAAAGAGATATAGTGCGAACTTGAGAAGGTATTGATGGAACCACCAGTGGGATTGAAACAACGAAAGAATGAATGAATTGATATGATAACGAAGGAAGAGAAATCTTGAACGAACCACCGCAAAAATTGAAAATGAAAGTAGCAAAGGCACAATTCACCAGGAAGAAATTGAAAACGATTGAAGATACTTGAAGGGATTTAGATACATGAGAACGAAGAGATCATGAACTAATTAGAGGATATTTGAACGATTCACCGGTAAGATTTGGAGAATGATAGCTACACGCTGAGAATGAAGAATTATGACATGATGGCCTACGGAGAATCAATCTGAACAGACTCTTGAATTGCTCCGGATGGGTGAAAAGAATTTCTCATGATCGAACCAAAATATGGGGATGGCATGAAGCTAGAACCATGAATCTTCAAGAGAATGGACCAAGATTTATAGGAAACACTTATTCGGTCTTCACATGTTGAGAATGATGACGAGAACCACCAAAACTGTTGAGGCACTTCGGATCAAAGAAGAATAGAAATGATGAAGCAACGATCAAAATATTTTGAAAACGATCTTGGAGAAGGGATATGACTGATGAAAATTCATTCTTACGTCAAACTTCAAAAGACTTTGGGTATCGCTCCGGATAAATTAGAAGAGTCGGGTAAGATCCTGGGAAAAGACCTGTGGGTTAGGACCCACTCGAAAGAAACATCGTTGAAGGATTGCTTGAAATAGAGATTGCATCGGTTGAATTAAATGGCTTGAAATAGCTTGAAAGGATTACGAATAGAAACTTGAATCTTCTAGGACATCTTCATCTCTCCAGATAACCATGAATAGCAAGAGGTGGATGATTAAGAGGTGCACCGGCATGAGAAAACATTTGAAATGAGGAAAAGAGTATGATCAACATCTCAAGCTTGATTTGGAACCACTGAAGAAGAAACAACAACGAAGGATGATGGTCTTGAAGCTCGTGAGCATCTTCACGAGGGATCACCGGATCAGAACATTGATTGAAAAGAGTGAAGTGGCTTCACATGAATAAATGGATACTTGATTAAAATAAATGAGCCCTTGAAGAAAAGGGTGGGAGGGCGTTGAAAAACAAAGACAACTTGGGATGAACGAAACAAACACCATTGAGAAAACTTAGAATTGATCTTGCGGATGGGGAGAATGATGGGATCATCTCGAAGAGAAGTGCACCGGTTGGAAAAGGATTAACATGACAACCTTAATGATCTAGAAGGATTAGCACTCCCATAGAAATATGAGAACACCATTTAGGGAAGGTATGGATTCAACACTTGACATTGAAGCAACTCGAATACCATAAATAAAACAAAACAAAGGATTTGGCTTGCAGAATAAGTCGGAACAAATACATATGATAGAGATTTACCCAATCCCATATCATGCATCTGTCGGAAAGATATTCTAGGAGCTACTTGAATTCCCACCTATAAACTCCCGAAACTTTCTGGTTATGCAATCTGGTGTTGGGGATACAGGGGAAGCAATATATCTCACCCAAACTAACAATACCTACATCCAAGCTGTATCCATCTGTCAACACATAACCAAGAAAACTCCGGAAATCATGTACCTCAACCTTCGAAAAGCATCCGTTATACAAGCTATGGCAATACTCCCGAACTCCCCAGTACTGGGTGGCGTTGAGGTTATCTCACCAAAAACTGCATAAAAGAGATTTTCGATGTCGGTAAAACTCAGGTATTCCAGAACTGCAACGATAAAATTATGACGACACACCTCAGAGCTCAACTCCCCGGGACACTGCCACAACCCCTAAATGTCAGGAGGCACCAAGAACAATGTTCTCATCACAAGACTATCGCAACGATTCCAAGATACCCGCGTGATCCTAAAAAAAATTAGTGAAATTTGAGGAGAGGAAAGACAAAACATCTACGTCAGGAGTCCTCATCAGAGCGACGAAGGGGGCTGAGGAGTAAAAAGAATCCTACTCTCCGATATATATAATCCTAAGACTCAAAATAGTTTTCTTCTAGACTCAACAACGGCCAACAAACAAGGGGGCTCCTATGGTCGGTCGAGGCTCTGATTACCAACTTGTCACGCCCAATATGCGACCCTATCCAAAAGGAACTCGAAGGTCCCACCAAGGATAGACCCGCATATTGAAACACTTTTGCAAGGTGGATATCATTACATCAACATTACATAATAGATGGGGATACATACAAGAGGCATACAATGTCACATGAATACAACATCATCTTACACAAGAGCAACATCCAACTACGGATGAAACACAAACAGAAGCTCAAATGACATCCACCCTGCTAGCCCAGGCTGCCAACCTGGAACCTATCCCCTGATCAAAGAAGAAGCAGAAGAAGAACTCCAAAACAAGCAAACATCATTCTCGCATCATGATCATCGCACAACCTGTACCTGCAACTGTTGTTGTAGTAATCTGTGAGCCACGAGGACTCAGCAATCCCATTACCATGGGTATAAAGACTAGCAAAGCTTAATGGGAAAGGAAGGGGTAAAGTGGTGAGGTTGCAGCAGCGACTAAGCAAGTATGGTGGCTAACATACGCAGATAAGAGCGAGAAGAGAAGCAAAGGAACGGTCGTCAACTAGTAATGATCAAGAGGTGATCCTGAACTCCTACTTACGCCAAACATAACCCAAGAACCGTGTTCACTTCCTGGACTCCGCCGAGAAGAGATCATCACGGCTACACACGCGGTTGATGCGTTTTAATTCGGATCTGGTGTCAAGTTATCTACAACCGTACATTAACAAATTCCCATCTGCCACATAACCGCGGGCACGGCTTTCGAAAGATAATACCCTGCAGGGGTGTCCACACTTAGCCCATGATAATCTCTCGCGATCAACGAAGGATATACCTTCTCCCAGGAAGACCCGATCAGACTCGGAATCCCGGTTTACAAGACATTTCGACAATGGTAAAACAAGACCAGCAAAGCCGCCCGATGTGCCGACAAATCTCGATAGGAGCTGCACATATCTCGTTCTCAGGGCACACCAGATGAGCCAGACGTCGGGTTGGCATAGACCCTGGTTGCCCAGGGGGCGCCGGACATCGCTCAGGTTGGACCAACACTCGGAGGAGCACTGGCCCGGGGGGGTAAAATAAAGATGACCCTCGGGCTCCGGAAACCCAAGGGAAAAAAGGGCTAGGTGAGGCAAATGGTAAAACCAAGGTTGGGCCTTGCTGGAGGAGTTTTATTCAAATCGAACTGTCAAGGGGGTCCCATAAATCACCCAACCGCGTAAGGAATGCAAAATCCGGGAACATAACACCGGTATGACGGAAACTAGGGCGGCAAGAGTGGAACAAAACACCAGGCATAAGGCCGAGTCTTCCACCCTTTACCAAGTATATAGATGCATTAATTAAATAAGAGATATTGTGATATCCCAACATAATCATGTCCATCATGAAGCAATCTTCAACTTCACCTGCAAGTAACAATGCTATAAGAGGGGCTGAGCAAAAGCGGTAACATAGCCAAGCAACGGTTTGCTAGGAAGGGTGAAAAGGTTAGAGGCTAACATGGCAATATGGGAGGCATGGTAAACAAGTGATAGGTAGCGCAGCATAGCAATAGAACGAAGCAACTAGCATAGCAATGATAGTAGTGAGATCCAGGGTAGCGGTCATCTTGCCTGAAATCCCGCAAGGAAGAAGAACGAGACCATGAAGAAGACGGACGGGAGTAGTCGAACGAATCCTCACAATCGCAACATTACCGGTACTAAGAAGCAACACCGGAAAGAAACAAACAACATGGTAAATGCACAAGCATAAACATGGCATGATGCACAAACAAGTATGATGCATGTCCGGTTTAAAGAGGCATGGCATGGCAAATTGCAACAAACAATACTACAAGTTAAGTGGAGCTCAATATGCAACGAGTTGAATATTGACAAAACACCACATCAATTATTTAGTTCGCTCTCGTTTATGTACCCAACAATATTAAATGTTGATTAACATGGCAAGAGGTGAAGCATATGAAAACTAACTATTTAGGCAAGTTTAAATGAGGCCGAAACAACAAACAACAATTCCGGAAAATCCTCATGTCCATATTTTAGTTTTGGTACTGTTCTTCCCTAAACACAATTTTAATGATGTTAAACAGCAAAATGAAGTGCAACATGTTAAACTAGACATTTTTTCCACCCCATTTACATATAAAGTTTATTTAAAATGGAGCTACGGTTATTTAGTTATGAAATTAATCATTTTAGCATATGGCATTTGAGAAAATTTAAACAAACATCATTTTAAACATTTCAAACATGGATGAAAGTGGCAAATTATGAAACTATATGGAAAACTAAGCATTTTCCATGTTTAAATTATTTTAATCCGATGCACGGTTCGAGAGTTATTATATGACTGAAATTTATGGTCCAATCTGTAAATATGCAGTGTACTGGTAAACTAGAAAAACGTTTCGCGAAAAAAACATGACTCGGGCCGAATCTGGCTGGCCCAACATGCACAGGAGAGGGGCGGGTGCTGCTCACCATGGGCCAAGGCCCGGTTGGTGGTGCTGGGCTGGCGCAGGCTAGTGGATCGGTCAACACGGAGCTGCTGGATCGAGCAGGCGCTCGATGCAGCGTAGTGCAGCGGCAGGAAACAGGGGCAAGGGCGGCGCCGCGAACTCCGTTGATGCAGAACGACGAGGAGGTGCAGGGATGGCTGGGGGTGGATGGATCAGCCTCGGGACGCCGGATCTTGGCTGGTGGCGAAGCTCCATGGCAGCAGACGAACTGAAGGAGGCGGCAGCGCACATCCTGTGTCCAAAAGACAGAGAGCTTCAGAGACGGGGACGAAACACAGATAGGAAAAAAGGGGAGACCGTGAGGGGGGGCTGGCTGACCGGCGGCAAGATCCAGCGACTTGCGGCTCAGACGGATCGATGCAGAGGCGCGGGGGACAGCTTCCGGCGCGGGGCGCTCGAGGCAGGGCCGGAACCTGCCGGTGGCGTCGCAGACGAGCGCAAGGTAGAGGAGGCAGGCAGGACACCGCATTCTTGTGTTCGAAGCAGGGGAACATGCGGATCCATGGTTCTTCGGCGAGTTACTTGGCGGGGCGACGGGACTCGGGAACTGCGGGAATCGAGCGCGGAGGAGCCGGGGATGGTGGATCCATGCGCGCACGGCAAGAACATGGTGATGGCGGCTTCCTCCTTGCGGCTCCTGCACGGACGTACCTGGGAGAGAGAGAGTATGAGAGGGAAAGACAACAGGAGAAGAAAGGGAAAGGAAGGAGAGGCGCGAGCATGGCTGGCCTGTTGGTGGCTGCTAGCAAAACTGCTCGCCGGGGACGACGGCAGGTGAACTTGAGGAGAGGCGCCGGGCTCGGGGAAGGAGCATGGCGTGCGGGAGGAGCGGGAGAGGAGGAGCTCCTCTGGTTGGCCGGGCGCTGAAACCAAGGGTGAGGGTGGCGGCGGCGTGGGGATTTGGTGGAGATTGAGTGAGGGGATCCTGATGTGGAAGAAGAGACACGGGGTGGCGGCGGCAGAGAAAAGATGGATGGGACATCTCCCTAAAATTTAGGGTTTGGTCTGATTTGGTTAGGACTGCCCACTATATATAGTAGGTGTCTAAATGAGAGGGGATTTGAGCCCCTAGATTTTGATCGGACGGCTTCGGGTGGTCTAAACAAAGAACGGATGATGTTTAGGATAACTCGGGATTGTTCCGGACCCATTGGTCATGACTGCCCGGGTCGGGTTCGGGACAACTTTCGGATGCGCGCGAGGGGGTCTGCACTGTGCAAAGGGGTCAAACGGTCAGGCAACAAAAGGACGGTTGGTCTAAGAAAGGTCAACGGAGGCGAGAAAGAAGCGGCAGCAACTAACGGCTACGAGTTTTTATGAAAACATGCAGATGCAATGCGAATGATGCCATGAGATGGAATGCATGACATGAACAAAATGCAAAAACAAAAGACAAAAATCCAACCACGGAGGAAAAATCATATCGCATCTCCGGAAAAGGCAAGAGTTGGAGGTACGAATATGGAAAGTTGTATCCGGGGCGTTACAACCGACTCCTTCCTACATCTACTACTATTACTCCACACATCGACCGACTCCTACCTGCATCTAGAGTATTAAGTTCATAGAACAGAGTAACACATTAAGCAAGATGACATGATGTAGCGAGATAAACTCAAGAAATATGATGAAAACCTCATCTTGTTATCCTTGATGGAAACAATACAATACGTGTCGGTTCCCCTTCTCTCACTGGGATCGAGCACCGCAAGATTGAACCCAAAGCTAAGCACTTCTCCCATTGCAAGAAAAACCAATCTAGTTGGCCAAACCAAATCGATAGTTCGAAGAGACTTGCAAAGATATCAAATCATGCATATAAGAATCCAGAGGAGATTCAAATAATATTCATAGATAAGCTGATCATAAATCCACAATTCATTGGATCTCGGCAAAATACCGCAAAAAAGTATTACATCGAATAGATATCCAAGAACATCAAGGAGCACATGGTATTGAGAATCAAAGAGAGAGAAGAAGCCATCTAGCTACTAGCTATCGACCCGTAGGTCTATCGTAAACTAGTCATGCTTCATCGGAGAGGCAATGGTGTTGATGTAGAAGCCCTCCATGATCAAATCCCCCTCCGGCAGGGCACCGGAAAAGGCCCCTAGATGGGGTCTCACGGGTACAGAAGGGTGTGGCGGTGGAAAAGTGGTTTCGTGGCTCCCCCGGTAGGTTTTGTGATATTTGAGAATATATAGGCGGAAGAAATAGGCCGGTGGAGTCACGAGGGGCCCACAAGGGTGGGGGCGCGCTACCCCCTGGGCGTGCCTCCCAGCCTTGTGGCCACATCGTGGCTTTCCTGACGTGCACTCCAAGCCCTCTGAATGTCTTCTGGTCCAAGAAAAATCATCCCGAAAGTTTCATTCCATTTGGTATTCCTTTTCTGCGAAACTGAAAAGCAAGGAATAAACAGAAACTAGCATCGAGCTCTAGGTTAATAGGCTAGTCCCAAAAATTATATAAAATAGTATATTAATGCTTATAAAACATCCAGAAAAGATAATATATTAGCATGGAACAATCAAAAATTGTAGATACATTGGAGACGTATCAAGCATCCCAAGCTTAATTCCTGTTCGTCCTCGAGTAGGTAAATGATAAAAACAGAATTTTTGATGTGGAATGCTACCTAACATATTTATCCATGTAATTTATTTATTGTGGCATGAATGTTCAGATCTGTATGATTCAAAACAAAAGTTTAATATTGACATAAAAACAATAATACTTCAAGCATACTAACAAGATAATTATGTCTTCTGAAAATAACATGGCCAAAGAAAGCTTATCCCTACAAAATCATATAGTCTGGCTATGCTCCATCTTCATCACACAAAATTTTTAAATCATGCACTACCCCAATGAGAAGCCAAGCAATTGATTCATACTTTTGATGTTCTCAAACCTTTTCAACTTTTACACAATATATGAGCGTGAGCTATGGACATATCACTATAGGTGGAATAGACTGTGGTTATGGAGAAGACAAGAAGAAGGAGATAGTCTCACATCAACTAGGCGTATCAACGGGCTATGGAGATGCCCATCAATAGATATCAATGGAGATGCCCATCAATAGATATCAATGTGAGTGAGTAGGGATTGCCATGCAACGGATGCACTAGAGCTATAAGTTTATGTAAGCTCAAAAAGAAACTAAGTGGGTGTGCATCCAACTTGCTTGCTCACGAAGACCTAGGGCAATTTGAGGAAGCCCATCATTGGAATATACAAGCCAAGTTCTTTAATAAAAAAATTCCCACTAGTATATGAAAGTGACAACATAGCAGACTCTCTATCATGAAGAACATGGTGGTACTATGAAGCACAAGTGCGGTAAAAGGATAGTAAGATTGCCCCTTCTCTCTTTTCTCTCATTTATTTATTTTATTTTATTATTTGGGTCTTCTCTCATTTTTTTGGCCTCTTTTTTCTCATCCGGAGTCTTATCCCGACTTGTGGGGGAATCATAGTCTCCATCATCCTTTCCTCACATGGGACAATGCTCTAATAATGAAGATCATCACACTTTTATTTACTTACAACTCAAGAATTACAAATCGATACTTAGAACAAAATATGACTCTATTTGAATGCCTCCGGCGGTGTATCAGGATGTGCAATGAATCAAGTGACATGTATGAAAGAATTATGAACGGTGCTTTGCCACAAATACAATGTCAACTACATAGTCATGCAAAGCAATATGACAATAATTGGGCGTGTCATATAAACAGAACGGTGGAAAGTTGCATTGGAATATATCTCAGAATAGCGATGGAAATGCCATAATAGGTAGGTATGGTGGCTGTTTTGAGGAAAGTATATGGTGGGTTTATGGTACCGCCGAAAGTTGCGGGGCACAAGAGAGGCTAGCAATGGCGAAAGGGTGAGAGTGTGTATAATCCATGGACATAAAGAACTCGTATACTTATTGCAAAAATCTATGAGTTATCGAAACGAAATACTATGCGCATGCTCCCAGGGGGATAGATTGGTAGGAAAAGACCATCGCTCGTCCCCGACCGCCACTCAAAAGGAAGACAATCAAAAAATAAATCATGCTCTGACTTCATCACATAACGGTTCACCATACGTGCATGCTACGGGAATCACAAACTTTAACACAAGTATTTCTCAAATTCACAACTACTCACTAGCATGACTCTAATATGACCATCTTCATATCTCAAAACAATCATAAGGAATCAAACTTTGCATAGTATTCAATGCACTTTATATGAAAGTTTTTATTATATCCCTCTTGGATGCCTATCATATTAGGACTAAATTTATAACCAAAGAAAATTAACATGCTGTTTGGAGACTCTCAAAATAATATAAGTGAAGTGCCAGAGTTCATCAATTTCTACAAAATAAAGCCACCGCCGTGCTCTAAAAAGATATAAGTGAAGCACCTAGAGTATTCTAATAAATCAAAATTCATGTGTGTCTCTCTCAAAAGGTTTGTACAGCAAGGATGACTGTGGCAAACGAAAAATCAAAGACTCAAATCATACAACACGCTCCAAGAAAAACACATATCATGTGGTGAATAAAAATATAGCCTCAAGTAAAGTTACCGATAGACGAAGACGAAAGAGGGGATGCCTTCTGGGGCATCCCCAAGCTTAGGCTCTTGGTTGTCCTTGAATATTACCTTGGGGTGCCTTGCGCATACCCAAGATTAGGCTCTTGCCACTCCTTATTCCATAGTCCATCAAATCCTTACCCAAAACTTGAAAACTTCACAACACAAAACTCAACAGAAAATCTTGTAAGCTTTGCTAGTATAAGAAAATAAATCACCACTTTTGGTACTGTTGTGAACTAATTCTTTATTTATATTGGTGTAAGATATACTGTATTCCAAGTTTTACATGGTTCATACCCCCCGATACTAGCCATAGATACATCAAAATAAGAAAACAACACGTGAAAAACTGAATCTGTCAAAAGCAGAACAGTGCGTACCAATCTATAACTCCCGAATACTTCTGTAATCTCACAAATTTTGAAAAGTTAGGACGACCTGGAAAATTTGTTTATTAATCTTCTAAAAAAATAATAAGAGCAAAACCACGTTTCTGTGATTTACGAAAATTATTTTCGTGAGCGCAAAAGTTTGTATTTCTCAGCAGGATCAAAACAACTATCACCGTAAGCTATCCCAAAGGTCTTACTTGGCACAAACACTAACTAAAACATAAAACCACATCTAACCAGAGGCCTGATGAAATACTTATTGCAATACAGAACCTAAAAAGCAAAAAAAATTGGGTTGCCTCCCAACAAGCGCTATTGTTTAACGCCCTTAGCTAGGCATAAAGCAATCCATAAGTGGCTCTCATATAGATTCATAAGGCAATTTAATTTTATTTCTTGGAAAGTGTTCCATGCCCTTCCTTAATGGAAATTAAAATATAATGTTTCCTTCTTTCATATCAATAATTGCACCAATCGTTCTAAGGAAAGGTCTACCAAGAATAATAGGGCATGTAAGGTTCCAATCTATATCAAGAACAATAAAATCTACAGGCACATAATTCCTATTTGCAACAATAAGAACATCATTAATTCTTCCCACAGGTTTCTTAATAGTGGAACCCACAAGATGCAAATTTAAAGAACAATCATCAAATTCACGAAAACCTAACACATCACATAAAGTTTTTGGAATCGTGGAAACACTAGCACCCAAATCACAAAGCATGGCATTCATAATCTTTAATCTTAATCTTAATAGTAGGTTACCACTCATCATAAAGTTTTCTAGGGATATAAACTTCCAATTCAAGCTTTTCTTCAAAAGATTGCATCATAGCATCAACGATATGTTTAGTAAAAGCTTTGTTTTGACTATAAGCATGAGGAGAATTCAACATGGATTGCATCAAGGAAATACAATCTATTAAAGAACAATTTTAATACTTAAATTCCTTGAAATCCAAAAGAGTGGGTTCATTGCTACTTGAAGTTTTGACCTCTCCAATCCCACTTTTATCAATTTTTGCATCAAGATCTAAAAACTCTGAATCATTGGGACGCCTTTTAACTAAAGTTGACTCATCTCCAGTCCCATCTTTATCAAGATTTGTATTAGAAAACAAAGATTCAATAGGAGTCACATCAATCACTTTAAGATCTTCATCATTATTTTTAGCCTCTGGTTTGGCGGCCATTTAGTTTACTAAAGTAGCTTGTTTATCAGAAATTTGGCCTACTAATTTTTCAAGATGCGCAAACTGATATCTCAAACCATAAAATTCCTTAGACATATCATCAAGCTCTTTATTCATGTATTCCATAAAAAATTTCTGCTCCTTGAGCTCGTTTCTAAAGAAATTGTTATGCTCAAATTGCAAAGACATGAAGCTTTCTAACATTATTTTCAATTTTGTCTAACCTCCTAAGGTGAGGGTCAACGTTTTTTTGGAGGAATCATTGTGATAAGGCAAGCAATCCAACATACGAGCACACAAAAAGCAAGAGAAGAAGACGAACGGAAGAGGGGCGAAGAAAAGGCAAATAATGTAATGCGATGGATGAGGGTTTATGATGGGTACTTGGTATGTCTCAGCTTGGCGTAGATCTCCCAGGCAACGGCGCCAGAAATTCTTCCTACTACCTCTTGAGCTTGCGTTGGTTTTTTCCTTGAAGAGGAAAGGGTTATGCAGCAAAGTAGAGTAAGTATTTCCCTTAGTTTTGAGAACCAAGGTATCAATCCAGTAGGAGACAATGCTCAAGCCATCGGATACCTACACAAACAAACACCAACTTGCACCCAACGCGACAAAGGGGTTGTCAATCCCTTCACAGTTATTTGCAAAGTGAGATTTGATATAGATGGATAAGCGGTAAAGTAATATTTTTGGTATTTTTGGTTTATGGAACGGAAAGTAAAAGATTGCAAAGTGAGTAAATAGGAAACATAAATTGTAGATCGGAAACTTATATGGTGGAAAGTAGACCCGGGGGCCATACGTTTCACTAGAGGCTTCTCTCAAGATAGAAAATATTACGGTGGGTGAACAAATTACTGCCGAGCAATTGATAGAAAAGTGCATAGTTATGAAGATATCTAAGGTAATGATCACAAATATAGGCATCACGTCCGTATCAAGTAGACCGACTCCTGCCTACATCTACTACTATTACTCCATACATCGACCGACTCCTGCCTGCATCTAGAGCATTAAGTTCATAGAACAGAGTAATGCATTAAGTAAGATGGCATGATGTAGCGAGATAAATTCAAGAAATATTATGAAAACCCCATCTTGTTATCCTCGATGGCAACAATACAATACATGTCGGATCCCCTTCTGTCACTGGGATTGAGCACCGCAAGATTGAACCCAAAGCTAAGCACTTCTCCCATTGCAAGAAAAACCAATATAGTTGGCCAAACCAAATCGATAGTTCGAAGAAACTTGCAAAGATATCAAACCGCGCATATAAGAATTCAGAGGAGATTCAAATAATATTCATAAATAAGCTAATCATAAATCCACAATTCATCGGATCTCGGCAAACACATCGCAAAAAAGTATTACATCGAATAGATATCCAAGAACATTGAGGAGAACATGGTATTGAGAATGAAAGAGAGTGAAGAAACCATCTAGCTACTAGCTATGGACCCGTAGGTCTGTGGTAAACTAGTCACGCTTCATCGGAGAGGCAATGTTGTTGATGTAGAAGCCCTCCGTGATCAAATCCCCCTCCGGCAGGACGCCGAAAAAGGACCCTAGATGGGATCTCACGGGTACAGAAGGTTGCAGTGGTGGAAATGTGGTTTCGTGGCTCCCCTGGTAGGTTTTTGGATATTTGAGAATATATAGGCGGAAGAAATAGGTCGGTGGAGTCACAAGGGGCCCACAAGGGTGGGGGGCGCGCCCTACCCCCCTGGGCGCGCCTCCCGACCTTGTGGCCGCCTCGTGGCTTTCCTGACATGCACTCCAAGCCCTCTGGATGTCTTCTAGTCCAAGAAAAATCATCGATAAAGTTTCATTCCCTTTGGACTCCGTTTGGTATTCCTTTTCTGCGAAACTCAAAAACAAGGAAAAAAACAGAAACTAGCACTGGGTTTTGGGTTAATAGGTTGGTCCCGAAAATAATATAAAATAGCATATTAATGCATATAAAACATCCAAAATAGATAATATAATAGCATGGAACAAACAAAAATGTAGATACGTTGGAGACGTATCAGAGGCCTACTCGGATCACATATCCAAACTCGTTAGTGTCTTGGGAGCGCACGGAGATGATTAGTGATCCAGTCGCCCCGTCTCGCGAACTGATGACAAGGGCCAGGCCCATCTCTCTCTAGGACGGTCTCTGCTTGCCCGGTCGTGCCACGTCATTATCTCGCGAGTACCCTCATGTTCAACCCGACTTATCCAGAGACTGTCGGGAACTCAGGTCCACCTCTACCGGGGCGGTACCACCTGTCCCTTCAGTCCCGCAGTAATGGTTAACAGGGTAATAGTTGAAGGTAACAATGTGTCCTTACCATCAAGGTGAACTCAAAGGAATCACCCTCCTTAGGTTCACACCTGAGGTAAAATGTCATGGTGAACTCGGAGGAATCATCCTCGGGTAGTTTCACGCTTGAAGAGCTACACGACAGAGATGTCATCAGGAGTGGTGAGTGAGGAATCACCCTCGGCTAACCACACTTGACATGCTACACTGTAGAGATATCATCATAAGTGGGATATGAGGCATCACCCTCGACACTCGATAGTAGCTATGCAGAGTCGTACAACTAAGGGGGGTGTTGGTGATGTGTCAATCTCAGCTCGTTGATCACATTGATCGAGTCAACGATAACAAAGCGGGGCAACAAGGACAAGGGTGAGGGGTCACTGATGGATCACTAACCAACCTCTACTAAGCATATAGGATAACATGTAAAATAACAATAGCAGGTTACAAAAGCAGGCTATGCATCAGAATAGGAGCTATCGAACAACAGTAGGAAAATCTAATGCAAGCATGAGATAAAGAGTGGGTGATATATGAATGATCATGGGGGGTTTGCTTGCCTAGAAGCTCTGCTGAAAGGGGCTGGTTGTCAGGAGTGTAGTCGTACATAGCAGCGTTAGCGTCGGGCTCAGGGTCTACCGGAGAAGAAAAGGGGGGAGAAACAGTAAATATAAAGCACACAGGTGCAACACAATGCATGACAAGGTTATATCCTATGCTAGGGGTGACCTAATGCTGTGCTAAGTGATATAGATGGAGCAGGGAAATATCTGGGAATATTTTCCTGGCTTTAGGCAATTATTGGTCAGACGATCTGGAGGGGAAGATTCCATGTTTGCTGTGTTGGATGAAGGAAATATGCCCTAGAGGCAATAATAAAGTTGCTATTTTATATATATCATGATAAATGTTTATTATTCATGCTAGAATTGTATTAACCAGAAACTCGATTCATGTGTGAATACATAGACAAAACATCGTGTCCCTAGTAAGCCTCTACTAGACTAGCTCGTTAGTCATAGATGGTTAAGTTTCCTAACCATAGACGTGTGTTGTCATTTGATGAACGGGATCACATCATTAGGAGAATGATGTGATGGACAAGACCATCCATTAGCTTAGCATATTGATCGTTCAGTTTATTGCTATTGCTTTCTTCATGTCAACTACTTATTCCTTCGACTATGAGATTATTCAACTCCCAGATACCGGAGGAATACCTTGTGTGCTATCAAACGTCACAACATAACTGGGTGATCATAAAGATGCTCTACAGGTATCTTCGAAGGTGTTTGTTGAGTTGGCATAGATCGAGATTAGGATTTGTCACTTCGAGTATCGGAGAGGTATCTCTGGGCCCTCTCGGTAATGCACATCATAATAAGCCTTGCAAGCAATGTGACTAATGACTTAGTTGCGGGATGATGTATTATGGAACGAGTAAAGAGACTTGCCGGTAACGAGATTGAACTAGGTATGAAGATACCGATGATCGATTCTCAGGCTAGTAACATACCGATGACAAAGGGAATAACATATGCTATCATTATGGTACGACCGATAAAGATCTTCGTAGAATACGTGGGAACCAATATGAGCATCCAGGTTCCGCTGTTGATTATTGACCAGAGAGGTGTCTCGGTCATGTCTACATAGTGCTCGAACTCGTAGGGTTTGTATGCTTAACATTCGATGACAATTTGTATTATATGAGTTATGTGATTTGGGGACCAAATATTGTTCGGAGTCCCAGATGAGATCACAGACATGATGAGGAGTCTCAAAATGGTTGAGAGGTAAAGATGGATATATAGGACGATGGTATTCGGACACCAAAAGTGTTCCGGAAAGCACCAGGTCCTTATCGGGTCACGGGGTTTCGGGCACCCCCGGCAAAATATATGGGCCTTATGGGCCAAGAGGGGAAACACACCAGCCACAAAGAGGCTGGTGTGCCCCCCCCCATATGGGCTGGCCAAATTCAGGGCTTGTTGTGATGTGATATGGTCAAAACATGATGTGATATACGTTATTGTATGAGATGATCATGTTTTGTAAAAGTTATCGGCAACTGGTAGGAGACTTATGGTTGTCGCTTTATTGTACGAAATACAAACGCCATGTAATTGCTTTACTTTATGAGTATGCGTTAGCGATAGTTGTGGAAGCAATAGTTGGTGAGACAACAACGACGCTATGATGGAGATCAACGTGTCAAGCTGGTGACGATGGAAATCATGACGGTGCTTTGGAGATGGAGATCAAAGGCAAAAGATGATGATGGCTATATCATGTCACATATTTTGATTGCATGTGATGTTTATCTTTTATGTGTCTTATTTTATTTAGTACGGCGGTAGCATTATAAGATGAGCCCTCGCTAAAATTTCAAGGTGTAAGTGTTCTCCCTGAGTGTGCACCGTTGCGACAGTTCGTCGTGCACAGACACCACGTGATGATCGGGTGCGATAAGCTCTACGTTCACATACAACGGGTGCAAGGCAATTTTGCACATGCGGAATACTTGGGTTAAACTTGACAATCCTAGCATGTACAGACATGGCCTCGAAACACTGGAGACCGAAAGGTCGAACATGAATCATATAGTAGATATCATCAACATAGAGATGTTCACCATTGAAAACTACTCCATCTCACATGATGATCGGACATGGTTTAGTTGATATGGATCACATGATCATTTAGATGACTCGAGGGATGTCTATATAAGTGGGAGTTCTTAAGTAATATGATTAACTAAAATTAATTTAACATGAATTCAGTCTTGATATTATTTGCAAATTATGTTACAGAGCAATAGCTCGCGATGTAGCTCCCCATTTATTTTTGATATGTTCCTAGAGAAAAATAAGTTGAAAGATGTTAGTAGCAATGATACGGACTGGGTCCATGGTCTGAGGATTATCCTCATTGCTGCACAGAAGAATTATGTCATTGATGCACCGCTAGGTGACAAACCTATTGCAGGAGCAGATGCAGACGTTATGAACGTTTGGCAAGCACGGTATGATGACTACTTGATAGTTTAGTGTGCCATGCTTTACGGCTTAGAACCGGGACTTCAAAAACATTTTGAACATCGTGGAACATATGAGATGTTCCAAGAGCTGAAATTGGTATTTCAGACTCATGCCCGAGTCGAGAGGTATGAGACCTCTGACAAGTACTTTGCCTACAAGATGGAGGAGAATAGCTCAACCAGTGAACATGTGCTCAAAATGTATGAGTACTACAATCACTTGAATCAAGTGGGAGTTAATCTTCTAGATAAAATAGTGATTGACAGAGTTCTCTAATCACTATCACCAAGTTACTGGAATTTCATGATGAACTATAATATACAAGGGATGACAAAAATGATTCCCAAGCTCTTAGCAATGCTGAAATCAGCAAAGGTAGAAATCAAGAAAGAGCATCAAGTGTTGATGGTTAACAAGACCACTAGTTTCAAGAATAGGGGCAAAGGAAAAGAAAGGGAACTTCAAGAAGAAAGACAAGCAAGTTGTCACTCCCGTGAAGAAGCCCAAAGCTAGACCTAAGCCTGAAACTGAGTGCTTCTACCGCAAACGTAATGATCACTGGAAGCGGAACTACCCCAAATACTTGGCGGATAAGAAGGATGGAAAAGTGAACAAAGGTATATTTGATATGCATGTTATTGATGTGTACTTTACTAGTGTTTATAGTAACCCCAGGGTATTTGATATCGGTTTAGTTGCTAAGATTGGTAATTCAAAATAGGAGTTGCAAAATAAACAGAGACTAGTTAAGGGCGAGGTGACGATGTGTGTTGGAAGTGATTCCAAGGTTGATAAGATCATCATCGCACACTCCCTCTACCTTCGGGATTAGTGTTGGACCTAAATAAGTGTTATTTGGTGTTTGCGTTGAGCATGAATATGATTGGATCATGTTTTTATTGCGATACGCTTATTCATTTAAGATAGAGAATAATTGTTGTTCTATTTACATGAATAAAACCTTCTATGGTCATACACTCAATATAAATGGTTTATTGAATCTCGATTGTGATGATACACGTATTCATAATATTGATGCCAAAAGATGCAAAGTTGATATTGATAGTGCAACATATTTGTGGCACTGTCGTTTAGGTCATGTTGGTGCAAAGCGCATGAAGAAACTCCATGCAGATGGGCTTTTGGAATCACTTGATTATGAATCATTTGATGCTTGCGAACCATGCCTCGTGGGCAAGATGACTAAGACTCCGTTCTCCGGAGCAATGGAGCGAGCCACTAACTTATTGGAAATAATACATACCAATGTATGCAGTCCGATGAGTGTTGAGACTCGTGGCGGGTATCGTTATTTTCTCACCTTCGCAGATGATTTGAGGAGATATGGGTATATCTACTTAATGAACACAAGTCTGAAACATTTGAAAAGTTCAAAGAACATCAGAGTGAAGTGGAGAATCATCATATAAGAAAATAAAGTTTCTACGATCTCATCACAGAGGTGAATATTTGAGTTACAAGTTTGGCCTTCATTTAAAACAATATTGAATAGTTTCACAACTCATGCCACCTAGAACACCACAACTCATGCTTTATTTTATCTGCTCTAGAAAGTCTTTAAGGAATTTGTTAATTTGCACAATTCCACCCTCGGGGTGTATTTTGAACTTCTGCCTGAAGATTCGGCCAATGGGCCTATGCTTATGTAAATATTTAATCCGAGTTCTATCTTTCCTTGCTCATTGCTCCTTTGGCTTTTTTCCTTTGCCGCCTTCCCCTAGTTGTCGCTTTGCGAGTCAGAGCACAAGGTCGCCCTCTTGGAAAGATCTTGGCCTGACCTTCCTGTTGTAGTATCGGCGCAGGCTCTGCTGGTAGATGCCGGACCGACTGAGCGCCAACAGCCGGCCCTCTTCCAGCAGATCGACTTCGTCTTGACGTGCTTCTTCTGCTTCCTCCTCGGTGTACATGGTGACTCGCGGGTAGTCGAATTCTATGTCCGTCGGGATGACGGCTTCAGCACCGTAGACGAGGAAGAAAGGCGTGAAGCCGGTTGACTTGTTTGGAGTCGTGCACAGACTCCAGAGGACGGCTGGCAGCTCCTCGAGCCAACAGCCGGCCGAACGCTCTAGTGGTTCGACTAGGCGGGGCTTGATGCCGGATAGGATGAGGCCGTTTGCTCGCTCCACCAGGCCGTTTGACTGCGGATGGGCGATGGATGCTAAGTCCAGTCGGATGCCCTGCGTTGCGCAGAAACGGGCCAAGGCTCCTTTGGCAAAATTTGTGCCATTGTCGGTGATGATGCTGTGTGGTATGTCGTACCGAGTCGTAATGTCGGTGATGAAGGTTACTGCAGTCGGACCATTCAACTTCTTGATGGGTTTTACTTCTATCCACTTGGTGAACTTGTCCACCGCGACAAGTAGGTGAGTTAGGCCGCCTCGTGCCGTCTCGAATGGTCCCACCATGTCCAAGCCCCAAACCGCAAAGGGCCAGGCGATGGGAATGGTCTTGAGCACTGAAGCCGGCTGGAGCGGCTTGGAACAGAACATCTAGCACCCTTTGCAGTTTTGGACTAATTCCTTGGCCTCTTCCAGGGCAGTCGGCCAGAAGAAACCGTGCCGGAAGGCTTTGGCGACGAGTGCCCTAGAAGCCGCATGGTGGCCACACTCGCCTTCATGAATGTCTCTGAGAATTGCTTGGCCTTGTTCTGCCTCGACACAGTGTTGGTAGACACCAGTGACACTGCGCCTGACCAGCTCTCTGTTGACTATGGTATAGGCTGCCGCTTGGCGTTGCACTTCCCGAGCCAGGATTTCATTAGCTGACAGCTCTCTATTTACTAGGAACTTGAGGATGTCTGGGCCCATGAGGGTGCTGCTATTTCTTCGATTGCCACTATTGCGACTTGGACAAGGGTGGCTGGGCTGGGAGGCGGCGGGCTGGAACTCGCGGCCGCTTGCTGGATCGGTGAAGTCCCCGGGCCGACTGGCGCAGTCCCCGGGCCGAGTTCTGAAGTCTTCGGGCTGACTGTCGCAGTCCCTGAGCCGGGTTCTGAAGTCCCCGGGCCGGCTTCGACTGCGGTATTTTTGGAGCTGTCTGTAAGGTTTCTTGTGCCGTCTGTTGGTGCTCTTGAGTCAGATCCGACTTCTTCGGGGGGAGCTGGCACAAAAATGGAGTCTGATTCTGGCGAAGGCTTGATAGACGGCTTGAGGAGGGGCTGAAGGGCGACGCTGGATGGTATTGCTTGACGGGTGGAGCCGACTCGTGCCAGGGCGTCCGCTTGGTCGTTGTCATTTCTTGGAATGTGAAGGAATTCACACCCCTCAAAATATCCGCTGAGTTGCTGCACCAGAAAGCGGTAGCTTGCCATGTTTGCATCTTTGGTGTTCCAGTCGCCAGATGACTGCTGGGCCACCAAATCGGAATCGCCGTAGCACAGGATCCGGCGGATGCCGAGCTCTTTGGCAAGCCGGAGCCCGTGAACGAGCGCCTCGTATTCGGCAACGTTGTTGGAGGCGGCGAAGTGGATCTGCAGTGCGTACTTGAGCTTGTCGCCTTCGGGGGAGGTGAGGAAGACGCCGGCTCCCAGGCCGGTGCGCATCTTGGAGCCATCGAAATGCATCCGCCAATGGGTGGAGTCGGGTGCCGGCGGCAGGTACTGGGTCTCGGCCCAGTCGACAAGGAAGTCGGCCAGTGCTTGTGACTTGATGGCAGCGCGGGGCTGGTAGTAGATGGTGTAGGGATCCAGATCTATGGCCCACTTGGCTACTCGGCCTGAAGCATCACGGCTTCCGATGATCTCGGCCAGTGGAGCGGTGCAAACCACAGTGATTGGATGCTCTTGAAAGTAAGGCTTCAACTTCTTGGCGGCAAAATGCACGCCGTAGCACATCTTCTGGTAGTGGGGGTAGTTCTGCTTGGAGGTCGACAGTACCTCGCTCAGGTAATATACCGGTCTCTGGATAGGGAGTGCCTTGCCTTCCTCTTTGCGTTTAACTACGATAACTGTGCTGACTACCCGGCTGGTGGCGGCAATGTATAGGAGCATAGGCTCTTTAGGAGTCGGAGCCGCCAGCATAGGGGGAGTAGTCAACATCTTCTTCAATTCGAGAAATGCTTCGTCCGCCTTGTGGTTCCACTCAAAAAAGGTGGTCTTCTTCATCAGTTGGTACAAAGGGAGAGCCTTCTCACCCAGCTGACTGATGAATCGGCTGATGGACGCCAAGCAGCCAATGAACTTCTGCACATCTAACAGTCGGCGGGGGACTTCCATCCTCTCGATGGCTTTGATCTTTACAGGGTTGCACTCTATGCCGCGTACAGAGACCAGGAAGCCAAGGAGCTGGCCGGTTGGTACTCCGAAGACGCACTTCTCTGGGTTGAGCTTGATCTGGAATCGGCGCAGATTCTCAAAGGTTTCTTGGAGATCTTCCAACAGTGTCCCACGCTTTTCCGTTTTCACCACCACATCATCCACGTAGACGTGGGCATTTCTGCCGAGTTGCTTGAGGAGACACTTCTGCATGCAACGCTGAAAGGTGGCACCGGCATTCCTCAAGCCGAACGTCATAGTCAGGTAGCAGAAGGCTCCAAACGGCGTGATGAAGGCAGTCTTCAGCCTGTCTGCCGGGTTCAGCTTGATCTGGTGATATCCTGAATATGCATCTAAGAAGCTCAACAGCTCACATCCGGCTGTGGAGTCTATCACCTGGTTAATTCTTGGCAGAGCAAATGGATCTTTGGGGCAAGCTTTGTTGAGGCTTGTGTAGTCGATACACATCCGCCACTGCTTGTTCTTCTTCAACACTAGGACCGGGTTCGCCAGCCATTCTGGAAAGAACACCTCCATAATGAAGCCGGTCGCTAGGAGTCAGGCTATCTCTTCTCCAACAACTCTTCTTTTCTCTTCTGACAGGCGGCGCAAGGGCTGCCTGACGGGTTTCACATCAGATTGGACATGTAACTTGTGCTCGGCGAATTCCGTCGGTACACCTGGCATGTCTTTAGGGGACCATGCGAAGATGTCTCGATTCTCACGGAGGAAATCGATGAGCTCGCCTTCCTATTTGCTGTCTAGGTTTGCGCCTATGACAGCGTGCCATTCCAGATGCTCCGGGTCCAAAGGTATCCTCTTTGTTTCTTTAGCCGGCTTGAATGAGCCCTCAGCTTCCGACTCCTTGGGGTCGGGCGACATCTCTTGCTGCTTGCCGGCCATTGCCAGAACCCGATCAAGGAGGCACCTCTCAGCTGCGATCACCAGGGACTCGGCCAGCCGACTACTCTCGGCCGCACAGGCGGACGACTTCCTGTAGTCGCCGACCATGGTCATAATCCCCTTTGAACTTGGCATCTTCATCTTGAGGTAAGCGTAGTGGGGGACCGCCATGAACTTGGCCAAAGCAGGTCGGCCAAGCAATGCTTGGTATGGGATTTCAAGGTCCACTACTTCAAACCAAACTGGCTCTCGGCAAAAATGATCTTTGTCTCCGAAGAGGACATCTATCTGGATCTTGCCGATTGGGGAGCAAGAAAGGCCAGGTACAATGCCGTGGAAAACAGTTTGGCTGCTTTGAAGCTGTTTCTGCTTGATTCCTAATTTCTCCATGGTATCCTTGTACAGGATGTTGATGCTGCTGCCTCCGTCTATCAACACTCGCGAGAAGCGAGCGGCCCGCCTATCAGTGGCCAAGGTAGCACTCAAAACCAAAGCGTAGGAGTCTGGATTCGGCATCACCTCTGGGTGATCAGCTCTGCTCCAACTGATAGGCTTCTCGGACCAATGCATGAACTCCGGAGTATCTGATGCTACTGCATTTACTTCTTGCTGCTACAACCGTCTGCTACGCCGATCATCAACCATACCGGTGAACACTACATAAGCTTTGTGTTCTTCTGGGTATTCATCTTGCATGGCGCCGACTGGCCTGGCAGTCGGCTGCTGGGGCGGCTGTGGAGGCGGCGGCCCAGCAGGCGAAGGAGGAAGGAGGCCGTCTCCTTTGGCGATTCTGGTGAGCCAGTGGCATTTCCGGGTGGTATGGCTTGACGGCTTCGCGCCGCTGTGGAACCTGCAGGGACCATTTAGAGTCTGCTCGTAAGAGAAGGCCGGTAACCAGTTGGACTTCCCGCCTTTCTGCCGCTTCGCCGGAGGCTGCCCCTCAGGCCGTTGGTCTTCGACTGTCGCAACCTGCCGACTACTAGAAGTCGGTTGTGGGGCCTTGCGCTTGTGATCATTCTGCTACTGTCACCGACTGGTGTCTCCAGCCGGAGTTCTGGGAGCTTGAGGGGCCACTTTGCCAGTCGCACTAACTTGAATCTCTGTCTTCATGGAGGAGTCGGCCGTGGCATACTTGTCTGCTATGACCAGCAACTCGTCGAGGGTAGTCGCCCTGCCATTCCACTGCTCTTGGGCGTCCGTCTTGGTCGCGCTCGATGGTGATGCGAGTCCGACTATGGATGACAGTCGGATCCTTCTCTCTTCTTCCGCGGGCTCCGCCAGTCGGCGTCCGAGACGTCGCGCCTTGATCTCGGCGGGGAGGTAAGTCGTCATTTTGTCGTTGCGGCGCCTCCGTGCGGCAGCCGGCTTCGTTCTGTGCGGCAGCCGCTTAGAGGAATCGCTGGACTTGCCCCGGTCATCAAGCGGCGCTCTTCGCCTTCGAAGTTATCTAGTTCGTCTGCTGCCGCCTGGGCGGCACGGATGTTCTCCGCAGGCGTGGCATACACGGGGTAATCGGCCCCGAACAGGTTGGCGATGGCCGCGCCGTGTTGTCGGACCGCGCCTAGGCGGCTAGGCCCAGTCGGGGCTGGCGATCCGCCCACGGCGCGATCCATCTCACGTTGGTAGGGCTCCGACAAGTGTCTCATGCTTGCCAGCTTCTTCGCGCCTTCGACGAGCTGAAGGCGGCGTGCCTCCAGCGTCTCGGCGTCAGCGTCCTCCAGAATGGGTGCCGTCAGGTCTCGCAGAGCCGCATCGAGCGGGTCATGAGCTCCTTCACCGGAGTGCTCGCCATGACTAATAACGGGCACCTCCGTGATGGCGCTTCCGCCGCTCTCCTCGCGAGGGAGCGGCTCATACTAGATCACCACATTGGTGGGGAACGTGTCGAGCGACACGCTGTCGGAGTCGACCAGCATCGGGTCGGTGGAGCCTATGGACTCCAAGTCCATGGCAGGCTCGCCGGCGACGTGGAGATGGTCGAGGAGGCCCGCGAGGAGGCTTTCGGGGCCACCCGTGCCCGCATCGGATGCAGGCTCGTCGGAGATGCAAACCTCGCCAAGAAGGTCAGCAAGGCAGCTCGCCGCGCAGGCGTCGTCGACGCTTTGCAGCGCATCAGGGCAAGCGCCATCGGGCGTGCCGGGATGGCTACGCTCGCGGGGGAGGAAAAGGGTTCCCGTCCAGAGCAGGTCTCCGGACAACGGTGCACCTCGCCCCACGGTGGGTGCCAAATGTCGGGGGTTGGGTGCGACATATGCCAAAGGATGGCTTATCATGGTGGGAGCGAGTAGAACATTGCCGGTGCCAGGAAACGGGATCAGGCGAAGACATGCATGCCGGCGAATCTTACCCAGCTTCGGGGCTCTCCGGGGAGATAACACCCCTACTGCTGCTCTGCGGGGTCTCCGCATGATCACTAAGGCGTAGTGACTACAAGGTTGCTCCTAGAGCTGTATTCGGGAGGTAGGAGAAGGCAAGGCTAGCTCTCTCCTTCCTATGTGATCTGGTCTAAGGCTAATGGATGCGAACCCTTTGCATGGGTGCCCCGGGGGGTTTATATAGGCCTACCCCCCCCCAGGGTACAACGGTAATCCGGCTGGGCCCGGGTCCCAGCCGTCTGTCTCTCAGGCCGCCATCTTCTCCGCCGACTGCTGGGGCCCGCCGACTTGCAGGCCCCGCCGGCGAGTCCGGCACTATAGCCGTGATTCTGATGACGCAGGCTCGGTCACGGGGTCATGGCAATAGTGCCGCCGTCTATCGGACGATCACTGTCGTTACTTCCCGTCTTGTCTGGTTAATGGCGCGGGGGACCCGTGGGAGAGGTCGGTCGACTCTAGGGAGCCGACTCCCACAGGGCCGCCTTCGGGGCGTATCCGCCTTCTTCCATGCTCTCACTGACAGGCGGGTCCGCCGTCTCTGAGCCGTACAGGTAGGCCATCGTGGCCACAGTGCACCGCACACTATGGCTGAGGTCAGGGCTGGCATGGCAACAGTGTCGGGCCACGCCGGAGATCTTCAGCGGTACGGCACACTGTAGCCATGCCGGCCCCTCGTAAGCAAGAGGTGACGGCCATGCCGTGGTCATACCCGCCTCGCCTATCGTGACGAGAGTAGAGTCGTGGGCCGACTCTCCATAGCCGGCTCCTCCGGAAGTCGCCGGCCATGAGTCGGCTTATCTTGGAGTCGCCATCTGAGACTCGGCTTATCTTAGAGTCGCCATCTGAGACTCGGCTTATCTTGGAGTCGCCATTTGAGACTCGGCTTATCTTGGAGTCGCCATCTGAGACTCGGCTTATCTTGGAGTCGCCATCTGAGACTCGGCTTATCTTGGAGTCGCCATCTGAGACTCGGCTTATCTTGGAGTCGCCATCTGAGACTCGGCTTATCTTAGAGTCACCATCTGAGACTCGGCTTGAGGGGCGCAGCCTGCCCCGATGTCTTGAAAGATTCTGGGGCTCAGGTTAGCCTACCCGTGGCCCATTACTCTGACAGTCCGGATAGCCGAACTATCGCCGTTGGCCCGACTCCTAGACTATGAAGATACAAGATTGAAGACTTCGTCCCGTGTCCGGATGGGACTTTCCTTGGCGTGGAAGGCAAGCTTGGCGATACAGATATGTAGATCTCCTACCATTGTAACCGACTCTGTGTAACCCTAACCCTCTCCGGTGTCTATATAAACCGGAGGGTTTTAGTCCGTAGGACGAACAACAATCATACCATAGGCTAGCTTCTAGGGTTTAGCCTCTCTGATCTCGTGGTAGATCTACTCTTGTACTACCCATATCATCAATATTAATCACGCAGGAGTAGGGTTTTACCTCCACCGAGAGGGCCTGAACCTGGGTAAAAACATCGTGTCCCTTGTCTCCTGTTACCATCCGCCTAGACGCACAGTTCGGGAACCCCTACCCGAGATCCGCCGGTTTTGACACCGACAAAGATCTTTATCGGTCAAACCGCATAACAACATATGTTGTTCCCTTTGTCATTGGTATGTTACTTGCCCGAGATTCGATCGTCGGTATCTCAATACCTAGTTCAATCTCGTTACCGGCAAGTCTCTTTACTCATTAGTAATGCATCATCCCGTAACTAACTCATTAGCTACATTGCTTGCAAGGCTTATAGTGATGTGCATTACTGAGATGGCCCAGAGATACCTCTCCGACAATCGGAGTGACAAATCCTAATCTCGAAATACGCCAACTCAACATGTACCTTTGGAGACACCTGTAGAGCTCCTTTATAATCACCCAGTTACGTTGTGACGTTTGGTAGCACATAAAGTGTTCCTCCGGTAAACAGGAGTTGCATAATCTCATAGTCATAGGAACATGTATAAGTCATGAAGAAAGCAATAGCAACATACTAAACGATCAAGTGCTAAGCTAACGGAATGGGTCAAGTCCATCACATCATTCTCCTAATGATGGGATCCCGTTAATCAAATGACAACTCATGTCTATGTCTAGGAAACACAACCATCTTGGATCAACGAGCTAGTCAAGTAGAGGCATACTAGTGACACTATGTTTGTCTATGTATTCACACATGTATTATGTTTCTGGTTAATACAATTCTAGCATGAATAATAAACATTTATTATGAAATAAGGAAATAAATAATAACTTTACTATTTCCTCTAGTGCATATTTCCTTCAATTACATCACTGCTTCGAGCCTCTTCCATTACTTGTTTGTGTGTTCTTGATCTTCCCAAGTTGCATGACTAATTTGATGCTTCTATTAATTATGGAGCTGCCAACCCCATCAAGCAAAATATTTGTTCTTCTGGGGCTGGCACCTCGAACAAGCATAAAAATAGAGGGAAGCAGATATATTGTCGTGTATGCACACACCCTTCTTTCATTAGTTTAGATGAACCATTGATGATCAATTCGGACCAGTGCATGCGATCAAAATTAATTTTACCTAAATAGAGGGTGCAGAATAAACTACAACAACTAGATTTGCAACCATGGGATGCTGACGATATCTTCAAAGAACATTGCAACAGCAGCGAGGCTTCATAGCAACATATGGTAAGCCAGTGCGTTTTAGTACATGTGAAATGTAATGCGAGTGGGCTGCTTTCTTGGCTTGTGCCCTCAACCTGTAATCCTACCGAATTACAAATAGTTCAGTTGTCTCCTTTGCTGTATTGCTTGATTCGAATGCTTGTTTGTTGTTACGCTATACCTGAGTTGGCCAATACATCAGCAGTGCCTATTGTACTATCGTAAAGAAATGCATGACTATTTCATTTGAGTCCTTAACTTTTCCTCTCAACTTCATCACAAGACTGTCTTCGTAGTTTATATGAGGCCACACTGTTAAGTGCTTTCTCAGATTATTTCAACTGCTTAGATGCCTTGGCAACTTAAATATAGCGGTGGTACACTCCCTTTCAACTAGGGATGTCAACTGGGTCCCGTTTAATCCTGATTAAAGTCCACTAGTGGTATGATTGTTCAAAAGAGTTTTTATTTTTTGAGAAAAATGAACTAGGAAGGTAGCAAAAACTAACTAGATGGGACTGGCGGATGTCGTTTATTTGCCACTTACATCCCTAGTTTCATCTTACCATTTTAATTTCTTTTCAGCCGATGCTGCTTCGAACCATTTAAATATAGTTTGCCATGCTCGGCAATAATTCGTCCATCGTTTACCATGTAAGCTTACTGCCTGGATCATACGATAACTATCTCTTACTTATGTCCAGCGGAAACCTTTCAGGATGCCATTCACACTAGGACACAATGTACAACCCCAAAATCTATTTGTGGAAGCAGTGCGGCATCCATGTTACCAGATGGTAGCAGTTCAGAGGCAACACCGCTGGAGAGCAGTTTGAGCACAGATATTATAGTGCTTGAGGCTCTACTAGAGGCAGAAAGAGATGGTGTGGCTTCCATGAATGAGGTAATCTTTATCTTGAGGCTGGAAATTACGGAATTAGCGGCACGCATTATGCAAGAAATCCAAGAATTGGAGGAAGGAAGAATGTTGCATTTGAAGACGGGGGAGGTCCTGCTGTTTCTGCTATCTAAAGCCCAAGGTAATCCCGGTTCTTCTTTAGATACCAGTTGAAATTGTCATTAGATTATTGTACTTGCATGTTGTGTCATGTCTCTGAATGGATTATGTTGCAAGACCCCCTCTGTTGTCCATGTGTTTTAATGATCCGAATTTTTTAGGCAAGGTAATCCTCAATACTTGTATGATTGACATAAGGTGAACTATTTTTCGTGTGAGCATATTGTATTGGATGAAATAACTGTTTGACTCAGAGTGTACCCAACCTACTGAATTCGAAGATCACGACATTTCTAAATCATAATCATATATAAAGGTGGAATAAATCTTTGTTGTGGTTTTGAAGAAATAAATAACAAAACATAGAATTATGTGAGGATATTCGTAATCGAATACAAATTGGATTTGAATTTAGTTTGCCAGGGCCCAGGGCAAACGTGAATACTAATTCTCCCAAGTTTTGAATGAAGCGGCTAAACACCCACTATAATTTGTGGGCTGCCCGAAGCAAGTGTTTGCGAGATGGAAATTACTGTCTACCCTTGACACTTGACATCCTTATCGACCGGATTTACACTACTATCGATAGGGGTAGACTAGTAACTTCAATTAGACGTGACATGACGGCCTCTGAGCCCATTCAGACACGGTGGGTGCCAAATGTGGGCGGCAAATCACATTTGATTCAAGCTCGTCCAAAAGACATGTGTCTCTTCCTCCATTTCCCCATTCATACATGGTGGGCGGCAAAACAAACTCTCCTTGTCCGAAATCCATGTAGGCTAATATTTTAAATAGGGGCAGATGTGTAACTTCCCTCAGATGTGACACAACCGCCCTACCTGTCAGCCCCGTTCATACACCGTGGGCGCCACCCGTGGGCGGCAAAACACCCTCTCCTCGCCCGAGATGTGAGATTACCGTCCTATCCCCAACCGACGCGATGTCCAAAATTTTAAACGGGGGATAAGTTCGTAACTTTCCCACATTTCAGAGAAGCGCGTCCCAAAGTTTGAGATCCCCCCCTCCATTTCCCCATTCATACACCGCCAGCGGCATGACAACCTCCACACTGCAGCCAGCCTCCTCCGTCCGCCACCCCATCCTCCACCTTGCCGGAGCCGCTACCCCTACCCCGTCGTCCACTACAAGAGATGGACGTCTCTCATCCACGATGCTGGACCAGGATCCTTTCATCACCTCCTCCCACTTCATCGGTGCCGTCGTCCACCTTGCCATTGCCACTCCTACGACCGCCTCATCCACGGCAAAAGGATATATTCCCCGACCCGGCCGTTTTGCCGTCTAAAGTCTTCTTCCCCACCGCCGACAGCCATCGCACCCGCAGCACCCTCAACGTATCAGCATAGGCCTACACGGCGTCGCAAGAGAGGTGGTACTCTTCCATATGTGCTTAAGTTATTGTTCTCACCCGGAAAATAGATCGTAATTTGTTTACTGTACTTTTCTTGTCCGTACCAAATCATAGTGGCTAGTTGAAAGCAAACATTGGTTGCGAAGTAGCTTTGTCCGGTTTGCACCTTCATATATGCCATGGCACGGGCACTATACTCGTAAAGCTTATGGTTTCCCCCCTTTATATTCACTACCATCATCGTAGGTGCTTCGTGTCGTGCTAGCACTGCTCCTCAAGACCTCAACCCAAAGCTTACGTGTTGAAATACGAATCTGATATGATGCTCATATCACTAAAATAGAGAACGTTTAATTGGTCACCTAATGTTCCTATATTCATTTCGAAAAGCATGTGCGCCACCCACTGGTCCAGCTAGTTCCACTTTCCTGATTTTTCTCTTGATGCTTAGGGTTTTCCCCTTTTATCTACTCTACTATGATCTGCATAGGTGCTTTCTGTCGTACTAGCATTACTCCACCCTTCAAGCTAAACAACACAACACTCAGAATTTGAAAGCTTAGTTGTTCAAATATGATTGTGATATGATACTGATATTAGTTAACCGACACATTTAATTGGTTAGCTAAAGGTCCCACTTGAGTTTCCAAATGCATGTCGCGACATATAGAGAGACAGCATAATTGCATTTCTTTGTCACTTGTTGACCGTACTTTCTTTTCCATACCAAATATTAGTTGTTATTTCAAAGCAAACATCAGTTGCTAACTACCCTTTGCGTGGTTTGCAGCTTCAGATCTGCCATCCCACTGCCACGGTCAACATTGTACTCATCATGCTTATGGTTTCCCCATTTTATGATGACCACAATCAGCCTACGTGGTTCGTGTCGTAATAGCACTGCTCAACCCATCGAGCTAAATAAGCTTAGTTGTACAAATTCATATCTGATATTATTGTTGATATTAGTAAAACTGAGAGATGTTTAATTGGTTAGCTAAATGTTCCTACTTTAGTTTCGAAATGCATGTAATCCACATATGGAGAGACTGGAAAGAATAGTATTTCTCTGTGCGCTCTGGTTCATCATGGGTGGCCAACCGACATTGTATTGAAAGACTTGTAATATCTTCAATATGCTTGCTCTTCTGCTCTTCTTTAAGATGATACTCTTCTCTTGTGGTCGACTGGTCAGGTCGAGTTGTTCTCCCTTAGTATATTTTGAATCTGTCAGGTCAGGTCGACTTGTTCTTCTTTACTATATGTTGAAGTTGTCATCTGCGAAGTGTCATCACTTCTGGAGCTCTCATATTTTGATTAGTAGGCCACATTATATTAATGCACACAACAAATTACAGCATGCATGGCATCTCTTAAAAGAATTGCAGAGATAGCACAAAGGGGTTTACAAGGAGGCAGTATTGGATTAGAATCACTTCTGCATTACAAAGAAAATCTCACTTGTTTTTATGTTTTCATGCATGTCAGATATTGAACATTATCAAAATGAATATGAGAATGGGTGCACGAGAGGAATATTGCGGAAAAAAACACTGGCTAAAAAACTTAGCATGGTGGAGGATGGCATATCTTATTCACCCATCAAGGTGCTTGCTCTAACTTTGCAAAGTTGTATTGGTCGCACATATTTTGCATCTGACCTCTTGCATTACTTCTACTTTGTTACACCATCTGCTTAGTTTAAGCATCATATATGAGTATATGCCATACCTATCCATTTTCTGTACCTATTCCATGTGTCGTCACACTATATATGTTTTTCCAGTCAAATGTTGTTCTTTCATAATAGATGTCGAAAAGGAAGAGGGTGAGTGCAGATCCTCAAGGAGTACAAACTAGGTATTTGGAAAAGGTAGTGATACCTATTAAATCAGATAGATCAGCAGCCACAGAAAACACAGGCCCAACTGTACCACACTTTACCCCTATTAGAACTGCTCGGAGCCCAGCGTCAGGTACTGTCTATGATATCAATTCAAAATTTGAACTCCTAAATTTCTGCTTGTGCCTTACCTTCTCTCTTGTATGAAAACTAATTTCAGATGAATCTCCTTGCTCGAAGGATCATGCGATCTCGACATAATATTGGGCTCTGCATTGCTCTTGTCAGTACCTCTCTCCCTTTTGCCTTGTAATGTTGTACTTAATTAATTGCTATTTGATTATGTATCATCAGTCTACACCTGAGCTTCATTATCCTCTGTTTCTTCCAATATTATTTGATCTATATTTACTCTTTGCACAATGTAGAATAATGGCAACACTTATAAATAATTTTCTTTGGGGAATTTATTGAATTATCCTTCCATCAACATGGAGAAGGGCTTTGTCCAGCCCGTGTTAACATGTAATGTAAGTTCTAGTGTAGATTTGGATAGGCATCATTTCCTCCATTGTTGTTTGCTTTGTTGTTTACATTTGATTGGATGTTTGCAACAACTACCAGTTTCAAATTGTAGTTGTAAAAACATGTTCCTTCTGCAGAACAGATCCATTTATTTGCTTATATAATTGTGAAACCTGTTACGTGTCTCCTTGTTTCTCTTTCAGAGTCGTATCTCTTACGCCAGGCAGAACTTTAGGGAAGATAGTGAGCCAAACCATCTTGAGGACAGCGAGATGACCCCAAGGTCCTGTCTTGATGAAGACAGTGAGTTGAAGCTACTCACCAGCAGGTGTGAGACAACCTCTATGCATTCGCTGCCTCAATCAGTTCGACTTCTTCAGTCTCAACTTAAAGCGGAAAGGCTTGCTTCAGCTCAGCTCCGACTTGAAGTCAAAGATGCAATGAAGATGTCAGAGGACTGCCCTGCGCACCATCATGCTATAAATCTAGTGTTGATGCATCTATCATTGACACAACTAAGGTCTACTCAGCTTCTTCGGCTATTTGGGGGGCCCGACCTGGCCAGGCCTAGTGTCTTCTGAAGTGCTCTCAGTTTTATATATTCTTTTGTCGGCGCGTTTATTTGCACTGGTGGCGAACTTTGATGCCCAGTGGATGTAATATGTGTGATAGCCATGATAGCCTAGCGTAAGTTGCTTGCTTATTTATTTCCTTATTGTCTTGTTTATTTGTTTGCTTGTAGTCATTGCAGTTCTTTTTCCGCGGTTTGCTAGTGGCTGCAATAACCTATTTTTTAAAACTAGGCCACAATAACCACGGGCTAATATTTACTATAGTGAGATTGGGCCTCCTACGAGCCATAGAAACAGTGGGCCTTCTATGGGCCGTAGAAACAGTGAGCCTTCTACGGGCCATAGAAACAATGGGCCTTCTACGGGCCGTATCATCAATGGGCCTTATACGGGTCGTATGATCGATTGGCCAAACATGGGCCAATAACAGGCCACATTATGGCTGTAAATGGGCTAGAGTTGGAATTGTCTATTCATGGGCCGACCATAACGGGCCATCATTAATAGGCCATATTTGATGACGCTATGAAAACGGCCCAATGTATTAATGGACCACAAACGGGCTGACTGTAACCACGGGCTGAATTTGGCCCACAAGCAAAAAATGACAGTAACGGGCCGTAAGTAAACGAATACTGGAAATGAGCCCAAGAATAAATGGGCTCTTAGAAGGCCGAAAGATAACATGGGCTGGAAACGTCCCAACGGAATAACGGGCCGTTAATGGGTATAAAGTGATACATTGTTCATTACGGGCCAGTTTCACCACGGGCCATTAATGGGTGTAAAGTGATACACTATTCATTACGGTCCAGTTTCACCGCGGGCCGTTAATGGGCCAAGAGTTACAAAGGGCCTCATATGGGCCGAAAGACGTCATGGGCCATACATGGGCCAGAAGTGAAAACGGGCTGGAATCATATTGGATGGCCTAGATGACACTACTGGGCCTAATTCGGATAGTGCGTAACGGGCCTTGGGTTAGCGGGTTGTAAATGGGCTATATGCGACAGGCCGTTAACAGGCTTTCCATGGGCCGGCCCACCACCTTTTGACCAAGTCAAACGGCCGGACTTTTCACAGGAATGGGCCTCTATTGGGTCATGCCATGTGCCGACGTATCATAGGAGCCTTCTGTCCAATGAGTGGATGACATCTATCCCAACGATGAGCCGACACGTGTTTCCTCCAGCCAATGATGATTTTACACATGGAAAATCCCCATTGGTCGGGGCTGTTAACGGGTTAACGGATCGAAAACCCGGCCCGATAGCTTAACGGCGTTCCGTTACGATAGATGCCATGTGTCGGTCACCCTTGATGAAAGCACTTCTGTGATGCGCGATTTATCGTCATGGAAGTGGACACTTCCGTGATGATAATTTTGGTAATGTCATGGAACACTTCTATGACAGCACAGGTATGACTATCTTGATTCTGTCATAAAATCGTCATGGATGAACATGCATGACAAAAAACGCGACCTACTGTGACAAACACGTATCATCACGGAAGTGTATTTTTTGTAGTGATAAAAGTGTTCTCCCTGAGTATGCACCGTTGCCAAAGTTCGTCGTGCCGAGACACCACGTGATGATCGGGTGTGATAAGCTCTATGTTCATCTACAACAGGTGCAAGCCAGTTTTGCACACGCAGAATACTCGGGTTAAACTTGACGAGCCTAGCATATGAAGATATGGCCTTGGAACACTGGAGACCGAAAGGTCGAGTGTGAATCATATAGCAGATATGATCAACATAGTGAAGTTCACCATTGAAAACTACTCCATCTCACGTGATGATCGGACATGGTTTAGTTGATTTGTATAAGTAATATGATTAATTGAACTTTAGTTTATCATGAACTTAGTCTTGATAGTATTTTGCAAATAATGTTGTAGATCAATAGCTTGCGTTGTTGCTTCCCTATGTTTTATATGTGTTCCTAGAGAAAACTAAGTTGAAAGATGATAGTAGCAATGATACGGACTGGGTTCGTGATCTGAGGTTTATCCTCATTGCTGCACAGAAGAATTATGTCCTTGATGCACCGCTAGGTGACAGACCTATTGCAAGAGCAGATGCAGACGTTATAAATGTTTGGCTAGCTCAATATGATGACTACTTGATAGTTTAGTGCACCATCCTTAACGGCTTAGAATCAGGACTTCAAAGACGTTTTGAACGCATGGACCATATGAGATGTTCCAGGAGTTAAAGTTAATATTTCAAGCAAATACCCGAGTTGAGAGATATAAAGTCTCTAACAAGTTCTATAGCTAAAAATAGAGGAGAATAGCTCAAGCAGTGAGCATGTGCTCAGATTGTCTGGGTACTACAATCACTTGAATCAAGTGGGAGTTAATCTTCCAGATAAAATAGTGATTGACAGAGTTCTCTAGTCACCATCACCAGGTTACTAGAACTTCGTGATGAACTATAGTATGCAAGGGATGACAAAAACGATTCCCGAGCTCTTCGTGATGGTGAAATCAACGAAGGTAGAAATCAAGAAAGAGCATCAAGTGTTGATGATTGACAAGACCACTAGTTTCAAGAAAAGGGCAAAGGGAAAGAATGGTAACTTCAAGTAGAATGGCAAGCAAGTTGTCACTCCCGCGAAGAAGCCCAAAGCTGGACCAAAGCCTAAAACTGAGTGCTTCTACTGCAAAGGAAATGGTCACTGGAAGTGGAAATGCCCTGAATATTTGGTAGATAAGAAGGATGGCAAAGTGAACAAGGGTATATTTGATATACAGGTTATTGATGTGTACCTTACTAGTGTTTATAGTAACCCCTGGGTATTTGATACTTGTCAGTTGCTAAGATTAGTAACTCGAAATAGGAGTTCCAGAATAAACAGAGACTAGTTGAGGATGAAGTGACAATGTGTGTTGGAAGTGGTTCCAAGATTGATATGATCATCATCGCACACTGTGACGCCCCCGATTCAATCGTACACTAATCATGCACGCAAACGTGCACGATCAAGATCAGGGACTCACGGGAAGATATCACAACACAACTCTAAAACATAAATAAGTCATACAAGCATCATAATACAAGCCAGGGGCCTCGAGGGCTCGAATACAAGTGCTCGATCATAGACAAGTCAGCGGAAGCAACAATATCTGAGTACAGACATAAGTTAAACAAGTTTGCCTTAAGAAGGCTAGCACAAACTGGGATACAGATCGAAAGAGGCGCAGGCCTCCTGCCTGGGATCCTCCTAAACTACTCCCGGTCGTCATCAGCGGGCTGCACGTAGTAGTAGGCACCTCCGGTGTAGTAGGGGTCGTCATCGACGGTGGCGTCTGGCTCCTGGACTCTAGCATCTGGTTGCGACAACCAGAAAGAAAGGAAAGGGGGAAAAAGGGGGGAGAAAGCAACCGTGAGTACTCATCCAAAGTACTCGCAAGCAAGGAACTACACTACATATGCATGGGTATATGTGTAAGGAGGCCATATTAGTGGACTGAACTGCAGAATGCCAGAATAAAAGGGGGATAGCTAGTCCTATCGAAGACTACGCTTCTGGCAGCCTCCGCCTTGCTGCATGTAGAAGAGAGTAGATTTAAGTCCCCCAAGTAGCATCTCCAAGTAGCATCTCCAGTAGCATCGCATAGCATAATCCTACCCGGTGATCCTCCCCTCGTCGCCCTGTGGAAAAGCGATCACCGGGTTGTCTGTGGAACTTGGAAGGGTGTGTTTTATTAAGTATCCGGTTCTAGTTGTCATAAGGTCAAGGTACAACTCCAAGTCGTCCTGTTACCGAAGATCATGGCTATTCGAATAGATTAACTTCCCTGCAGGGGTGCACCACATAACCCAACACGCTCGATCCCATTTGGCTGGACACACTTTCCTAGGTCATGCCCGGCCTCGGAAGATCAACACGTCGCAGCCCCACCTAGGCACAACAGAGAGGTCAGCACGCTGGTCTAAATCCTATGCGCGCAGGGGTCTGGGCCCATCGCCCATTGCACACCTGCATGTTGCGAGGGCGGCCGGAAGCAGACCTAGCCTCCGTTATACAAGAGTAGGCGTTCCAGTCCAATCCGGCGCGCGCCGCTCCGTCGCTGACGTCAAGAAGGCTTCGGCTGATACCACGACGTCGAGTGCCCATAACTGTTCCCGCGTAGTTGGTTAGTGCGTATAGGCCAGTGGCCAGACTCAGATCAAATACCAAGATCTCGTTAAGCGTGTTAAGTATCCGCGAACGCCGACCAGGGCCAGGCCCACCTATCTCCTAGGTGGTCTCAACCTGCCCTGTCGCTCCGCCACAAAGTAACAATCGGGGGCCGTCGAGAACCCAGGCCCACCTCTACCGGGATGGAGCCACCTGTCCTTCCAGCCCCCACATCGTAACCACTTGCGGGTACTCAACGAGCTGACCCGACTTTAGTCACCATCTGTATAGGATATATATGTATAGTATATACCCGTGATCACCTCCCGAGTGATCACGGCCCGATAGTATAGCAAGGCAGACCGACAAGAATGTAGGGCCAATGATGATAAACTAGCATCCTATACTAGGCATTTAGGATTACGGGTAAGGTATCAATGACTGTAGCAACAATGACAGGCTATGCAACAGAATAGGAGTAACCGAACAGTAACATGCTACACTACTCTAATGCAAGCAGTATAGAGAAGAATAGGTGATACTGGTGATCAAAGGGGGGCCTTGCCTGGTAGCTCTGGCAAGAAGGACGAGTCACCAACACCGTAGTCGAACTGGGGGTCGCCGGCAGTCTCGGGGTCTATCGGAAAGAAGTAAGAGAGAGGGAACACAATAAATAACAGAGCAATCAAAGCATCACAAAGCGTAACAAGACAATACGCGGTGTGCGGTGTGCCCTAACACGGTAGTAGGTGATACCGGTGAAGGGGGGAAAACATCCGGGAAAGTATTCCCGGTGTTTCGTGTTTTCTGGCAGAGGAATCGGAGGTGAAAAGTTGCAGGTTCGATAGGTTAGGGATGTGTGGCGGACGAACAGGCTGCGTATCCGGATTCGTCTCGTCGTTCTGAGCAACTTTCATGTTGAAAATATTTTAATCCGAGTTACGGATTAAAAGATATGATTTTCTAAAGATTTTATTAATTTCTGGAATTTAATTAATTATTTAATTAATTCGAAAATGAATTAATGACATCAGCATGAGGCCATGCTAACGTCAGCAGTCAACAGAGTTCACATGGTCAACCTGACCAGTGGGTCCCACTGGTCAGTGACACCTTTTAATTAACCAGTTTAATCAAATTAATCGAGATTAATTAGGGGGGTGGGCCCCATTGTCATATTAATTACTTAACTAATTAACAGTAGTTAAATAGGTTAATTTATCACTAGGTTAATTAACCTTAATAAGTTAATTCAATCAGAATTAATTAAGTTAATTAATTAGTTAATTAATTAATTCCATTATTTATTTATTTATATATTATTTATTATTATTTTTATTAATTCCTTTTTTAAACGTCCTGGGGGCGTGGGCCCCTACTGTCATTGGCCCACAGGGGCCAAGCGGGCGCACGGGCGTGGGGGCACTACCGGGCGCCCAGGCGCTAACGGGCAGCGAAGGCGCTGGATGACTGTAGGATGCAGGGGGAGCACACAGGTCGAGGGCTGCCATGGCGTGAGCGGACGGGCGCCGGCGGGCGAGCATCCGCGCGGGCGCGTTGGCCGCAGCAGGTTCGGGAAGAGGGGGAGCAGAGCAGAGCCACCGCTGGCTGCAGGCGAGAGGGGAGGTGGGCCATGACAGGGCGTGGCCGGCGGGCGCGACAGCGGCCACGGCGAGCCGACGCGGTGGTGCCCGCGCGGGGACAGAGGGGAGAGGGGAGAGGGGAGAGGTCGGGGCCTCACCGCGGGGCTGTAGGGGTTCGGGCAGTGGGTGCGGTGAAGGTCGGGGAGGTCCGTTGTGGACGAGGACGGGGACGACGGCGATGGGGGGTAGCAGTCCGGCGGGGAGGGAGCCGGCGAGGTCCAGTGGACGGGAAGGGGCGACGGCGATGGGCGGCGACCTCCGATGGGATCGGGGGTTTGCCCCGATCCAGATCCAATCGAGGGAGTGGGGGGAGAGTGGGCGAGTGGGGCGACGGGGGTGGTTAGGGTTTCGGGGGTAATGGATAAGGGGAGGGGGGTGGCCGGCTGGTTGGGCCTGGTGGGTGAATTGGGCCTGCCCGTTGGGTCTGTTGGCCTAGGGGGGGGTCTTGCATGCTCTTTTTTGTGTGTTCTTTTTGTTTTGAGCTTTTTCCTTTTATCTATTTTTCCTTTCTAACTTAGTTTCTATTTATTTTAGTTTTATTAAATATACCACTAGCCCCTAAATTAGTATTTATAAATACTCTATTGCCACATGAATTTCTCATACCTAACAAAATAGTTTAAGCCACTGTTTATAAAATGCATTTAATTATTTGTTTAAGCCACTGTTTTATTTAGTTTAGTGCTTTTAATTATTTTATAAAAACGTGATCCTCCATAATTACCTAAGCATTATTTGCCACCTCTAGAACATTTTAATTTTAATGTTTGAAAACTTTATCGTTTGACTTGATTTTAAATTTTGAATTCGAACGGGATTGAATCATCATGAGATCTGCAACAGTAAGAGTGGTGACGTGGCATCATTAGCAGAGGTTACTGTAGCTTGATTATCCGGGCGTCACAATTCTCCTCCACTACAAGAAATCTCGTCCCGAGATTTAAGAGGTAGTGAAAGGGGGAAGGTTTGGTAACGAATCTAGCGGGTCTTCTCATTCTGGCTTGCTCTTCTCGAGGAGACCGGTCCAGTACATTGATGTCTTCATTTCTCCGCTTCAGGTCATCATGATGAAGTCGGCATCCTTTCTTCGGGATCTTCATCGTATTTACGAATAGGTAACGAGGCAGGTCGGCAACGACAGAATGTTATAAGGGTAATGATCTGGGATTAACCCATGAATGAGCATATGAGTACCTCTCGAGTTGAACAAATAAAACACATCGAGAGTAAAGTTGGAAGGTATAATAAGAAGTTTCAGGCAGCCAGGCAATCGTTCAATGCCTAGTCAGAAGGTGAAAGTGGTTTCAAAGCCACGGAATAGTTATTGTGTCCGATGCCAGAATTAATGATCTCATCGGAAGGTGGCTCATGAATTACATACGAGTCCACGCGGGAGGAATAACTTTGGAAACAGGGGGTGTACAGGAGAGTCAGGTTTCGATCATGGGACCTGTGGGTTATGGGCCCACCATGTGGGATAAAAGTAGGAAGAGCGGTAACATCTTGCACGATCATGATAGCAAGGCATGTCAGAGAGTAGCATGTCGGTTATGTCAACAACAATGTCCGTACCAAGGGCGAGGGACGAAGAGAACCATTTTCCTACTTGTTGAACGAGGTGGACCATTAGGCAAAATTTTCGTCCATCGGTGCCTGCCAGAATGCTAACAACAAAAGCAACAGAGTCTTACTGACACGGTTGTACACCAAGGTGTTTTACATAAGCAGAAGAATACTACTGCTTATATAATATAGATTAGAAGAAGGGTTAAGCAAATCAATGGAAAGGAAAGGTGATTACCAGGTTTATTCAGAACAATGGGGAGGAAAATGTGTATACACACATATTTCAGGGGTATATCCTTCCCAAGGACAAGCAGAGCATGATATCCATGACAGGATATTATGTAGAAAACTCCTTAGGTAGGGGAGAGAAATTTTATGACGTTACCCATACAACGGTGTTTGGATAATTGAGCAAGAAACATTTAGCATTGGGCTTCAAATGTTCTTGTTGAAAATCAGAGTATCATAGACATGCTTCGAGATGGCATTGACAAGGTCTTCAAGCAAAGGTCAGACTTTAGATACTCAATGGATCCATCAGGAATAGCTTATAAAATAGGTCTTACAATTTTCTCCAGGAAGAATGGTTATCCTTGCAAAAGAAATTATAATGATAGGTCCTCCACCCAGGGGGGGGGGTACTAGGCATGACATCATGTTACCGGTTCATCAAAGGACCAACATCATAACTCTTGGAAAGTTGTCCCAGCCATCATATCTGACCGAGATTCAGATCCGATTGGTGTCATGATACCTCAGACTCAGGATGTTCGAGAAGAAAAGGTGCAACACAAATAGACGAAATGACATTTCAAGATTCTCAGGAAATGAACTATGGGAGCGGGTTCTTGAAGCAATAGTTCATCCTTAAACCAAGGAGGGGATGAGAAGGTGGCTGATGGGCTCAGCGATAATTCATCAAGAATTCCTAACGGATGGCTTTCCACAATAATGTGAACAAGAAGATGACACTTGTCAATTCTAATGATATAATGTTGTATGCTCGAGGAAAGACATACACAATTAAACATTGGTTGAAAGGTGCACCCGAAATATGGGCTGGGTTGCACGATCAATGTTAGAATGGTGACTTGACGAACAAAAGAATTAGAATGAAACTCGACCATTCACTCCAAAGCAATAGGGTTGCTAGAAGTTTTGAATTCACACATCATAGTTCAATTGTCGGTATTCCGGTTAGAAACAACACGGGTACCAAGAAAGAATGGTGAGTGTGAGAAGTATCACCATACCAAGAATTCTTAAGAGGTGGTGAATTTCTCACGACAACCTTGACATAGAAGATGGTAATACTTCAAGGTAGAACATAACATAAGTCGGTTAACAAGGAACTCAAGGTATAGCCACAACACGAACAAGTTTGTGTTGGAAAGAAGGCAAGGAAGTAGTCGATGACACACAAATCATCGAAGGGCAAGGATGGTAATTCTTATCATGAATTTGATTGATATTATGGAATAGGGCAGGAAGTTGGTAATGATCACGACACATTTGTCGAGAGATTACCTGAAGATGTAATCGATCCACGATCACATCGAGTCAAAAGAATGATGAAGAAAGGGGTTATTGGAACCATGGGTACGACACAAACTCGAATCCAAGATTGTTGTCTGAGGTGGAATGATAAGATAAGGAAATCAACGTAAGCTTAGCTCAGCGTCGAAAATTGTGTTCCGGGAAGAAGGACCAGGTAGCACAGTTAAGATTTAGCACGTTAATGATATAGCCAATCAGGCTAGGAATGACATGATCGAGTACAAACTCGGACTTAAAGAAGATTATCAAGAGTTGTTGAACCGTAGGGCAGACTCGGTTCAGTTATCGGTGTCTTTGAGTGTTTAATAACTCAGAGCCCATGTAAACTGTAATCAGTGAGAATGTAGTACTTGATGAAGAACTCATAAGAAGTTATGCAGTTCCAAGATAATCTCGAGATACCAGGGGGGTAATACTCGAAGACGGATCAAAGTAGAGGTTGGACCGGGGTATTGATCCACAGAAGACAAGTGCTTACACTTGCATCAAAAATGGTATTTAAAGGAGAACATGGTCGGAACCTCGATTGCAAACGGCCAGATCCCAGATATAAGATGAACTTATACCAAAGGGATAATTAATTTAAGAGAAGTGTCACATCCCTAGTCTGGTATGACCTAGACTAGCTAGTCATTTGTGCATCATATTAAAATTCCATTTAATTTTGAAATGAGGATTTGTGGAACCCTCAGAATCATTTTTTTTAAATGACCCAAATGAAAATGATTCCAAAAGGGTCCAAGAAAATGCTCATGTTGCTCTCTGAAAATATTGATCAGAGATAAAAATCAAAACAATATTTTCAGGAGCTCATGGATATTTATTTTGGCCATTTGGAATTAATGCATAAATATTTGCATTGGAAATATATTTCTATATATATGAATTATGGTCCAAAAATTATGCCAATTATAAAAGAGCTCTGGAATAATACCATTAGCCCCTACAAAAATTGGCATAATAAAATAAAATGGTTTAGTATTTTTATTAAACCAAACTAATGTCAGAAAAATTAGAAAACAAAAAAAAAAGAGAGGAGGAGCTTACCTGGGGCTCTCCCCTGCGCAGCCCAGCAGCAGCAGGCCGGCCCAGCCAGGAGGCGGCCCAGCCCGCCAGCTCCTCTGTCGTCTTCTCCCCCTCGCCCAAGCAGGTGCGTGCCCGCGCCACAGCCGGCCGCGGCCACGCGCTCGGCCACGCCACCTCCCTCCCTGCCTGCCTGCCTCTTCCCTCCTCGTCTGGATGCCTGGAACGACGCCACGCAGCCGCCCCGGTCCTTTTCCCCTCCCTCTCGCTCTCCCTCCTCCCTGGTTCTCTCTTCCCCGAGCGCACCCGAGCGCTGCCGCCGCCATCGCTCGCCGTTGCCGTGGCCACCGGCCTCCCCTCGCCTCCCCGACACGCTTCCGAGCTCCGCCACAACCCCCTCCACCTCCTCACCGAGCCACGAGGTCCCGGACGCGCTGCAACGCCGCTACCATCGCCGTTTCCGTCGCCGGCCACCGAAGATCGCCGCGGTCGATTCGCCGTCACCAGGCCTCCCCCGACCCCGCTGTGCTGCTCTGCGTGATCGCCGTGAGCATCTCCCTGTTTCCCCTCTCTTCTCCCCCTCGTTCCCATGCCGTAGCGCCGCTCCCCACCATGGCCGAAGCCTCTCGCCGCCGTCCATGTCGCCGTCGCCGTCTCGGTCCGCCTCCGCCCAAACCAAGCACACCATCATGCTCCCGGTGCCACGAGGGTGCCGCCGAGCCCCTCAGGTGGCCTCCCAGTGCCCCGCAGCCCGATCCCGCTCGCACCCGAACTCCGGCGGCCGCCCCGAGCTTTGCTCCGGCGAGCTCCGCCGCCCCCGCAGCCTCCCGCATGAACCCCTAGACGCGCGCGAGCCTGGGCTTCGCGTGGGTGGTCTCCGCCGCCCGAATGGTCGCCGAAACGGCGATCCCGAGCCCCTCCACCGCGTTTGCTGCCGCCGGCGGCTCAATGCCGGTGCATTAGCCCCGGTTGACCAGGGGGTTTGACCTCCCCTGGCTCAATGACAGTGGGGCCCGTCCCTGCTAATCACGCTTAATTAACCCCCCCCCCCCCTGACACTGACATGTGGGCCCCGGTGCCCCCTAACCTTTTAATTAAACTAAATTAACCCCTGTTAACCCCAGTGTCACTGACGTGTGGACCCCACATGTCAGGTTTGACCCTGGACAGCCGCGTTGACCGCTGACGTCGTGCTGACATCATGCTGGCGCAATATTTAATTTCTGGATTTAAATTAAATCAGGAAATTCCAGAAATTGTTTTAAACTTCAAAAATTCATAACAATTCAACCGTAGCTCAGATTTAAATAATTTATATATGAAAAATTATCAGAAAAATGCAATCTTTCCATCTGTACTAGTTTCATGCATGACAAACCAACTTATACATGCTGAATATGAGAAAACACATTATGGCATATATAAGAGACTTAAGTTAGAAATGCATTTGAACCTTTGGTTCAAATGGACTTCAAACCAAATGTTTACTAGTTGCATTAGCTCAAACAGCATCACATCTACATGCCATGTTCATGCATCATATTGTTGCATATGATTGTGTATTGATTGCCGGCACCGTTCCTTCTCGATAGGTCCTGCTCCGGAGACGTTCCTGAGTACCTGTCTGTGAAGCAGTGCCCCCCTTGTTGATTTACCAGGCAAGCAAACCCCCTTGTTCATTTCGATAAAACCCTACTCTCTCGCTCCTGCTCTCAGTTATTGCATTAGGACAACAACGGTTCATCTACTACTTTGTGCTGCGGTAGTTGAACCCATTCCTCTGCATGACCTGTCATTGCCACAGTAAATAGTTAAAACCCACTAGCATGTGTAGGAGTTGATTGAAGCCATTGTTGTGTTCCTACCATGCTATGCCTGCTATTGCTTAGAGTTGTGTCAGGTCTGGTTCATTGGGAATGAATTGGAGTGTCACGATATGTTCTGATGCTGAGAGTGAAGTGTGTGAACACGATTTGGTAAAGGTAGCGGTGAGGGGCCATGTAGGAGTACATGGTGGGTTGTCTCACTGGAACCGTCCTTAAGCACCGAGTTCTATGTATGTTGTCCAATGACTCGATACTACCACACATTGGGCTCCGGGCGCTCCAAGCCCTCTCGACTTATTAACCGACTTGATCTCTGTCCAGGAGTCGCAACTAGTTTCTGGTGTTTGTAGGTAGTGCTATTTTTCTACCAAGTGGCACCCGGCAGGGTGGGCTTGGGACAGACTAGGCACACGTGGCCCGGTGTACCGAGTGGCACCCGGTTGGTGGGCTCGGGAACCCTGTACACATCGTTTGGGGCCGTAAGCGACACCTCGGCCGGATCTCCTTGCGGGTGGAACCCGAATAGGCGATAAACCTGGACTAGAGTCTTGTGTGGTTAGTCAGGTCGTGGCCGACACCTTCGCCAGGCTTCCGCTTGAAGGTTGCCGAGATACATGACGTGTACATGGCGGTAAGTGGCGAGAGCGTGTGTGAAGAAGTACACCCCTGCAGGGTTAACATGATCTATTCGAATAGTCGGGTCCGCGGTTATGGACTTCTTGGATGCTTACATGGTACATAGACAACTTGAAGTGGATACTCTAAAATGCTCAAGACAAGTGTGAGTGCTATGGATGGCCTTCTCGTAGGGAGACGGGGATGAATCCATAGTGGTGTATTGTGTGGTGATTAGTGGACTCGTGTACGTTGTTTCACCTCCAGAGTTTCTGGTAGTCGTAGAATAGGATAGCCACAGAGTCAAAGCTGGCTTGCTGCAACTAAGCCCCACATTACCCCCTTGACACAAATGCATGTATGATAGGATCTGATGTAAGTCTTGCTGAGTACCTTTGTACTCATGTTGCTTTATTTATGTTTTTGCAGCGAAGACTTCGGTCTTACTAGGGTTCTCATGGACTTCGACTAGTAGCTAGTACCTCAGCTACGATCTTGATCGGATGGTGTAGATAGTCAGGCTCTTCAGCCTTTTTCATTTGTAGATGTCTGTACTCAGACATGTAATGCTTCCGCTTGTTGCTTGATTGCTCTGACTGTTGGGTCATGTGACCCCTGCTTGTAATAATGTTGTGATGGCTCTTCTGAGCCTTTATCTATATGATTGTTGAGTTATGTTGTGATGCCATGTTGTACAGCACATACTTGCATGTTATGCGTACGTGTAATGTGTATTGCTATGTGTGGGATCTGACTAACTAGTTGTTTATCTTTAGTAGCCTCTCTTACCGGGAAATGTCTCCTAGTGTTACCGCTGAGCCATGGTAGCTTGCTACTGCTCTGGAACACTTAGGCTGGCCGGCATGTGTCCTTCTTCGTTCCTGTGTTTGTCCCTTCGGGGAAATGTCACGCATTGAGTACCGGAGTCCTGTTAGCCCGCTACAGCCCGGTTTACCGGAGTCCTGCTAGCCCAGTGCTATAGCCCGGACCCACTTGCTGATGACCGACACGTTCGAAGCTGGGTCATGGATGCCTGTCCCTGTAAGTCTGTGCCACTTTGGGTTTACGACTAGTCATGTCAGCCCGGGCTCCTTATCATATGGATGCTAGCGACACTATCATATACGTGAGTCAAAAGGCGCAAACGGTCCCGGGAAAAGGTAAGGCGACACCCGTGGGGATACCGTGCGTGAGGCCGCAAAGTGATATGAGGTGTTACCGGCTAGATCGATGTGACATCGAGTCGGGGTCCTGACAGCTTTGGTATCAGAGCCTGACTGCCTGTAGGTTTACTAAGCCATACTGGTCGAAGTTGAGTCTAGAAATTCTTTAGTTATATAAGGGAATTGATTGTGGGATGGAACGTAAGGCTCTTTTTACTCCTTATACCTCATGGCCTTCTGATCTGAGTCATCATCTTCTCTTCTACGGGGGTTAAGGAACTAGGCTTCTCTTCCGTCTATCAGGATCACGTGTTACTACTCCGTAGTTCCATAGGACTGGTTGATCAGAGTCATACCCCAGTTTCGAGTACTTCCGGTGTAGTCTGTTTAGTACTATCTCAGAACCTCGAGTAACGCTGATGAGTATGTTACCACCCCATTTTTAGTAGGATGTCTCATTCTGAGCATTTTACTGCCGTTATGCTGCCGGATTTTTCCTAAGGAGTTCGAGTGATACTAATCCCTTGTCCTACATTCTACAATCCATAGTTGATGCCGATTCCGTCCCTGGTTTCGTTTCTCAGGATGTCATCAAGTTCCGTTGTTCGTAGCCAGAACCATGGAGATGCTAGGGATGAGGATCCTCCCGACCAGCCTTCGTTGACAGAGTTCATGCTAGAAATGGAGAGGAACAAGCGTGAGTCTAACCGTTTGTTGGCACGTATCGAGGAGAACACCGCACGTCACCCAATAAGTCTGCTACCATTCATGACTTCATTCGCTTGCACCCACCTACCTTTCATCATTCCATCGAGCCACTCGATGCAGATGACTGGCTCCGTAGCATCACTCATAAGCTGCTTTCCGTGAGCATAGCTGAAGATGACAAGGTCACTTATGCCACATACCACCTGGAAGGTCCTGCTAGTTTTTGGTGGCAGAACTATGAGGCTATGCTTCCAGCTGGCCAGATTCCTACCTGGAAGGACTTCACTGAGTCTTTTCGCGAGCATCACATTCCCCAGGCCCTCCTTGATCGCAAGAGAGAAGATTTCTGCAGTTTCACCCAGAGTAAGATGGCTGTTGATGCTTATAGCAGAGAGTTCGAGAACCTCGCCCGTTATGCCACAGAAGAAGTGTCCACGGACGCTAAGAAGCAGGCTAGGTTCCGGAAGGGTCTCAACCCCAAGTTGCGTCGTGATCTCCACCTGCATCATTGTGATACATTCCAAGCCCTTGTGAACAAGGCCATCAATGCAGAGACAGCTCAACTCACTTACGAGGAGTCTCGTAAGCACACCCGTGATTTGGGATCTTCCTCCGGTTCTAGTTCCCAGAAACGCCGGATTTGGGTTCCAAACTCCGCTCTTCCTTCCGGATATGCACCGAGGCCATCCTATGTGGTGCCTTCCCCAGCTCAGTCATTTGTTCCACCCAGGCCTACTGGTAGACCGTTTGTCAGTGCGGGTCCACGTCCAACCTCAGGGACTTGCTTCACATGCGGGAAACCAGGACACTATGCACGTGACTGCTCTCAGACTAGTTATGCTCCACCCCAGCCCGAGAAGACTGTTGGCTGTGTTAAGCCATCACGCAAGATGATCAGTGTCAAGTCAGCTCCCACTGAACGTGGACGTGTGCATCACGTCTCAGCTAAAGACGCTCATGATGATCCGGATGTCGTTCTTGGTACCCTCCTTGTCAATTGTCACCCAGCATCAGTTCTATTCGATACTGGAGCATCTCACTCCTTCATTTCTGAAGGCTATGCTCGTTTGCACGACATGTCATTTTGTGATATGCCAACTCCGCTTGAAATCCAAACCCCGGGGTCTAGATGGCAGACCACCAGAATCAGCCATGGTAACGAAATCCTTGTTGATAGACTTGTATTCCTTGCATCACTTGTAGCCCTCAAGTCCTCAGATATTAACATCATCTTGGGTATGGACTGGATGATAGCTCATCATGCCAAGATTGATTGTTACACAAGATCTGTTCAGCTTACACACCCATCTGGCAAGATAGTCACCGTCTCCACTAGAGTTGCAAAGCGTCAGCTCTATTCTCTTAATGCCAGCCCTCTTCCAGACCTTGAAGATATCCCGGTAGTCCGTGACTTTCCGGATGTCTTTCCAGAGGAACTGCCAGGTGTTCCACCTGACAGAGATGTAGAGTTCGTCATAGATCTTATCCCAGGAACAGCTCCAATCTCCCGGAGACCTTACAAGATGGCACCCTTAGAACTAGCCGAGCTTAAGAAACAACTTGATGAGTCCTTGCAAAAGGGTTTCATCCATCCTAGTTCTTCTCCTTGGGCTTGCCCCGTCCTCTTTGTCAAGAAGAAAGACGGTACGGACCGGATGGTCGTTGATTATCGTCCCGTTAATTTGGTCACGATAAAGAACAAGTATCCGCTCCCCAGGATTAACGACCTGTATGATCAGCTCGCTGGATCCTCAGTCTTCTCCAAGATGGATTTAAGGCTAGGCTACCATCAAATCAAGATCAGAAATGGGGACATTCCCAAGACAGCTTTTGTCACTTGTTATGGTCAGTACGAGTACACCGTCATGTCCTTTGGCCTAACCAACGCCCCAGCCACATTCTCCCGCTTGATGAACTCGATCTTCATGGAGTACTTAGATAAGTTCGTCGTGGTTTACCTCGATGATATTCTTATCTACTCGAAGAACGAGGAAGAGCATGCCGAACATCTTAGACTTGTTTTAGAAAAACTCAGAGAGCACCGCCTTTATGCCAAGTTCTCCAAGTGTGAATTTTGGTTGCCAGAAGTGACCTACCTAGGCCACGTAATCTCTGGTAAGGGCATCGCTGTCAATCCTGAGAGAGTTCAAGCCGTTCTCGATTGGACTCCACCTGAGACCGTTAAACAAGTTAGGAGTTTCCTTGGTCTAGCCAGCTATTGTCGCCGCTTTGTTGAAAACTTCTCCAAAGTAGCCAAACCCCTCACGGAACTTCTCAAGAAAGATAAAAAGTTCGAGTGGTCCCCACAGTGTGAGTACAGTTTTCAGGAACTGAAAAGGCGCCTGACTTCTGCTCCCATACTTGTGCCACCGGATTTCACTAAAGACTTTATTATCTACTGCGACGCCTCACGACAGGGACTAGGTTGCATTCTTATGCAGGATCATCATGTGATTGCCTATGCATCTCGACAGTTGCATCCACATGAGGAGAATTATCCTACACATGATCTAGAGCTTGCAGCCGTAGTCTATGCACTCAAGACCTGGCGACATTACCTCCTTGGTAAACATTGCAAGATCTACACCGATCACCAGAGTCTCAAGTATATCTTCACCCAACCGGATCTGAACCTTAGGCAAAGACGTTGGTTGGAGTTAATCACAGATTATGATCTAGGGATTACCTATACCCCAGGCAAAGCCAATGTCATGGCTGATGCTCTAAGTCGTAAATCCTATTGCAACAATCTCATGTTTCAGCAAGGCCAACCACTTCTCCATGAGGAATTCTGTAAGCTTAATCTTCACATTGCTCCTCACGGGTTCCTTTCTACCCTGGTGGCGAAACCTGATCTTAAGGATCAGATTATCGCAGCTCAAAAGCATGACACAGGAATTTCCCGGATCAAGAGAAACATTAAGAAGGGAGTTGGTGGATGTTTCTCTATGAATGATCGTGGTGTTGTTTTCTTTGAGAATCGCTTGGTGGTTCCCAAGAAGCAACATCTTCGACAATTGATTCTCAAGGAGGCGCATGAATCTCCTCTCACGATTCATCCCGGTAGTACTAAGATGTATCAGGACCTACGCCAGAGGTTCTGGTGGACTAGGATGAAGAGAGAAATCGCTGAGTTCATTGCTAAATGTGACGTATGTCGTCGCGTTAAGGCAGAGCATCAAAGACCTGCTGGCACCCTTCAGCCTTTAGATATTCCTGAGTGGAAATGGGATAAAGTTGGTATGGACTTCATCACCGGCTTTCCCAGGACCAAGAAAGGGAATAACGCTATCTTCGTAGTCGTTGATCGTCTTTCCAAAGTGGCTCACTTCCTTCCTGTTCGAGAAAATATCACTGCTAGTCAGCTCGCTGACTTATATATTTCTCGAATAGTATCACTCCATGGTGTTCCACTAGAGATCAATTCAGACCGTGGCAGTCTTTTCACTTCTCATTTCTGGGAGAGTTTCCAAACTGCCATGGGAACCCATCTTTCCTTCAGTACCGCTTTCCACCCTCAGTCGAGTGGTCAGGTGGAACGGGTCAATCAAATTCTCGAAGACATGCTCAGAGCTTGCGTTATCTCATTCGGTATGGATTGGGAGAAATGTCTTCCTTTCGCCGAGTTTGCTTATAACAATAGCTACCAATCCAGCCTCAAGCAAGCTCCTTTTGAGGTTCTCTATGGACGAAGATGTCGAACACCTTTGAACTAGTCAGAAACCGGTGAAAGACAATTCTTTGGACCGGATATGATCCAGGAGGCAGAAGAGCAAGTTCGCATCATTCGTGAGAATTTGAAAACAGCCCAGTCTCGTCAGAAAAGTCAGTACGATCGTCATCATAAGGATATGACTTATGAAATTGGCGACCAAGCTTACCTTCGGGTTACTCCTTTGAAGGGTACCCATCGTTTCGGTATCAAGGGCAAGTTGGCTTCTCGTTACATTGGTCCTTTTCTCATTCTCGCTAAACGAGGAGAGGTTGCCTACCAATTGGAACTACCCCCACATCTTTCTCGAGTTCATGATGTCTTCCACGTCTCTCAACTCAGGCGTTGCTTCTCGGATCCTATCCGCGGAGTGGACCACGAAACGCTTGATCTCCAAGATAACCTCACATACCGAGAGTACCCGGTTCGCATTATTGATCAAGCAGAGCGTGTTACCCGACGTCAGAACATCAAGTTTCTCAAAGTTCAGTGGTCTCATCATTCCGAGAGAGAGGCTACTTGGGAGCGAGAAGATCGTCTTCGACTGGAGTACCCCGCTTTCTTTCCGTTGACCCCTGAATCTCGGGACGAGATTTTTTCAAGTGGGGGCGAGTTGTCACATCCCTAGTCTGGTATGACCTAGACTAGCTAGTCATTTGTGCATCATATTTAAATTCCATTTAATTTTGAAATGAGGATTTGTGGAACCCTCAGAATCATTTTTTTAAAATGACCCAAATGAAAATGATTCCAAAAGGGTCCAAGAAAATGCTCATGTTGCTCTCTGAAAATATTGATCAGAGATAAAAATCAAAACAATATTTTCAGGAGCTCATGGATATTTATTTTGGCCATTTGGTATTAATGCATAAATATTTGCATTGGAAATATATTTCTATATATATGAATTATGGTCCAAAAATTATGCCAATTATAAAAGAGCTCTGGAATAATACCATTAGCCCCTACAAAAATTGGCATAACAAAATAAAATGGTTTAGTATTTTTATTAAACCAAACTAATGTCAGAAAAATTAGAAAACAAAAATAAAAAAAAGAGAGGAGGAGCTTACCTGGGGCTCTCCCCTGCGCAGCCCAGCAGCAGCAGGCCGGCCCAGCCAGGAGGCGGCCCAGCCCGCCAGCTCCTCTGTCGTCTTCTCCCCCTCGCCCAAGCAGGTGCGTGCCCGCGCCACAGCCGGCCGCGGCCACGCGCTCGGCCACGCCACCTCCCTCCCTGCCTGCCTGCCTCTTCCCTCCTCGTCTGGATGCCTGGAACGACGCCACGCAGCCGCCCCGGTCCTTTTCCCCTCCCTCTCGCTCTCCCTCCTCCCTGGTTCTCTCTTCCCCGAGCACACCCGAGCGCTGCCGCCGCCATCGCTCGCCGTTGCCGTGGCCACCGGCCTCCCCTCGCCTCCCCGACACGCTTCCGAGCTCCGCCACAACCCCCTCCACCTCCTCACCGAGCCACGAGGTCCCGGACGCGCTGCAACGCCGCCACCATCGCCGTTTCCGTCGCCGGCCACCGAAGATCGCCGCGGTCGATTCGCCGTCACCAGGCCTCCCCCGACCCCGCTGTGCTGCTCTGCGTGATCGCCGTGAGCATCTCCCTGTTTCCCCTCTCTTCTCCCCCTCGTTCCCGTTCCGTAGCGCCGCTCCCCACCACGGCCGAAGCCTCTCGCCGCCGTCCATGTCGCTGTCGCCGTCTCGGTCCGCCTCCGCCCAAACCAAGCACACCATCGTGCTCCCGGTGCCACGAGGGTGCCGCCGAGCCCCTCAGGTGGCCTCCCAGTGCCCCGCAGCCCGATCCCGCTCGCGCCCGAACTCCGGCGGCCGCCCCGAGCTTTGCTCCGGCGAGCTCCGCCGCCCCCGCAGCCTCCCGCATGAACCCCTAGACGCGCGCGAGCCTGGGCTTCACGTGGGTGGTCTCCGCCGCCCGAATGGTCGCCGGAACGGCGATCCCGAGCCCCTCCGCCGCGTTTGCTGCCGCCGGCGGCTAAACGCCGGCGCATTAGCCCCGGTTGACCAGGGGGTTTGACCTCCCCTGGCTCAATGACAGTGGGGCCCGTCCCTGCTAATCACGCTTAATTAACCCCCCCCCCTGACACTGACATGTGGGCCCCGGTGCCCCCTAACCTTTTAATTAAACTAAATTAACCCCTGTTAACCCCAGTGTCACTGACGTGTGGACCCCACACGTCAGGTTTGACCCTGGACAGCCGCGTTGACCGCTGACGTCGTGCTGACGTCATGCTGGCGCAATATATAATTTCTGGATTTAAATTAAATCAGGAAATTCCAGAAATTGTTTTAAACTTCAAAAATTCATAACAATTCAACCGTAGCTCAGATTTAAATAATTTATATATGAAAAATTATCAGAAAAATGCAATCTTTCCATCTGTACTAGTTTCATGCATGACAAACCAACTTATACATGCTGAATATGAGAAAACACATTATGGCATATATAAGAGACTTAATTTAGAAATGCATTTGAACCTTTGGTTCAAATGGACTTCAAACCAAATGTTTACTAGTTGCATTAGCTCAAACAGCATCACATCTACATGCCATGTTCATGCATCATATTGTTGCATATGATTGTGTATTGATTGCCGGCACCGTTCCTTCTCGATAGGTCCTGCTCCGGAGACGTTCCTGAGTACCTGTCTGTGAAGCAGTGCCCCCCTTGTTGATTTACCAGGCAAGCAAACCCCCTTGTTCATTTCGATAAAACCCTACTCTCTCGCTCCTGCTCTCAGTTATTGCATTAGGACAACAACGGTTCATCTACTAATTTGTGCTGCGGTAGTTGAACCCATTCCTCTGCATGACCTGTCATTGCCACAGTAAATAGTTAAAACCCACTAGCATGTGTAGGAGTTGATTGAAGCCATTGTTGTGTTCCTACCATGCTATGCCTACTATTGCTTAGAGTTGTGTCAGGTCTGGTTCATTGGGAATGAATTGGAGTGTCACGATATGTTCTGATGCTGAGAGTGAAGTGTGTGAACACGATTTGGTAAAGGTAGCGGTGAGGGGCCATGTAGGAGTACATGGTGGGTTGTCTCACTTGAACCATCCTTAAGCACCGAGTTCTATGTATGTTGTCCAATGACTTGATACTACCACACATTGGGCTCCGGGCGCTCCAAGCCCTCTCGACTTATTAACCGACTTGATCTCTGTTCAGGAGTCGCAACTAGTTTCTGGTGTTTGTAGGTAGTGCTATTTTTCTACCAAGTGGCACCCGGCAGGGTGGGCTTGGGACAGACTAGGCACACGTGGCCCGGTGTACCGAGTGGCACCCGGTTGGTGGGCTCGGGAACCCTGTACACATCGTTTGGGGCCGTAAGCGACACCCCGGCCGGATCTCCTTGCGGGTGGAACCCGAATAGGCGATAAACATGGACTAGAGTCTTGTGTGGTTAGTCAGGTCGTGGCCGACACCCTCGCCAGGCTTCCGCTTGAAGGTTGCCGAGATACATGACGTGTACATGGCGGTAAGTGGCGAGAGCGTGTGTGAAGAAGTACACCCCTGCAGGGTTAACATGATCTATTCGAATAGCCGGGTCCGCGGTTATGGACTTCTTGGATGCTTACATGGTACATAGACAACTTGAAGTGGATACTCTAAAATGCTCAAGACAAGTGTGAGTGCTATGGATGGCCTTCTCGTAGGGAGACGGGGATGAATCCATAGTGGTGTATTGTGTGGTGATTAGTGGACTCGTGTACGTTGTTTTACCTCTAGAGTTTCTGGTAGTCGTAGAAAAGGATAGCCACAGAGTCAAAGCTGGCTTGCTGCAACTAAGCCCCACATTACCCCCTTGACACAAATGCATGTATGATAGGATCTGATGTAAGTCTTGCTGAGTACCTTTGTACTCATGTTGCTTTATTTATGTTTTTGCAGCGAAGACTTCGGTCTTACTAGGGTTCTCATGGACTTCGACTAGTAGCTAGTACCTCAGCTACGATCTTGATCGGATGGTGTAGATAGTCAGGCTCTTCAGCCTTTTTCATTTGTAGATGTCTGTACTCAGACATGTAATGCTTCCGCTTGTTGCTTGATTGCTCTGACTGTTGGGTCATGTGACCCCTGCTTGTAATAATGCTGTGATGGCTCTTCTGAGCCTTTATCTATATGATTGTTGAGTTATGTTGTGATGCCATGTTGTACAGCACATACTTGCATGTTATGCGTACGTGTAATGTGTATTGCTATGTGTGGGATCTGACTAACTAGTTGTTTATCTTTAGTAGCCTCTCTTACCGGGAAATGTCTCCTAGTGTTACCGCTGAGCCATGGTAGCTTGCTACTGCTCTGGAACACTTAGGCTGGCCGGCATGTGTCCTTCTTCGTTCCTGTGTCTGTCCCTTCGGGGAAATGTCACGCATTGAGTACCGGAGTCATGTTAGCCCGCTACAGCCCGGTTTACCGGAGTCCTGCTAGCCCAGTGCTACAGCCCGGACCCACTTGCTGATGACCGACACGTTCGAAGATGGGTCATGGATGCCTGTCCCTGTAAGTCTGTGCCACTTTGGGTTTACGACTAGTCATGTCAGCTCGGGCTCCTTATCATATGGATGCTAGCGACACTATCATATACGTGAGTCAAAAGGCGCAAACGGTCCCGGGCAAAGGTAAGGCGACACCCGTGGGGATACCGTGCGTGAGGCCGCAAAGTGATATGAGGTGTTACCGGCTAGATCGATGTGACATCGAGTCGGGGTCCTGACAAGAAGCTTTAATGATAAGATCTACATCGTGTCCATGGGCATGAACACAAGTTCAAGGTCGACTCCCACTTCTCCAATGCATAACCTTTCATTCACTTCTCACTTTCGAGGAGGTTGTAGTGTTGAAATTTTATCTGCCAAAATACCAGGAGTGTATGACTCGTGAAAACTTTCTAGTTCACACATATTAAGGAAGGCATATGTTCAAGCCATCGGGGCTTCTTAGAACATATACCACGAACTTCAGGAGTAATTAACACAAGCTCAAAGTAGAGCATGGTTGACAAAGCAAAGGATACAATTTACCAAAGGCGGTATATATCCTAGGAAAGGCTCAAGGTTATTGAATATGAAGGATATTGTCAGATAAAATCCAACAAAGGATCTGGGGTGAGTATCGGCACACAACCAGAGGAAGAAGCAAGGCAAAGACATTGGATTATAGAAACAACTGAATAACTTAGAGCTCACTTGCTAAGGAATTATGATTTACAAAGCGAAGGATCAGAAGCAGACGCTCTGATCAAGGATGGATAAGTTCAATAGACTTAGGGGCACAATCAACGACAATTTAATTGGCGAGAACTGGCTCATGATTAAAACGACGTCTGAGCCGGAAGGATGAATTCTATGATCTATTTGAGGATTGCGAGTATTCGCAACAAATCGAATCAACGGACTCAAAATGATAATGACAATGGATGTCAACAAGATTACTAGACTTATGGGATTAACCATAATGCAAGCAATCAAGAATTTCAAGAGTAATAGGATGCTCAGGATTTTCGGAAGATCGAATGATATTTCGAGGATTGGTGACATACATGAATCAACTGGGGATGAGTGGATACTCGGTAAGTGCGAGAAATTATCCGTACGGGTATTCAGGTGGTAAGGAATTGCAAGGCAGTAGGCATAAGTATTCTAAGAACAACAACGAATATTTCAGGGCACCTTGTAATAAAAAGAGTAATTGGGAACTAAGTAAGAACGGTGTATGAATTTATTCATAGGGATATTTCGGTGGTAGTGAATTGCAAAAGCAATGGGCAGTCCCGAAAGAGTATCGGAAAGTAACTTTGAAATCTTCAGGTGTAGTCGGCGATCATCTGGACTAAAGGGGCTCCCCGGGAGAAAGCGTTTTCGAGAACCTAAAGTTAGATTTTAGAAAATCATTTAACCCGAATAGAAGAGAGATCAGAATCCCAGAGTATAGACGAGGAGTAAAAGATCCTAATACCACCCAAATGACGACGTGGTCCCATGGGCCGCACAGCCAAGTTAGAAAAAGTTTTTCAATGACTAGACTTGACTTCGGCCAAGGAGTTGGAAAGGGGGATTCCTACAGGCAGTCGGCTCTGATACCAACTTGTGACGCCCCCGATTCAATCGTACACTAATCATGCACGCAAACGTGTACGATCAAGATCAGGGACTCACGGGAAGATATCACAACACAACTCTAAAACATAAATAAGTCATACAAGCATCATAATACAAGCCAGGGGCCTCGAGGGCTCGAATACAAGTGCTCGATCATAGACGAGTTAGCGGAAGCAACAATATCTGAGTACAGACATAAGTTAAACAAGTTTGCCTTAAGAAGGCTAGCACAAACTGGGATATAGATCGAAAGAGGCGCAGGCCTCCTGCCTGGGATCCTCCTAAACTACTCCCGGTCATCATCAGCGGGCTGCACGTAGTAGTAGGCACCTCCGGTGTAGTAGGGGTCGTCATCGACGGTGGCGTCTGGCTCCTGGACCCCAGCATCTGGTTGCGACAACCAGAAAGAAAGGAAAGGGGGGAAAAGGGGGAGAAAGCAACCGTGAGTACTCATCCAAAGTACTCGCAAGTAAGGAACTACACTACATATGCATGGGTATATGTGTAAGGAGGCCATATCAGTGGACTGAACTGTAGAATGCCAGAATAAAAGGGGGATAGCTAGTCCTATCGAAGACTATGCTTCTGGCAGCCTCCGCCTTGCTGCATGTAGAAGAGAGTAGATTGAAGTCCTCCAAGTAGCATCTCCAAGTAGCATCTCCAGTAGCATCGCATAGCATAATCCTACCCAGCGATCCTCCCCTCGTCGCCCTGTGGAAAAGCGATCACCGGGTTGTCTGTGGAACTTGGAAGGGTGTGTTTTATTAAGTATCCGGTTCTAGTTGTCATAAGGTCAAGGTACAACTCCAAGTCATCCTGTTACCGAAGATCACGGCAATTCGAATAGATTAACTTCCCTGCAGGGGTGCACCACATAACCCAACACGCTCGATCCCATTTGGCCGGACACACTTTCCTAGGTCATGCCCGGCCTCGGAAGATCAACACGTCGCAGCCCCACCTAGGCACAACAGAGAGGTCAGCACGCCGGTCTAAATCCTATGCGCGCAAGGGTCTGGGCCCATCGCCCATTGCACACCTGCACGTTGCGAAGGCGGCCGGAAGCAGACCTAGCCTCCCTTATACAAGAGTAGGCGTTCCAGTCCAATCCGGCGCGCGCCGCTCCGTCGCTGACGTCAAGAAGGCTTCGGCTGATACCACGACGTCGAGTGCCCATAACTATTCCCGCGTAGTTGGTTAGTGCGTATAGGCCAGTGGCCAGACTCAGATCAAATACCAAGATCATGTTAAGCGTGTTAAGTATCCGCGAACGCCGACTAGGGCCAGGCCCACCTGTCTTCTAGGTGGTCTCAACCTGCCCTGTCGCTCCGCCACAAAGTAACAGTCGGGGGCCGTCGGGAACCCAGGCCCACCTCTACCGGGATGGAGCCACCTGTCCTTCCAGCTCCCACATCGGAACCACTTGCGGGTACTCAACGAGCTGACCCGACTTTAATCACCATCTGTATAGGATATATATGTATAGTATATACCCGTGATCACCTCCCGAGTGATCACGGCCCGATAGTATAGCAAGGCAGACCGACAAGAATGTAGGGCCAATGATGATAAACTAGCATCATATACTAGGCATTTAGGATTGCGGGTAAGGTATCAATGACTGTAGCAACAATGACAGGCTATGCAACAGAATAGGAGTAACCGAACAGTAACATGCTACACTACTCTAATGCAAGCAGTATAGAGAAGAATAGGCGATATCTGGTGATCAAAGGGGGGGGGCTTGCCTGGTTGCTCTGGCAAGAAGGACGAGTCACCAACACCGTAGTCGAACTGGGGGTCGCCGGCAGTCTCGGGGTCTATCGGAAAGAAGTAACGGAGAGGGAACACAATAAATAACAGAGCAATCAAAGCATCACAAAGCGTAACAAGACAATACGCGGTGTTCGGTGTGCCCTAACGCGGTAGTAGGTGATACCGGTGAAGGGGGGAAAACATCCGGGAAAGTATTCCCGGTGTTTCGTGTTTTCGGGCAGAGGAATCGGAGGTGAAAAGTTGCAGGTTCGATAGGTTAGGGATGTGTGGCGGACGAATAGGCTGCGTATCCGGATTCGTCTCGTCGTTCTGAGCAACTTTCATGTTGAAAATATTTTAATCCGAGTTACGGATTAAAAGATATGATTTTCTAAAGATTTTATTAATTTCTGGATTAATTAATTATTTAATTAATTCGAAAATGAATTAATGACATCAGCATGATGCCATGCTGACGTCAGCAGTCAACAGAGTTCACGTGGTCAACCTGACCAGTGGGTCCCACTGGTCAGTGACACCTTTTAATTAACTAGTTTAATCAAATTAATTGAGATTAATTAGGGGGGTGGGCCCCATTGTCATATTAATTACTTAACTAATTAACAGTAGTTAAATAGGTTAATTTATCACTAGGTTAATTAACCTTAATAAGTTAATTCAATCAGAATTAATTAAGTTAATTAATTAATTAATTCCATTATTTATTTATTTATCTATTTATTATTATTTTTATTATTAATTCCTTTTTTTAAACGTCCTCGGGGCGTGGGCCCCCACTGTCATTGGCCCACAGGGGCCAAGCGGGCGCACGGGCGTGGGGGCACTACCGGGCGCACAGGCGCTAACGGCGGCGAAGGCGCTGGGTGACTGTAGGATGCAGGGGGAGCACACGGGTCGAGGGATGCCATGGCGTGAGCGGACGGGCGCCGGCGGGCGAGCATCCGGGCGGGCGCGTTGGCCGCAGCAGGTTCGGGAAGAGGGGGAGCAGAGCAGAGCCACCACTGGCTGCAGGCGAGAGGGGAGGTGGGCCATGACAGGGCGTGGCCGGCGGGCACGGCAGCGGCCACGGCGAGCCGACGCGGTGGTGCCCGCGCGAGGACAGAGGGGAGAGGGGAGAGGGGAGAGGCCGGGGCCTCACCGCGGGGCTGTAGGGGTTCGGGCAGTGGGCGCGGTGAAGGTCGGTGAGGTCCGTTGTGGACGAGGACGGGGACGACGGCGATGGGGGGTAGCAGTCCGGCGGGGAGGGAGCCGGCGAGGTCCAGTGGACGGGAGGGGGCGACGGCGATGGGCGGCGACCTCCGATGGGATCGGGGGTCTGCCCCGATCCAGATCCTATCGAGGGAGTGGGGGGGAGAGTGGGCGAGTGGGGCGACGGGGTGGTTAGGGTTTCGGGGGTAATGGATAAGGGGAGGGGGGTGGCCGGCTGGCTGGGCCTGGTGGGTGAATTGGGCCGGCCCGTTGGGTCTGTTGGCCTAGGGGGGGTTGCGTGCTCTTTTTTGTGTTCTTTTTGTTTTGAGCTTTTTCCTTTTATCTATTTTCCTTTCTAACTTAGTTTCTATTTATTTTAGTTTTATTAAATATACCACTAGCCCCTAAATTAGTATTTATAAATACTCTATTGCCACATGAATTTCTCATACCTAACAAAATAGTTTAATGTTTTAATATTTATAAAATGCATTTAATTATTTGTTTAAGCCATTGTTTTATTTAGTTTAGTGCTTTTAATTATTTTATAAAAATGTGATCCTCCATAATTACCTAAGCATTATTTGCCACCTCTAGAACATTTTAATTTTAATGTTTGAAAACTTTACCATGTGACTTGATTTTAAATTTTCAATTCGAACGGGATTGAATCATCGTGAGATCTGCAACAGTAAGAGTGGTGACGTGGCATCATTAGCAGAGGTTACTGTAGCTTGATTATCCGGGCGTCACACACACTCCCTATATTTTCGAGATTCGTGTTGAACCTAAATAAATGTTATTTGGTGTTTGCGTTGAGCATAAATATGATTAGATCATGTTTATTGCAATACGATTATTCATCTAAGACAGAGAATAAATTGTTATTCTATTTACATGAATAAAACCTTCTATGGTCATACACCCAATGTTGATGGTTTATTGAATCTTGATCATGAAGATACACATATTCATAATATTGATGCCAAAAGATGCAAAGTTGATAATGATAGTGCAACATATTTGTGGCACTACCGTTTGGGTCATATCGGGGTAAAGCGCATGAAGAAACTCCATAAAGATGAACTTTGGAATCACTTGATTATGAATCATTTGGTGCTTGTGAACCGTGCCTTTTGGGCAAGATGACTAAAACTCCGTTCTCCGAAACAATGGAACGAGCTACTGACTTGTTGGAAATAATACATATCGATGTATGCAGTCCAATGAGTGTTGATGCTCGTGGCGAGTATCGTTATTTTTCTATCCTGCACAGATGATTTGAGCAGATATGAGTCTGTCTACTTATTGAAGCATAAGTCTGAAACATTTGAAAAGTTCAAAGAATTTCAGAGTGGAGTGGAGAATCATCGTAACAAGAAAATAAAGTTTCTACAATCTGATCGTAGAGGAGAATATTTGAGTTACGAGTTTGGCCTTCATTTAAAACAATGTGGAATAGTTTCACAGCTCACGCCACATGGAACACCACAGCATAATGGTGTGTCCAAACATTGTAACCGCACTTTATTGAATATGGTGCGATATATGATGTATCTTACCAATTTACCACCGTTTTGGGGTTATGCATTAGAGACAGCTGCATTCACTTTAAATAGGGCACCATCAAAATCCGTTGAGACGACGCCTTATGAACTATGGTTTGGCAAGAAACCAAAGTTTTCGTTTCGTAACGTTTGGAGCTGTGATGCTTATGTGAGAAAGTTTCAACCTGATAAGCTCGAACCCAAATCGGAGAAGTGCGTCTTCATAGAATACCCAAAGGAAACTGTTGGGTACACCTTCTATCACATATCCGAAGGCAAGATATTTGTTGCTAAGATGGATCCTTTCCAAAGAAGGAGTTTCTCTCGAAAGAAGTGAGTGGGAGGAAAGTAGATCTTGATAAGGTAATTGTACCTTCTCCCAAATTAGAAAGTAGTTCATCACAAAAATCAGTTCCAGTGATTCCTACACCAATTAGTGAGGAAGCTAATGATGATAATCATGAAACTTCAGATTAGGTTACTACAGAACCTCCTAGGTCTTCCAAAGTATAGTCCGCACCAGAGTGGTATGGTAATCCTGTTCTGGAAGTCATGTTACTAGACCATGATGAACCTATGAACTATGAGGAAGCGACGATGAGCCCAGATTTCGCAAAATGGCTTGAGGCCATGAAATCTGAGATAGGATCCATGTATGAGAACAAAGTATGGACTTTGGTGGAGTTGCCCGGTGATCGGCAAGCCATATTGTATAAATGGATCTTCAAGAGGAAGACAGAAGCTGATAGTAGTGTTACTATCTACAAAGCTTGACTTATCGCAAAAAGTTATTCAACAAGTTCAAGGTGTTGAATACGATGAGATTTTCTCACTCATATCGATGCTTAAGTCTATCCGAATCATGTTAGCAATTGCCACATTTTATGAAATTTGGCAAATGGATGTCAAAACTGCATTCCTTAATAGATTTATTAAAGAAGAGTTGTATATGATGCAACCAGAAGGTTTTGTCAATCCTAAAGGTGCTAACAAAGTGTGGAAGCTCCAGTGATCCATCCATGGACTGGTGCAAGCATCTCGGAGTTGGAATATACGCTTTGATGAGTTGATCAAAGCATATAGTTTTATACAGACTTGCAGTGAAGCCTGTATTTACGGGAAAGTGAGTGGGAGCACTACAGCCTTTCTGAAAAGTATATCTGAATGACATATTGTTGATCAGAAATAATGTAGAATTTTCTGGAAAGCATAAAGGAGTGTTTGAAAGGAGTTTTTCAAAGAAAGACCTCGGTAAAGCTACTTACACATTGAGCATCAAGATCTATAGAGATAGATCAAGACGCTTGATAAGATTTTTCAATGAGTACATACCTTGATAAGATTTTGAAGTAGTTCAAAATGGAACAGTCAAAGAAGGAGTTCTTGCCTGTGTTGCAAGGTGTGAAGTTGAGTAAGACTCAAAGCCCGACCACGGTAGAAAATAGAAAGAGAATGAAAGTCATTCCCTATGCCATAGCCATAGGTTCTATAAAGAATTCTATGTTATGTACCAGACCTTTTGTATACCTTGTTCTGAATTTGGCAAGGAGTGCAATTTTGATCTAGGAGTAGATCACTGGACAGCGGTCAAGAATATCCTTAGAAAGGACTAAGGAAATGCTTCTCGATTATGGAGGTGATAAAAGAGTTCATCATAAAGAGTTACATCTGTGCAAGCTTTTATGCCAATCCAGATGACTCTAAGTCTCAATCTGGATACATATTGAAAGTGGGAGCAATTAGCTAGAGTAGCTCCGTGCAGAGCATTATATACATAGAATATTTGCAAAATACATACGGCTCTGAATGTGACAGACCCGTTGAATAAACTTCTCTCACGAGCAAAACATGATCACACCTTAGTACTCTTTGGGTGCTAATCACATATCGATGTGAACTAGATTATTGACTCTAGTAAACCCTTTGGGCGTTGGTCACATGACGATGTGAACTATGGGTGTTAATCACATGCAGATGTGAATATTAGTGTTAAATCACATGGTGATGTGAACTAGATTATTGACTCTAGTGCAAGTGGGAGACTGAAGGAAATATGCCCTAGAGGCAATAATAAAGTTATTATTTATTTCCTTCTTTCATGATAAATGTTTATTATTCATGCTACAATTGTATTAACCGAAAACATAATACATGTGTGAATACATGGACAAACATAGTGTCACTAGTATGCCTCTACTTGACTAGCTCGTTAATCAAAGATGGTTAAGTTTCCTAACCATAGACATGAGTTGTCATTTGATTAATGGGATCACATCATTAGGAGAATGATGTGATTGACTTGACCCATTCCGTTAGCTTAGCACTTGATTGTTTAATATGTCGCTATTGCTTTCTTCATGACTTATACATGTTCCCATGACTATGAGATTATGCAACTCCCATTTACCGGAGGAACACTTTGTGTGCTACCAAATGTCACAACATAACTAGGTGATTATAAAGGTGCTCTATAGTTGTCTCCGAAGGTACTTTTTGAGTTGGCGTATTTCGAGATTAGGATTTGTCATTCCGATTGTCGGAGAGGTATCTCTGGGCCCTCTCGGTAATGCACATCACTATAAGCCTTGCAAGCAATGTGGCTAATGAGTTAGTTGCGGGATGATGCATTACATATCGAGTAAAGAGACTTGCCGGTAACGAGATTAAACTAGGTATTGAGATACCGACGATCGAATCTCGGGCAAGTAACATACCGAAGACAAAGGGAACAACATATGTTGTTGTTATGTGGTTTGACCGATATAGATCTTCGTAGAATATGTGGGAGCCAATATGAGCATCCAATTTCTGCTATTGGTTATTGACCGGAGATGTGTCTGAGTCATGTCTACATAGTTCTCAAACCTGTAGGGTCCGCGCGCTTAAAGTTCGGTGACGATTTATATTACGAGTTATGTGTTTTGATGTACCGAAGGTAGTTCGGAGTCCTGGATGAGATTGGAGACATGACGAGGAGTCTCGAAATGGTCAAGACGTAAAGACCGATATATTGGACGACTATATTCGGACATCGGAAAGGTTCCGAGTGCTTCGGGTATTTATCGGAGTACCGGAGAGTTACGAGAATTCGCTGGGGAGTATATGGGCCTTATTGGGCTTTAGGGGAAAGAGAGAGGGGAGGTTGCACGCCCCCCCAAGGCCTAGTCCGAATTGGACTAGGGGGAGGGGTTGCGCCCCCTCCTTCCTTCTCTTCTCTTTTCCCTTTCCTTGACTCCTACTCCTACTACTTGGAAGGGGGGATCCTACTCCCGGTGGGAGTAGGACTCCTCCAGGGCGCTCCATAGGAGGGCCGGCCCTCCCCCCTCCTCCACTCCTTTATATACGGGGGCAGGGGGGCACCTCTAGACACATAAGTTGATCTGTTGATCTCTTCCAGCCATGTGCGGTGCCCCCCTCCACCATATTCCACCTTGGTAATATCGTAGCGGTGCTTAGGCAAAGCCCTGCGTCGGTAGCATCATTGACACCGTCATCACGCCATCATGCTGACGGAACTCTCCCGCAAAGCTCTGCAGGATCGGAGTTCGTGGGACGTCATCGAGCTGAACGTGTGCTGAACTCGGAGGTGCCGTACGTTCGCTACTTGGATCGGTCAGATCGTGAAGACGTACGACTACATCAACCGCGTTGTCCTAAAGCTTCCGCTTTTGGTCTACGAGGGTATGTGGACAACACTCTCCCCTCTTGTTGCTATGTATCACCCTGATCTTGCATATGCGTAGGAATTTTTTTGAAATTAGTACGTTCCCCAACAAAGATCTATTTATGTAGAAATAGACCCCATCTTGTTATCCTTAATAGCAATGATACATATGTGTCATTTCCCTTTCTGTCAATGGGATCAAGCACTGTAAGATCGAACCCATCACAAAGCACCTCTTCCCATTGCAAGATAAATAGATAAACTTGGCCAAACAAAACCAAAATATCAGAGAAGAAATACGAGGCTATAATCAATCACGCACATAAGAGATTAAAGAAGACTAAAATAACTTTCATGGATAAAAATATAGATCTGATCATAAACTCAAAGTTCATCGGATCCCAACAAACACACCGCAAAAAGACTTACATCATATGGATCTCCAAGAGACCAGTGTATTGATAATCAAGAGAGAGAGAGAGAGAGAGAGAGAGAGTAAGTCATCTAGCTACTAACTATGGACCCGTCGGTCTACAAAGAACTACTCACGCATCATCAGAGAGGCACCAATGAACATGATGCACCCCTTCGAGATGGTGTCTAGATGGATCTTGTGTTTCTGGACTTTGCAGTAGCAGAATTGATTTTCATCGACTCCCCTAGGGTTTCTGGAATATCGGGGTACCTATAGAGCAAAGAGGTGGTTCAGGGGGCACCCGAGGTGGGTACTACCCACCGGGGCACCCCCTGGTGGGTTGTGCTCCCCTCGGAGCACCCCCAGGTGCTTTCCTAGCCCGCTGGATGTCTTCTGGCCCAAAAAATCCTCAAGAAGTTTCACTGCGTTTGGACACCGTTTGATATTGATTTCCTGCGATGTAAAAAACATGCAGAAAAGAGCAACTAGCACTGGGCACTATGTCAATAGGTTAGTACCAAGAAATGATATAAAATGACTATAAAATTATCATAAAACGTCCAAGAATGATAATAGAACAGCATGGAACAATAAAAAATTATAGATACGTTGGAGACGTAACAAGCACACACACTCCCCAAAACCTCTACTCACCGACACACACCACCCCTGTAACCACTGGTAGGTCGCTGAGGGAGTCCTGGATTAGGGGGTCCTCGGACAGCCGGACTTTGTACTTTGGCTGGACTGTTGGACTATGAACATACAAGATTGAAGACTTCGTCCCGTGTCCGGGTGGGACTCTCCTTTGCGTGGAAGGCAAGCTTGGCAATTCAGATGTGTAGATCTCCTTCTCTGTAACCGACTCTGTGTAACCCTAGCCCCCTCCGGCGTCTATATAAACCAGAGGGTTTAGTCCGTAGGACAACAACAATCAGAATCATAGGCTAGCTTCTAGGGCTTAGCCTCTACAATCTCGTGGTAGATAAACTCTTGTAATACTCATATCATCAAGATCAATCAAGCAGGAAGTAGGGTATTACCTCCATCGAGAGGGCCCGAACCTGGGTAAACATCGTGTCCCCCGCCTCTTGTTACCATTAGCCTTAGACGCACAGTTCGGGACCCCCTACCCGAGATCCGCCGGTTTTGACACCGATATTGGTGCTTTCATTGAGAGTTCCACTGTGTCGTCACGATAAGGCTTGATGGCTCCTTCAATCATATTCAACGATGCGGTCCAGGGTGAGGTTTTCCTCCTCGGACAGATCTTCATATTCGGCGGCTTTGTACTGCGGGCCAACTCGCTTGGTCATCTGGAGCAGATCGATAGCTACGCCCCTGGCCATTAGGTCAGGTTTGGAAGCTTGAACTATACTGCCAACAGTCGCGGAGACTTGATCTTCGATGGATTCGAGCCGATGTCAGGTGCGCCGAACAGTCATGACGAGCATGACTTAGATCTGCCATCGAACAGTGTTTGGGAGATCACACCTGCGGCTGCCCAGGCCCTCAATTTGGAGCAGATCATGCCATCCGAGGACGGGTGGATGGACCCCGCCACGGAGGCTACACACTTAGCGATGATAGAGCCGAACACTGACTTCATCTCCTATGAGGCCGGTGTCATCGGACCCCCGGACTCGTCTCCGGCCACAGGATCTGAACCGCGTGCGTTCGTGCCTATCGAATCTGATTGGGCACCAATCATGGAGTTTACCTCCGCTGATATCTTTCAACACTCGCCCTTGGGCGACGTGCTAAATTCATTGAGTTTTCTCTCCTTGTTAGGAGACTCTTGGCTGAACTATGTCCGGTTGGAGTGGGAAGCGGATGAAGAAGAAATTTGTTCCCCACCCACCACCCACTTAATATCCACTGTCGATGACTTAAACCGACGTGCTTGACTTCAACTCCGAAGACATCGACGGTATGGACGACTGTCGGTGTCAAAACCTGCGGATCTCTGGTAGGGGGTCCCAAGCAGTGTGTCTTATTATCAATGGTAACAGGAGGCAAGGGACACGATGTTTTACCCAGGTTCGGGCCCTCTCGATGGAGGTAAAACCCTACTCCTGCTTGATTAATATTGATGATATGGGTAGTACAAGAGTTGATCTACCATGAGATCAGAGAGGCTAAACCCTCGAAGCTAGCCTATGGTATGATTGTTGTTGTCTATCTATCGACTAGCCCAGCCCGGTTTATATAATGCACCAGAGGTCTAGGATAACAAGAGTCCTAGCCGAATACGCCGGTGGGGGAGGAGTCCTTGTCTTGATCGCCAAATCTTGTGGATTCTTCCTTGTATGCGGCAGCTGTCCGGACTGGCCCATGAGTATACGGCCATGGGGTTCCTCGGCCCAATCCAACTGATCCGGAGACGACGCGTTGAGTACCCCCTAGTCCAGGACCCATCAGTAGCCCCCTGAACCGGTCTTCAAGTTAGGGACGCTCCTCGATTCTTCTGAACTGTTCTTCATCTTCGGTTGCCGGTCTTGAAAACTGGTTCAACAAATCTTCTCATCTTCTATCTTGAGGATCACCGAAATGCATTCGATGAGTTTACACGTCGGGTATCCGAGGAGCCCCTTTAAGTTTCCGGCCTTTATCAATGCCTTGTCAATTTTATGCCACACCTCAGGTTCGGAGTTGTTCCCGGGAGGCAATGTCCTCTTGCGTCTGAACTCTAACGCCGGACTGCATTCAAGGTATCTCTTGCAACCGAGCACCAATGCCGGACTGCTTCCCGGCTCTAACGCCGGAATGTATCCAAGCTCCAACACCGGACTATGTATCCGAGCTCCAACGCTGGACTGTATCTGAGCTCCAACATCGGACTATGTATCCGAGCTCCAACGCCGGACTATGTATCCGAGCTCCAACGCCGGACTGTATCCGAGGTGTCGTAAATCACCTTGGTTCAAAGAAGTTTGAAAGAGTTTAGCCGAGCTTAATGCCGGAAATGCCCTCTATGGAGCCAGCCACTAGCGCCCGAGCTTTATGCCGGACTGCTTCCCAGGTGGTGCACCACCCCGAATGTGGGCCGATTTTTGTCAATATTTTTGATTGGTGCCAGTAGCCCTCAAGGTGGGTATCGGTCTAAAACCCGAGATGCACATGAAGGATGACATAAGACCGATGATCCCCGTAGCTGCTGAGACTCAGGTTGATTTGCAAAATCAGTCTGAGGTTCAAGTCCTAGCTCGGCAGAATACTTCGGGACACAAAAAGCGGCGTGCTCAGTCCTCAAGACTCAGGTTGGGTTCGGCCGACCAACCTAAGGATCAAAATCTTCTCGGAGACTGTATTACACTTAAAATTTTCTTCATTGGACAGGCAATGCAGTAGCCCCCGAGACACTGGTCGGGTGGCAACACTAGATCCGGGGATCGATGTGCCCCTTTAATATTTGTAAATAATAAGCCAGAAACCCAGTAGCCCCCGAGCCTTAATGCGGGCACAGGTGGCCGAATTAAGGATTGATATCCATAGTAAAATCACAAATTATGTGTAATGACTCTATGTATCCAAGTACTTTACGTCATTAATGCTCGGATCCGCATTGTACAAAACTTTGTTGACCGACCATCGGCTTCCACCTCCTCGGCCAATAGCCGAGGAGTGTTTGTCCTACTTTATAAAGCCTTTATGAGGGCAAAGATTTACAACAAACAAGGCAATCTGGCCATACGGTTTTATAAACAAAGGTACACGGAGAGACATGTTATATTACTGTTTAACAGAAGAAATGTCTTCCAAAGAAAATACTCCTGCTATGCAGGACGGCAGGGTGATGCCGAAGTCCCCGGCATGGGGTAATGAAGTGTTGACGAAGCCCCCCGTCCAGCCGAGGTGACCCCAAAGGGTATTGTCCGGCTGGATCATTTTCCTGTGCACAAAAAATAGTGCAAACCGGAGATAATAGTAATAATAATAAAAAAATCGTTGCATAACAAATAATTTATGCAAAGTGAGTAATAAAAGAAATATGGCCTGGCGCCAAAGTCAATATCGATGCAGGGCGGCGGCATGATGCGGTAGAGGCATGGCAAGGCCTGAATTCACAGGTCGGTTCGAGTTCCGGATGCAGCGTTCGCCGGACTATGTATGGAAACTGACCGAACCACCATGCGACCGTCGTTAATGCGGCCACCATTTGATAGACCTGCGTACATATGACGGACAAACCAGAGTACTAATTCATTGGAAAAAATGAACCCTAACAAGCAAAGAATACTAGGATTAATAGCACCTGGCTTATTTGTTGTAGCAATCCGAAGAAAGGTGATTCCCAAAATTGGGACTCGATCTGCACACCTATCGCCTGATGAGCGATAAAGCAACGGCATGGCGATGCTGGCAAAGCTTGGCTCGCCGAGGCAAAGCCCTTGGTCCAGCTAACGTGATGGAGCTGGTCGGCCAGTGACGCCAAAGTCTCCGGAGTAGGTTGATGAAGAGATGATGAAGCCCCAGTCCAGCTAACGTGATGAAGCCTCAGTGTCAGCCAATGAGTCGAAGTAGGTCAGCATGGTGGACACCAGCTTGAGAAAGAAACAGTGCAGCGCTGCCAATGCAGGTCGTGACGAGGTCGATGCCGGCTTGATGAAGTGACCGTGTGGTGATGCAGGTGTGCCCGCTCCGTGTAATCCGTGGGGCGGCGATGTTGACGACGATTTATCCTTCGCGATGCCGAACTATTGTTCGGCTGGCCGAGATGATGATCCGAAGAAATTGAGCTTGGCTCAACAAAGCGACGACGTGTCTAACGCAGGACGGCCGCCGTGGAGTGATGTTGTCGGGCTGGTTTGACACCAGCGCGACTGTGAAGTTCGTATTGCCAGAATACTTTTAATACTACTGGGATGTGTTTGAGAATAAAACACAACACCCCATATGAAAACTTCCTTCAAAAAGGATGTCCGAGATCCCATTCATAAAGAAGATGAATTCGGGTCGGATTCGTTCTCGCGCAGAAAACAGATCCAAAAAGTGATGCACTAATTGGAAGTTTCCCGGAGTTTGGACGGTTGCATCCTCCAAAGGACATCCGATCGAGATGCTGGATACCATGCCCTAAACTCGTCCGGATTCTCGTCCAGATTCAACAAGGCTCCGGTATATCAGAGACCGCCGGAGATTCCTCCATCGAAACTCGACAAAATTTTTGCAGGGTTGTTGTAGACTTAATTCCACATAATTCCACCGAAGTAATCGTTTAAGAGACACTCGAGGAGGTGATGGCGGCGGATACAAGTTTGCTATCCAGAAAAACAGCACAGTCGCCTGAGGGCAATGTTGACGTTGAGCCCCCGAACTCCATGGATGACTCCTCCATGATCTTGATAGAGATTGGAGTTGGTGTTGATAAAGGCCCTTATCCGAACATGACGATCGGAGGTAGGGCGCAGTCCTTGGTCGAACCAAGGTGACCAGTCGAGCTGGTGACGAAGACGCCGAAGTCGCACTTGATCTACAGGCGAGCCATCGACCTTTTGCCGAACACACAGCGGAACTCTCAATGAAAGCACCAATGTCGGTGTCAAAACCGGCGGATCTCGGGTAGGGGGTCCCAAGCAGTGCGTCTTAGGATCAATGGTAACAGGAGGAAAGGGACACGATGTTTTACCCAGGTTCGGGCCCTCTCGATGGTGGTAAAACCCTACTCCTGCTTGATTAATATTGATGATATGGGTAGTACAAGAGTTGATCTACCACGAGATCAGAGAGGCTAAACCCTCGAAGCTAGCCTATGGTATGATTGTTGTTGTCTATCTATCGACTAGCCCGGCCCTGGTTTATATAATGCACCAAAGGTCTAGGATAACAAGAGTCCTAGCCGAATACGCCGGTGGGGGAGGAGTCCTTGTCTTGATCGCCAAGTCTTGTGGATTCTTCCTTGTATGCGGCAGTTGTCCGGACTGGCCCATGAGTATACGGCCATGGGGGTCCTCGGCCCAATCCAACTGATCGGGAGACGACGCGTTGAGTACCCCCTAGTCCAGGACACCATCAACGACCATGTAGGAGAAGAACAGGAACCACCGCCCACAGGGCACTGGACAGCCACCTCATCATATTATATATATATGGTGGACATGCCCAAAGAAGGCGACGACGATGAGGCAATGGAGGATAATCCTCCTGAGAAGCAATCTAAGCACCAGCGTCATAGGCACCGCTCTGACCACCGCCAGAGCAAAAAAAGCGATACCCGCACAAGCAATCCGGATGGTGCCGAAGATGAAAACAACCCTGCCCAGCCAGGCTTTGAGCAGGCATAATGGGAGGATGGGAAAGCTAGCCCTAAGGAACAGGCAACGGACGGAGAATCAGAGGATGATAATTACATGCCTCTCTCCGAAGATGAAGTGAGCCTTGGCGACGAAGAATTCACCGTGCCTGAGGATCCCGTCGAGCAGGAGCACTTCAAGCGCCGGCTTATAGCCACAGCAAAAAGCCTAAAGAAAAAGCAGCAATAGCTTCAAGCTGATCAAGATCTGCTAACTGATAGATGGACTGAAGTCCTAGAAGCCGAGGAATACGGACCCGAGCGCCCTACCAAAAGTTACCCAAAGCGCAGGTTGCTACCTCAACTCGAAGAGGAGGCATTAAAGCCTACACTACCAGTGTATGATGCGACTGACCGGCCACCTCGTGGCTGAGACAAAGTGATGTATCAGCCCGAACACCAGCCCGCACCCCGTCGCCAATCAAACAAAGACACCAAGGCCCGGGGCTACACGCAAGACCTCCGAGACGTATTGGAAAACAAAGCAGGACATACAAGATCGATCTACGGATCATGAGGGCGCGCTCCAACGCGTGACGATGACCGTCACGCCGGATATACTAAAAGAAAATCCGGCCAGGCCGAATACAACTGACCAGATTTTTTTGAACTACGTCGTGATGTAGCCCGGCATAGAGACGCCGCACACCCCATATGCTTCACTGATGACGTAATGGATCATGAATACCCAGAAGAATTTAAACCCGTGAACATTGAATCATATGATGGTACAACAGACCCCGCGGTATGGACTGAAGATTTCCTCCTCCACATTCACATGGCCCATGGTGATGATCTACACGCCATCAAGTACCTCCCACTAAAACTCAAAGGACCAGCTCGGCATTGGCTGAATAGCCTGCCGGCAGACTCCATTGGCAGTTGGGAGAACTTGGAAGACGCATTCCTTGACAACTTCCAGGGCACTTATGTGCGACCACCGGATGCTGATGACTTAAGTCACATAACCCAACAGCTCGGAGAGTCAGCCAGGAAATTCTGGACTCGGTTCCTAACTAAAAAGAACCAAATTGTCGATTGTCCGGATGCCGAAGCCTTAGCGGCCTTTAAGCATAACATCCGTGACGAGTGGCTTGCCCGACACCTCGGCCAAGAGAAGCCAAAGTCCATGGCAGCCCTCATGACACTCATGACTCGCTTTTGTGCGGGCGAGGGCAGCTGGCTGGCTCATAGCAACAACACATCAAGAAATCCTGGCACTTCGAATGCCAGAGATAGCAACAGAAAGCCACGACGCAACAGACACAAGCGTCACAACAATGGCGACAACGCCACAGACACGATAGTCAATGCCGGATTCAGTGGCTCTAAGTCCGGACAGTGGAAAAAGCCATTCAAAATAAACAATCCGGGCCCGTCCAGTCTGGACCGCATACTCGATCACTCGTGTCAAATTCACGCCCCCCCCCCCCCGATAAACCAGCCAACCACACCAACAGAGAATGCTGGGTGTTTAACATGCTGGCAAGTTGAATGCCGAAAACAAGGAAAAGGGGCTTCATAGCAATGACGACAAGGAGCCCCGGCCGCTGAACACAGGAGGACGGAAGAAATTTCCTCCCCAGGTGAAAACGGTGAACATGATATACGCAACCCATATTCCCAAATGGAAACGGAAGCGCGCACTAAGGGACGTCTATGGGATGGAGCCATTCGCCCCAAAGTTCAACCCATGGTCTTCTTGTCCGATCACTTTCGATCGCAGGGACCATCCTACCAGTATCCATCATGGCGGTTCGGCCGCGTTCGTCCTCGACCCCATCATTGACGGATTCCATCTCACACGAGTCCTTATGGACGGTGGCAGCAGCCTGAACCTGCTATATCAGGATATAGTGCGCAAAATGGGCATCGACCCCTCAAGGATCAAACCCACAAAAACCACTTTTAAAGGTGTCATACCAGGTGTAGAGGCCTGTTGCACGGGCTCAATCACACTAGAAGTGGTCTTCGGATCTCCGGACAACTTTTGAAGCGAAGAGTTAATCTTCGATATCATCCCCTTCTGTAGTGGCTATCACGCACTGCTCGGATGAACCGCATTTGCAAGATTCAATGCGGTGCCGCATTATGCATACCTCAAGCTCAAAATGCCAGGACCTCGCGGGGTGATAACAGTTAGTGCAAACACAGAGCGCTTGCTCCGTACGGAGGAGCACACTGCGGCCCTCACAGCAGAAGTACAAAAGCAGCCTTCTTAGGCAGACCGCCAACTCGGCGATAAAGCCCCCGAACACCGTCAAGAGAGTCTGGAGTACCCTGCAACAGGATCGTCCGGCAGGACCAGAGCTCGCCTAGCAATTCGGCCTCCATCCTAGTCCCAGCCAAGCGGCGAAATTTGTGCCGCGCGTACATAATTACGCACTCAAAATACCATGGGCATAGGCGGAGGCACGGCTATGACACGGTCCACAATGCAGCTCAACCGCCCCAGGATCCGTATATCTTTACAACTTTTTCTTTTCAGGTCCCTATCTTCGGGAGGCTCTTCTGATAAATTTGACTATCGGACCCATAACGGGATGGAAAAACCAAGGAGACAAGAAGCTTTGGTGTACAAGGGAATCCCCAGGTGGTCTCTGAAAACGATCGTTATACCTATTTTACATACCCGCACGCAGCTCGCTCTTGGTCAGGACGTGTCAAACAGTCCGGTTCCGCTTATCGCACTACGTGTACACATACGCTTTGACGTATTATTCAAATAACAATGGAAAATAATTTACATCTTTAGCTTACTATTACATTTCTTTCTCCTTTTCCTTTAATGCTTATTTATTACAAATTTCACCCGTACATTTTGGTACGTCCGGCTCGCCGGGGGCTTCAGTGTACACCATAACACGGCAAGAAAAGTCTGAACACTTTCGACAGTGCGGCACCCCGAACTTATAGCATTATATGCATCAGCTCTGAATCATGTCTTGGGTCAATAGTTGGGTTTTCCCGGCTCCCATGTTTTGGTACCTTACATTCCGCTATATCCGCTAAGGTAGCACAGGGAGAACTACTGCGATTGTGTCCCGGTTCTTCCGGACGAGCACCTCAGTAGAAAAGCCGAAAACTGACTATCATGATGAGGCGAGAATTGGTCGTTGTTCGAGAGGTCTCAAATCCTTAAAGGTTTTTTCCGCTTCGGGCGAGGAATCGGCCTTGTCCGATTTAGGCATGCATAGTGCCCCAAGTTCGGCCTTCCGAATACTAGGGGCTTCGCCAAAATTTAAAATTGTAGACTTATATGGCTAAGTGAGAGTGATAAAGCTGTATAGTCCGATTGCCTTGTCCTCTTCACTAAACACCTCCTTAAAGGACCAAATATTTGGATGAAGAGTGTTTAGATTTACCCCAAACACCCCAGTACTAGTTACATGGGGGCAGAAGCCGACGACTGGCCAACTCTCAGATTTTATAAATGGCCGCATAGAAGGTAATATTTTAAATCAACAGGCGTTATATAGAGCACATGAACTCGTTTTCACATTACAGGATCACATGAGTACATTCATTCAAATATTACATCCTTAGCACATTCCTCCGCCACAAGGCGGGCACCCTTCAGGACACTGTCATAATACTTTTCGGGGTGGCGATGCTCCTTGCCCTCCGGCGGACCCTCTATGACCAGCTTCTCGGCATCCATCTTCGCCCAGTGCACTTTCGCACGGGCGAAGGCCCTGCGCACACCTTCAATGCAGACTCACCGCTTAATGGCTTCAAGCCGCGGACATGCATTCACAAGCCGTTTTACCAGGCCGAAGTAGCTGCTGGGCAGGGGCTCGCCAGGCCACATCCGGACTATGAGATCCTTCATGGCCAGTTCGGCCGCCTTGTGAAGTTCGACCAGTTACTTCAGCTGGTCGCGCAAGGGCATCGGATGTTCGGTTCCAGTATATTGAGACCAGAACAGCTTCTCCGTCGAGCTCCCTTCTTCGGCCCAGTAGAACTCCGCAGCATCCGATATGCTGCGCGGCGGATCTGCGAACGCTCCTGGAGAGCTCCAAATTCGGGTAAGTAAAAGGAAAGTCTCCTTCACATGCTTGCTTTGCATAATGAATGCCTTACCTGCCGCTATCTTCTTGACTGCCTGCGTCTCTTGGAGGGCCTTTTGGGCTTCGGCCTTGGCATCTTGTGCGCTCTGGAGGGCCTTCGCAAGCTCGGACTCCTTCGTCTTAGAGTCACGCTCCAAGGACTCGTATTTCTTGACGAAATCCTGGAGCTCTTGTTGGACCTCACCGACTCGGGCCTCTTGCTTCTCGCGCTCGGCGCACTCCTTGGCCGCTTTGTCTTCGGCCTCGGTTAGCGCCTTTTTAAGGGCCGCCACTTCGGTCGTGGCCCCTATAAAAATTCATAATGCTTCTATGAGCTAAAACCATTCTTTCTTTATCAATATACAGACGGGGTATTATGTACCTTTGTTCTCCTCGAGCTGCCTCTTCACGAGGCCGAGCTCTCCTTCGGTCCGCTCTAGGTCCCGCTTCAGTCCGGAGACCTCCGCAGTACGGGCGGCAGCGGCCAGCAGCGACGCCTGCTTATTCACATAGACACATTCTGTTAGACTCCTATGGATGTTATTTGATCCTCTATTCAGCCTTTCTTTCGAACACCAAACAGAGCATCAGGGGCTACTGTCTATGCTGTGATATTTTCTTATAATTTTACTACTTACCTCGAAGCCTGTTAGGCCGCTGACGCAGGCTTCGGTCAATTTGCTTTTGGTGGACCGGACCTTCTCAATCACCGCACTCATGACGGTGCGGTGTTCTTCGTCAATGGGAGCGCCATGAAGCACTTCCAGCAGATTTTTTGATGCCTCTGGATGGATAGAGGTCATTGGCACAGGCGGCTCGCCCTCCTTAGTGAGGGGCTGCCTACCTGAATCCGGAACCACTGGAGGTTCCGACGCTATATCCGGCTGGGGGCCAGACTTGTTTTGGCCCCCATCATCAGAATCCATGGGGGGCTTCCCTCCCATGTCCCCGGCGGCCAGGGTTTCGCCTTGGGGCATCTCCAGAACTGCCTCCCCCTGGTCCGGTATCCTCTGAGACAACACCTCGGTGTCGTCCGCGGGCCGGGGGGTGGTGGCTGTCGGGAGTGAATCGTTGTTCATCGCCGACTGGCCCAAAGACCCATCTGAGGAGGATACGTCGAGGTGGGCTTTGGACGGACTGCACGATCATATTTAACATGATAAGAAGCAATAAAGCAAAACATACCGGAAGTATTATAGTGTCCGGATACTTACGACTTCGCCAGGGGCATGTCCCTGGGCAACCACTCCTCGTCGCTATAGGCGGCTGTTGTGGAGTGCTCCGGAGGGAGGGTCCTTCCCTTCTTGGACCCTTCGGCCTCCCCAGATGGGGCGGCCTTCCTTTTCTTTCCCCCCCCCCCGGTTGGGGGGGGGGCTTTCCTCTTCCTCCTCCTCGTTTTCGTTGGAGGAGCGCGCCTTGGTGTCTTTGGATGATGAGTCTGATACAACCTTGCGCCGGAGACCTTTCCTGGTCCCACGACCTTCTTCTTGGCCTTCTTCTCTGGCACCTCATAGGGCGCTGGAAACAACATCTCTGTTAAGAGAGTCGTTGTTGGATCTTCAGGTAATGGAGCTAGACAGTCGATCCGCTCCGCTGTCTCTACCCAATCCTGTTAAATGGACGTGGGGGCTTAGATTCCTCCCACGAACACACTGGGGAAAGGCACATCCTGTGAAATATAAAGAGCTTACCGGATTGGCGCGGTGCTTTGCGCTGAGTCCGCGGTCCTCGGTAATGGGAGGAGGTACCTCGGCGGCTTTGAACAACACCTTCTAGATGTCTTTGTGCGTCATGTCGAAGAGCTCTCGCAGCGTGTGGTGTTCGGCCGGGTCGAACTCCCACATATTGAATGCCCGTCTTTGACACGGGAGGATCCGGCAGAAGAGCATGACCTAGACCATGTTGACAAGCTTGATTTTCTTGCTTATCATATTTTTGACTCAGTTCTGGAGTCCGGTCAGCTCCGCCGGCACACCCCAGGCTAAGCCCTTCTTTTTCCAGGGGGTGAGCCACATAGGGATGCCAGATCGAAATTCGGGGGCCGCCGCCCAGTTGGTGTCACGCGGCTCAGTGATGTAGAACCACCTCGATTGCCACCCCTTCACGGTCTCCACATAGGAGCCTTCGAGCCAAATGACATTGGGCATCTTGCCCACCATGGTGCCTCCGCACTCCGCTTGCTAGCCGACCACTATCTTCGGCTTCACGTTGAAGGTCTTCAGCCACAGGCCGAAGTGAGGCTTGATGCGGAGGAAGGCCTCGCACACGTCGATAAAAGCCGAGATGTTGAGGATGAAATTGGGGGCCAGATCGTGGAAGTCCAGCCCGTAGTAGAACATGAGCCTGCGGACAAATGGATGGAGGGGGAATCCTAGTCCACAGACAAATTGGGCAAGGAATACGACCCTATCATGGGGTTCTGGAGTACGGACGATCTGCCTTGCGTCTGGGAGCCGGTGCCCAATGTTTGCGGCCAGGTATCCGGCTTCCCGGAGCTTCGTAATGTCCTCCTCCGTAACAGAGGAGACCATCCACTTGCCTCCCGCTCCGGACATGTTTGGAGCGGCTTTGCGGAGAAGGTGAGAACTTGGGTGTTGGAGCTCGAGCGTGTAAGAATAGATGGGCAGGGGAAGAAGAAGGCGTGGGCGAAAAAGAGGAATCCTTATCCCAGTTGTCACATCCCTAGCTTCTGGTAATGCTCTAGGCTAGCTTCATGTGTGCATCATGTCTATATTCCGAAAGTTGAAATGAGGAAATTGAAAGCCTCGGAAATAATTTTAATAAAGGGGCAAGAAACCCTAAAATTGCAATCAGTAAATCCAAAATGCCCTAGAAATAGCTCTGACAACTTTGGCAAGAGTTATAAATCAAACCAAAATTTTGGGACATTTCTAAGGAATTATTTGGGCTCTGATTTTAAATCAATATTTTATTTGAATTTGGAGTTATATTCATAATATATAATGAATATATTTTCAAATGCCCTGAGATATTTTATGTTTATGAGGAGTAGACCTTAAGTGACATAAAATTATCCAGGGGAGTTTTGGCACTGTTTTCAAATTTATTTGAATTTGAATTCAGTAGCAATTAAATAGAAAACAGAACAGATATATAAAAAAGGAGAGAGAAGCCCAGCCACTTACCTGGCGCCTACCTGTGCGGCCTGCTGCAGAAACCGGCCCAGCCCATCTCCACTCCCCCCCCCCCTGTCGTCTTCCTCCTCGCCAGAAGGACCGAGGCGTGGCGCACGCCCGAGAGCCCCGGCCACCTCCTGCTTCGCGCTGGAGGCCGCCCTTCGTCCTAATCCGCGCCATGGAGACGCCCAGCACCTTCCCCCTCACTCCCCCAAACCCTCTGGTGCCTCTCCCCTCTCCACCGAGCTCATTCCCCTCCTCTGCTCTTCCTCCCTCTCATCACCGAACGCGCCTGCCGCCGCTGACTTGCACCACTGCCGCCATGGCCCCTCCCTCGTCCCCTTGAGCAGCCCAGGAGCTCCGCCTCGACCCCCTCTTCCTCCCCACCAAGCCAAGCCCCTCAGGAAGCTCTGCACCGCCTCCACGCCGTCGTCTTCATCCTCGACCGCCGCTGATGGTCGCCGCTCGATTCGCAGCAACGAGGACGCCCCCAAGCTCACCAACCCCTTCGTTCGATCCGCTGTGAGCTGCTGCGTCGATCCCCTCCCTCCCCTGGCACTTTTTCTCCCGCTAACGCCAATATCCACTGGAGCCGAGAGCTCTTCGCCGCCGGCCATGTCGCCGCTGTAGCCACCGTTGCCTAGAGCTGCAACCGAGCACGCGGCCGTGCTCAGTGCAACCCCAGGAGGTCGTAACACCCCTCTTTGCCTCCTGTCGTGCTTCCTAACCCCGAAACCCAGTTCACCCGAACGCCGGCGCCGCCGTGAGCTTCATTCCGGTGAGCTCCGGCCACCCCAGCTCGCCCCGGTTGCACCGTTGGATGCGCGGGATCGCCAGCTTTCCGTAGAGCCCAACGGCGCCTCGAATGGTTCCCTGTATCGCAATCCCGAGCCGCCCCACCGTTTCTGTCGTCGCCGGCGACAAGTCGCCGGCAGGTTTGACCTGATCGACCTGGGGTTTGACCCCCAGGGTCGCTGACTAGTGGGGCCAGGCCCTGCTAACTTCAGTTAAATATTAACTAAACCTAATTAGCCACTAACACTGACCAGTGGGCCCCGACCCCCCCTAATCCTTTAATTAAGCAGATAACCCCCTGTTAACTAACTGTGACACTGACATATGGGTCCCACAGGTCAGATTTGACCTGGACAACGCCCGTTGACTTGCTGACGTCACCGTGAAGTCATGCTGACGTAGTAATAGGTTTTCTGGATTTATTATTATTCAGGAAATTCCAGAAAATGCCTAAAACTTCTAAAATTCATAGAAATTCAACCGTAACTCCAAATTAAATAATTTATATATGAAAAATTATCAGAAAAAATCAAGGAATCCATCTGTACCATTTTCATGCATGTTAGAACAACTTATAGCTGCTGTATAGCACAAATCAATTAAATGGCATTTGAATAATCACATATGGAGTTTGAATTTGAATCTCGTATTCAAACCAACCCCATTTAACTTGTCGCTAGATGCATTAGCCCAAAACACATTCATTTTGCCATGTCATGAGCATGCATCATATAGTGCATTGCATTGATCGTGCTTCTTCTGTGTTTGCCGGTGTTGTTCCCCCCCTCGATAGACGTTGTACCGACGATGTGATCGTTGACACTGATGAATACTCAATGCTATCTTCAGAAGTGCCAGGCAAGCAAAAAACCCCTTGCTCATTCCGATAAAATCCTACTCTCTCGCTCCTGCTCTCTTTTACTGCATTAGGACAACAACGACATATTTGTTACTTGCTGCGGTAGCTGAACCCCTTTATCCTTTGCATGACCTGTCATTGCCACAGTAAATAGATGAAACCCACTAGCATGAGTAGGAGTTGTTTAAGCCCTGATGTGCCTACTCATTCATGCTTGTTTGTCATGCCTGCTACTGCTTAGAGTTGAGTCAGGTCTGATTCATCGGGAATGAATCAGAGGCGTGTGAACATGTCCTACTGTGTGTGAGCTAAGTGTGTGAACACGATTTGGTAAAGGTAGCGGTGAGGGGCCATGTAGGAGTACATGGTGGGTTGTCTCATTGCAGCCGTCCTCAGGAACTGAGTTCTGTGTTTGTGATCCATGAACAGTTACTACCACACATTGGGTTCCGGTAACTCGACCCCTCTCGACTTATTAACCAACATGATCTCTGTCCAGGAGTTGCAACTAGTTTCTGGTGTTTGTAGGTAGTGTTAGTAGTCTACCAAGTGGCACCCGGTACAGGTGGGCTTGGGACAGACTAGGCACAGTGGCCCGGTGTACCAAGTGGCACCCGGATGGTGGGCTTGGGAACCCTGCTCACATCGTTTGGGGCCGTAAGCGACACCCCGGCCGGATCTCCTTGCGGATGGAACCCGAATAGGCGATAAACCTGGACTAGAGACTTGTTCGGTTAGTCAGGTCGTGGCCGACTCCCTCGCCCGGCTTCCGCTTGAAGGTTGCCGAGGTACATGACGTGTACAGGGCGGTAAGTGGCGAGAGCGTGTGTGAAGAAGTACACCCCTGCAGGGTTAACATCATCTATTCGAATAGCCGGATTCCTCGGATATGGAAACTTGGACCCCTGGTACAGTTCATAGACAAGTGAAAGTGGATACTCTAAAATACGCAAGATAAGCGTGAGTGCTATGGATGGCGTTCTCGTAGGGAGACGGGAGCGGATCCATAGTGGTGTATTGATATGGTGAATATGTGGACTCGTGTGCGCCACCTCAAAAGAGTTACTCGCAGTCATAGTTCAGGATAGCCACCGAGTCAAAGCTGGCTTGCTGCAGTTAAACCCCACCATCCCCTTTGTTGATAATGATGCATATGTAGTTAGTTCTGATGTAAGTCTTGCTGGGTACATTTGTACTCACGTTTGCCTATTTTATGTTTTTCAGAGAGACTTCAGTCTCACTAGTAGTTCCGCTTGGACTTCGACGTTTAGCTTGTTACCTCAGCTACGATCTTGTGCCCTCGGCAGGATCTGGTAGATAGTCAGGCTTTCAGCCTTTTTCATTTATAGATGTCTGTACTCAGACATGATAGCTTCCGCATGTGCTTGACTTGTATGCTCTGATTGTTGGGTCATGAGACCCATGTTTGTAATATCTCGCTCCTCGGAGCCTAATGAATAAATACTTGAGTCGTAGAGTCATGTTGTGATGTCATGTTGTGTTTGCACATATCGAGCATATTGTGTGTATGTTATTGAAATGCTTGGTATGTGTGGGATCTGACTATCTAGTTGTTTATCCGTAGTAGCCTCTCTTACCGGGAAATGTCTCCTAGTGTTTCCACCGAGCCATGGTAGCTTGCTACTGCTCCGAAACACTTAGGCTGGCCGGCATGTGTCCTTCTTCGTTCCTGTGTCTGTCCCTTCGGGGAAATGTCACGCGATGAATACCGGAGTCCTGTTAGCCCGCTACAGCCCGGTTCACCGGAGTCCTGCTAGCCCAGTGCTATAGCCTGGATTCACTCGCTGATGACCGACACGTTCGATGCTGGGTCATGGATGCCTGTCCCTGTAAGTTTGTGCCACTTTGGGTTTACGACTAGCCATGTCAGCCCGGGCTCCTTATCATATGGATGCTAGCGACACTGTCATATACGTGTGCCAAAAGGCGCAAATGGTCCCGGGCAAAGGTAAGGCGACACCCGTGGGAATACCGTGCGTGAGGCCGCAAAGTGATATGAGGTGTTACATGCTAGATCGATGTGGCATTGAGTCGGGGTCCTGACACCTTTATAAAGGCGGTAGAAACTGTGCACCTCTCCACTTGCCCCGTAAAATCGCTTATTCCCCAAGCGCCGCGATTGATGGCGCGGTTGGGTTACCCACACCCATATTGATGAGAATCTCGTGATAAGGGGACACGATCTCTGCTTCGACAAGACGTGCCAAGGAAACCTCCTCGCAATATGTGCCGTAGCTGGTTGAGAAAAACAGTTCGACTAATGACTGGCCGTGGCATGATGTCTCTCTATGAACAGTTGTCTGCAGATTAGATTTGTGGAATATTGTGCTCTCTACGGTGGTATGTGGAATTTGTTTTGCAGAGCCGGACATGATCCTTGTGTTCAAAATCTTCTATGGAGTATTCGGAGAAGGAACCCGCCTTACAATGCTAAAGATAATCTGCGCGTCGGACTCATCGTCATTGAAGCCTAGTTCAGGGGCTACTGAGGGAGTCCTGGATTAGGGGGTCCTCGGATAGCCGGACTATGTACTTTGGCCGGACTGTTGGACTATGATGATACAAGATTGAAGACTTCATCCCGTGTCTGGGTGGGACTCTCCTTTGCGTGGAAGGCAAGCTTGGCAATTCGGATGTGTAGATCTCCTTCTATGTAACCGACTCTGTGTAACCCTAGCCCCCTCCGGTGTCTATATAAACCGGAGGGTTTAGTCCGTAGGACAACAACAATCAGAATCATAGGCTAGCTTCTAGGGTTTAGCCTCTACGATCTCGTGGTAGATCAACTCTTGTAATACTCATATCATCAAGATCAATCAAGCAAGAAGTAGGGTATTACCTCCATCGAGAGGGCCCGAACCTGGGTAAGCATCATGTCCCCCGCCTTCTGTTACCATTAGCCTTAGACGCACAGTTTGGGACTCCCTACCCGAGATCTGCCGGTTTTGACACCGACAGTCGCTGCCATCGCTGCCGCCTCCACCTCAACCTCTGCCTGTGTGCCGGGGAGATCGAGGAACCAATGGCCAAAGAGAGGTTTATCGCGACCTCTTCGCCCGACGCCGGCGAGGTGACCGCTGAGGTGTCCCCGTCGTGCTCCGTGGGCTCTTTATCGATCCGCCATCGCCGGTCCCCTGATTCGGCAGCCTCCGTGCCCCTACACCGTTTCGAGGACTTCCCCGTCCTCCCTCGGACCCGGCAGCCGACGAGGTCCTACCTCGGGGTCCAGCAGTGGTGGTGGGGGACGTGGGTCTCCGAGATTACAGATAGGGAGTCCCACACCTGCCGGTGGCTCGGTAGCTTCCACACGGTCGAGCTCGCGGCCATGGAGTACGACTGCTGGTAGGTCCTTTACCACGGCGCAGCGGCTAGGCTCAATTTCCCCTTCAGCACACGTCCGGTCCACCTCGTTCCGCTGGAGCTAGGGGTGGTGAGCTCAGCTATAGCGCAGGGGGACCGCCAGGCATGGGAGCGCCTCGAGGCCGAGGCCGTCAACGAGGCCTACATGCAGGAGCTCCGCCGGCAGCACCCGGAGCTCGTGGAGGCGGCTCGGGCAATCTTTGCCGGCACGGAGGGCGGCGAGGTTATCACGCTCTCCTCCAATGACGAGGTCGAAGGCGGCGAGGACGGCGGCATGGAGGGCGGGGAGGTTATCGCACTCTCCTCTGATGACGAGGTCGAACGCGGCTAGGACGATGGCGCAGAGGGCGGCAAGGTTATCGCGCTCTATTTTGATGACGAGGTCGAAGGCAGCGAGTACGGCGGCACGGAGGGCGTCGAGGTGGGCGGCGAGGACGAGGAGATCGACGTCGACGAGTGGAGGAGTGCCTTCCCCAACGACCCCGATGACGGCACCGGCCCAGACCTGGCTCGTGGCACACCATACCTGATGAGGAAGGATTGGCTCGACCTCTACTTCGAGCGAAAGTAGTTTAGCTTAGTTTAAATTTATGTTTTATGTTCAGTTATGCAAAACTATCTATGTTTATGTTTGAATGCATGCTACTTTCGGTTGAACCTTCTTTGAACTTGATCAAATTGAAGTTTACAACATTAAGTTTAGGGGATCAACTAGAAACGGCCAAAAATTGTTGGAGTATATATATATATATATATATATATATATATATATATATATCCACTAAGGGTTTTAGTCCTTTAACTTTTAAAGGATCGGCTAGAGATCGCCTTATGCCTTGTTTATTTCAGTTCTTCACAATGTGATGCTCTATATGTGCAACTATTTGACGTGCAATTCAATTTCATCAATAACAGTTTCAACAATACCACTATGAATTACGATATTTGGTTGTTGTTAAGGATATTGCAGTTAACATGCCTTTTCGTTTTTTAACAATAACTAGTGTACTTTAGACCTGCACAATACCAGTTTGAATGACTGTTTGCTTGTTTATAAATGTTATGCCTGATGCAGTTAACACACCTTTCCACTTCTTGTTTTGCTTAACTAGCATGATTAAGCCTACACACTGAAGCTATCATTTGTAGATTATGTTGTCTACCATGGATATATTTGGTTGATGTTTAGCCCGGTGTGCTTAACATGCCTTTATATGTACTCATATAGGACAATATTGAGAACAGTCTTGTTTTTCATCGAGGTTAGTTTCATCGCATTGCTTATATGTACTCACTGTTCAGGATCTCGGTAGCACCATATAGCCTGGGGGCTGTAAAGGGATTAATCATAGAATTGGACATTTCACTGAATATATCTGTAACCCATTTATCAGTAGGTTAACTAGGGCCATATTTAATATATCTGAGGCTACAAAGAAACATGCATTGTAATGAATGACTAAATATGCAATCCCATGCTACATAGCAACAAGTAAGAGTGTTACCTTAATGTTCATGTTACCTTAATGTTCTGATGATGTCTAGATATACATGTATAAAATCTTATATAATGGGATGGAGGGAGTGTTATACTACATTATTTTGCAATTGTTGTTTAGCTTCTAATATTAACTTGGTGCTTTTAGGTACACATGTCATTGCCAAAGATCCACGCTTCGACCCTTTCTGTGTATGGGGCAATGAGATATTCATGAACCAGCATCAAGTGAGGAAACTGATAAAGATTGTTATTAAAATGGGTCAAAAGATGTCAATCAAACTATTTGTTTACACTTTATGCAAGACAACAGTGAACTGCAGGATGGTAAGTAAGAACCCAGTAGCCTTCTTTTTACTGCCCATAATGAGTTATGTTAGATGACAATGTCTGAATCTTTTTTCCTTTGTAGTGGATCCTGAAGAAGTTTACTCAAGATTACCTCTCAAACTACATGATTGGCGGACGGCCGTCACAAGGGGTTGGACTAGAGTTGTGCGTGCCTTCTGCATCCAAGAGGGCACAATAGGGCCATTTTGCTTCACCTTGTTCAGCAACCAGTATGTCTATCGCCTCTTTCTTTACCATATGTAATAGTACCAAGTATAGAACCCTGGTTCATCATTCTTTATTTGGTGCTTATGTAATTCTTTAACATATGTACATGTGAATTGAATAATGTGTTGGTTTTTTGAACCTGGTGGATATGAATAAAGCTATAACCTACTTTCAAGTTTAAATTAGGTACAATTTTAAATAGCAGCAATTAAACTAGGGCAAAATTACGGTGTGCATGTCATTACGGCACACACAGTTAATAAAGCACAGCATGTGCAATATACATCATAATCAGACACGGTTCATGAAGTGGAAACCTGTGTAACAATGCACACAGTTGTTGTTTGCATAGCGTGTGTGATGTCAGACACTATCACATATGGTGCGGAAAAACTAAATGTGTGTGAATGTCTACCTATCATACACGGTTTATAATCATGAACTGTTTGTGATGTGCCAGGCATCATAAACGTAGAGCCAGTTTGGTACATTCCTAGAGAACTCCTGTGCCTGGAATCTGCCTGGTTTTAGGTAAAACCACAAAACTCTGACGGTGATGGCAATGCGAGCACAAACTAGTAGCAAGGATGGAGCATTTCGGATATTCGAGACATCAAAAACAGTTATATAGGGGCAACATATGCATCAAGGCTCCCTATCCCCGACGGTTTCTGGGTCATGTGGGAAGGACTCCCCTATCGCCCACACTTACTTGGCGATGGTTCCAAATGCCGTCACGTAAAGGGGTTAAAAACCGTTTGTATAGCACCGACGCGTACCAGTGGTTGGAGTAGTAGTAGTCAATGACAAGATCAGCTAGCTCCTGGGCTCCATCATCTGGTCGCAGCAATTGGGTAAAGGGAAAAAAGATCAGTGAGTATTCATCCAAAGTACTCGCAAGACTTACATCAGATCTACACTAATATGGATCAATATCAATGGGAAGGGGTTGTATATGTGGACTAAACTACAGAAACACCAGCACAGAAGGGAAGGCCTAGCCTATCAAAGACTAGCGTCTTGCAGCAACAGAAGAGAGTAGAATAACATAACATATAGTAACAAGTACATATTTTAATAATGCCCAGAGATCCTTCCTCGACTCCCTGTGAGAAGGCGATCCTGGAGCCGTCATATCCATTTAGTGTCTCAAGTATTCTACTTTTAATAGATCAGGGTATAACTTTGAGTGTCTATTACCGCGGACAGGGCTATTCGAATAGATATACTTCCATGCAGGGGTGTGCCAACTTACCCAACACGCTCGATTAACTCCAGTCGAACACAATTTTTGGGTCATGCCCGACCTCAACTGATCGACACACCGTAGTCCCTACGTAGTCTCAACAGAGAGGTCAGCATGCCGGTCTAAATCCTAAGTGCGAAGGGGTCATGGGAAAATCGCCCAAAGCACTCCTACACATTGCACTGACGGTCGGGATCAGCCCTGGCTACCTCTTTATACAAAGCAGGTGCTTACGTGGACCACCCGGTCACGTGCCGCTCAACTGTGACATCTGTAGAGCTTTTGGGAGAATCGTACAACGCCGAGTGCCCATACTTATTCTCATGTGGTTTAGTACGAAAAGGCTAGAGGCTGCTACCTCTTGATCTTGCGTTGGGTTTTCCCTTGAAGATAAAAGGGTGATGCAGCAAACTAGAGTAAGCATTTCCCTCAGTTTTGAGAACGAAGGTATCAATCCAGTCGGAGACAACGCTCAAGCCACCGAATACCTGCACAAACAGACACCAACTTGCACCCAACATGACAAAGGGGTTGTCAATCCCTTCACGGTTATTTGCAAAGTGAGATCTGATATAGATGGTAAACGGTAAAGTAATATTTTTGGTATTTTTGGTTTATGGAATGGAAAGTAAAAGATTGCAAAGAAAGTAAATAGGAAACTAAAATTGTAGACCGGAAACTTATATGATGGAAAGTAGACCCAGGGCCATACGTTTCACTAGAGGCTTCTCTCAAGATAAAAAATATTATGGTGGGTGAACAAATTACTACCGAGCAATTGATAGAAAAGTGAATAATTATGACGATATCTATGGCAATGATCATGAATATATGCATCATGTCTGTATCAAGTAGACCGACTCCTGCCTACATCTACTACTATTACTCCACACATTGACCGACTCCTACCTTCATCTAGAGTATTAAGTTCATAGAACAGAGTAACACATTAAGCAAGATGACATGATGTAGCGAGATAAACTCAAGAAATATGATGAAAACCCCATCTTGTTATCCTCGATGGCAACAATACAATACGTGTTGGTTCCCCTTCTCTCACTGGGATCGAGCACCGCAAGATTGAACCCAAAGCTAAGCACTTCTCATTGCAAGAAAAACCAATCTAGTTGGCCAAACCAAATCGATAGTTCGAAGAGACTTGCAAAGATATCAAATCATGCATATAACAATTCAGAGGGGATTCAAATAATATTCATAGATAAGCTGATCATAAATCCACAATTCATTGGATCTCGGCAAAATACCGCAAAAAAGTATTACATCGAATAGATATCCAAGAACATCAAGGAGCACATGGTATTGAGAATCAAAGAGAGAGAAGAAGCCATCTAGCTACTAGCTATCGACCCGTAGGTCTATCGTAAACTAGTCATGCTTCATCAGAGAGGCAATGGTGTTGATGTAGAAGCCCTCTGTGATCTAATCCCCCTCCGGCAGGACACCGAAAAAGGCCCCTAGATGGGGTCTCACGGGTACAGAAGGGTGTGGTGGTGGAAAAGTGGTTTCGTGGCTCCCTTGGTAGGTTTTGTGATATTTGAGAATATATAGGCGGAAGAAATAGGCCGGTGGAGTCACGAGGGGCCCACAAGGGTGGGGGCGCGCCCTACCCCCTGGGCGTGCCTCCCAGCCTTGTGGCCACATCGTGGCTTTCCTGACGTGCACTCCAAGCCCTCTGAATGTCTTCTGGCCCAAGAAAAATCATCCCGAAAGTTTCATTCCATTTGGTATTCCTTTTCTGTGAAACTGAAAAGCAAGGAATAAACAGAAACTAGCACCGGGCTCTAGGTTAATAGGCTAGTCCCAAAAATTATATAAAATAGTATATTAATGCTTATAAAACATCCAAAAAAGATAATATAATCGCATGGAACAATCAAAAATTGTAGATACATTGGAGACCTATCAAGCATCCCAAGCTTAATTCCTGTTCGTCCTCGAGTAGGTAAATGATAAAAACAGAATTTTTGATGTGGAATGCTTCCTAACATATTTATCCATGTAATTTTCTTTATTGTGGCATGAATGTTCAGATCCGTATGATTCAAAACAAAAGTTTAATATTGACATAAAAACAATAATACTTCAAGCATACTAACAAGATAATTATGTCTTCTCAAAATAACATGGCCAAGGAAAGCTTATCCCTACAAAATCATATAGTCTGGCTATGCTCCATCTTCATCACACAAAATATTTAAATCATGCACTACCCCGATGAGAAGCCAAGAAATTGTTTCATACTTTTGATGTTCTCAAACCTTTTCAACTTTCACACAATATATGAGCGTGAGCTATGGACATATCACTATAGGTGGAATAGACTGTGGTTATGGAGAAGACAAGAAGAAGGAGATAGTCTCACATCAACTAGGCGTATCAACGAGCTATGGAGATGCCCATCAATAGATATCAATGGAGATGCCCATCAATAGATATCAATGTGAGTGAGTAGGGATTGCCATGCAACGGATGCACTAGAGCTATAAGTTTATGTAAGCTCAAAAAGAAACTAAGTGGGTGTGCATCCAACTTGCTTGCTCACGAAGACCTAGGGCAATTTGAGGAAGCCCATCATTGGAATATACAAGCCAAGTTCTTTAATAAAAAAAATCCCACTAGTATATGAAAGTGACAACATAGCAGACTCTCTATCATGAAGAACATGGTGGTACTTTGAAGCACAAGTGCGGTAAAAGGATAGTAAGATTGCCCCTTCTCTCTTTTCTCTCATTTATTTATTTTATTTTTTTATTTGGGCCTTCTCTCATTTTTTTGGCCTCTTTTTTCTCATCTGGAGTCTTATCCCGACTTGTGGGGGAATCATAGTCTCCATCATCCTTTCCTCACATGGGACAATGCTCTAATAATGAAGATCATCACACTTTTATTTACTTACAACTCAAGAATTACAACTCGATACTTAGAACAAAATATGACTCTATTTGAATGCCTCCGGCGGTGTATCGGGATGTGCAATGAATCAAGTGACATGTATGAAAGAATTATGAACGATGGCTTTGCCACAAATACGATGTTAACTACATAGTCATGCAAAGCAATATGACAATAATGGAGCGTGTCGTATAAATAGAACGGTGGAAAGTTGCATTGGAATATATCTCGGAATGGCGATGGAAATGCCATAATAGGTAGGTATGGTGGTTGTTTTGAGGAAAGTATATGGTGGGTTTATGGGACCACCGAAAGTTGCGGGGCACAAGAGAGGCTAGCAATGGCGAAAGGGTGAGAGTGTGTATAATCCATGGACATAAAGAACTCATATACTTATTGCAAAAATCTATGAGTTATCGAAACGAAGTACTACGCGCATGCTCCCAGGGGGATAGATTGGTAGGAAAAGACCATCGCTCGTCCCCGACCGCCACTCAAAAGGAAGACAATCAAAAAATAAATCATGCTCTGACTTCATCACATAATGGTTCACCATACGTGCATGCTACGGGAATCACAAACTTTAACACAAGTATTTCTCAAATTCACAACTACTCACTAGCATACTCTAATATGACCATCTTCATATCTCAAAACAATCATAAGGAATCAAACTTTGCATAGTATTCAATGCATTTTATATGAAAGTTTTTATTATATCCCTCTTGGATGCCTATCATATTAGGACTAAATTTATAACCAAAGAAAATTATGATGTTGTTTGGAGACTCTCAAAATAATATAAGTGAAGTGCCAGAGTTCATCAATTTCTACAAAATAAAGCCACCGTCGTGCTCTAAAAAGATATAAGTGAAGCACCTAGAGTATTCTAATAAATCAAAATTCATGCGTGTCTCTCTCAAAAGGTTTGTACAGCAAGGATGACTGTGGCAAACGAAAAATCAATGACTCAAATCATACAAGACGCTCCAAGCAAAACACATATCATGTGGTGAATAAAAATATAGCCTCAAGTAAAGTTACCGATAGACGAAGACGAAAGAGGGGATGCCTTCTGGGGCATCCCGAAGCTTAGGCTCTTGGTTGTCCTTGAATATTACCTTGGGGTGCCTTGCGCATACCCAAGCTTAGGCTCTTGCCACTCCTTATTCCATAGTCCATCAAATCCTTACCCAAAACTTGAAAACTTCACAACACAAAACTCAACAGAAAATCTTGTAAGCTTTGCTAGTATAAGAAAATAAATCACCACTTTTGGTACTGTTGCGAACTAATTCTTTATTTATATTGGTGTAAGATATACTGTATTCCAAGTTTTACATGGTTCATACCCCCCGATACTAGCCATAGATACATCAAAATAAGAAAAAAACATGTGAAAAACTGAATCTGTCAAAAGCAGAACAGTGTGTACCAATCTGTAACTCCCGAATACTTCTGTAATCTCACAAATTCTGAAAAGTTAGGACGACCTGGAAAATTTGTTTATTAATCTTCTAAAAAATAATAAGAGCAAAACCCGTTTCTGTGATTTACGAAAATTATTTTCGTGAGCGCAAAAGTTTGTATTTCTCAGCAGGATCAAAACAACTATCACCGTAAGCTATCCCAAAGGTCTTACTTGGCACAAACTCTAACTAAAACATAAAACCACATCTAACCAGAGGCCTGATGAAATACTTATTGCAATACAGAACCTAAAAAGCAAAAAAAAAATTGGTTGCCTCCCAACAAGCGCTATTGTTTAACGCCCTTAGCTAGGCATAAAGCAATCCATAAGTGGCTCTCATATAGATTCATAAGGCAATTTAATTTTATTTCTTGGAAAGTGTTCCATGCCCTTCCTTAATGGAAATTAAAATATAATGTTTCCTTCTTTCATATCAATAATTGCACCAATCGTTCTAAGGAAAGGTCTACCAAGAATAATAGGGCATGTAGGGTTGCAATCTATATCAAGAACAATAAAATCTACAGGCACATAATTCCTATTTGCAACAATAAGAACATCATTAATTCTCCCCATAGGTTTCTTAATAGTGGAACCCACAAGATGCAAATTTAAAGAACAATCATCAAATTCACGAAAACCTAACACATCACATAAAGTTTTTGGAATCGTGGAAACACTAGCACCCAAATCACAAAGCATGGCATTCATAAGCTTTAATCTTAATCTTAATAGTAGGTTACCACTCATCATAAAGTTTTCTAGGGATATAAACTTCCAATTCAAGCTTTTCTTCAAAAGATTGCATCATAGCATCAACGATATGTTTAGTAAAAGCTTTGTTTTGACTATAAGCATGAGGAGAATTCAACATGGATTGCAACAAGGAAATACAATCTATTAAAGAACAATTTTAATAATTAAATTCCTTGAAATCCAAAAGAGTGGGTTCATTGCTACTTGAAGTTTTGACCTCTCCAATCCCACTTTTATCAATTTTTGCATCAAGATCTAAAAACTCTGAATCGTTGGGACGCCTTTTAACTAAAGTTGACTCATCTCCAGTCCCATCTTTATCAAGATTTGTATTAGAAAACAAAGATTCAATAGGAGTCACATCAATCACTTTAAGATCTTCATCATTATTTTTAGCCTCTGGTTTGGCGGCCATTTTGTTTACTAAAGTAGCTTGTTTATCAGAAATTTGGCCTACTAAATTTTCAAGATGCGCAAACTGAGATCTCAAACAATAAAATTCCTTAGACATATCATCAAGCTCTTTATTCATGTATTCCATAAAAACTTTCTGCTCCTTGAGCTCGTTTCTAAAGAAATTGTTATGCTCAAATTGCAAAGACATGAAGCTTTCTAACATTATTTTCAATTTTGTCTAACCTCCTAAGGTGAGGGTCAACGTTTTTTTTGGAGGAATCATTGTGACAAGGCAAGCAATCCAACATACGAGCACACAAAAAGCAAGAGAAGAAGACGAACGGAAGAGGGGCGAAGAAAAGGCAAATCGTTTCAAAAATTGTTTTAGAAACGGTGGGGAGGAAAACGAGAGGCGAATGGCAAATAATGTAATGCGAGGGATGAGGGTTTATGATGGGTACTTGGTATGTCTCAGCTTGGCGTAGATCTCCCAGGCAACGGCGCCAGAAATTCTTCCTGCTACCTCTTGAGCTTGCGTTGGTTTTTCCCTTGAAGAGGAAAGGGTTATGCAGCAAAGTAGAGTAAGTATTTCCCTCAGTTTTGAGAACCAAGGTATCAATCCAGTAGGAGACAATGCTCAAGCCACCGGATACCTACACAAACAAACACCAACTTGCACCCAACGTGACAAAGGGTTGTCAATCCCTTCACAGTTATTTGCAAAGTGAGATTTGATTAGATGGATAAACGGTAAAGTAATATTTTTGGTATTTTTGGTTTATGGAATGGAAAGTAAAAGATTGCAAAGTGAGTAAATAGGAAACTAAAAATTGTAGACCGGAAACTTATATGGTGGAAAGTAGACCCGGGGGCCATACGTTTCACTAGAGGCTTCTCTCAAGATAGAAAATATTACGGTGGGTGAACAAATTACTGCCGAGCAATTGATAGAAAAGTGCATAGTTATGACGATATCTAAGGTAATGATCACGAATATAGGCATCACGTCCGTATCAAGTAGACCGACTCCTGCCTACATCTACTACTATTACTCCATACATCGACCGACTCCTGCCTGCATCTAGAGTATTAAGTTCATAGAATAGAGTAACACATTAAGTAAGATGGCATGATGTAGCAAGATAAATTCAAGAAATATTATGAAAACCCCATCTTGTTATCCTCGATGGCAACAATACAATACATGTCGGATCCCCTTCTGTCAGTGGGATCGAGCACCGCAAGATTGAACCCAAAGCTAAGCACTTCTCCCATTGCAAGAAAAATCAATCTAGTTGGCCAAACCAAATCGATAGTTCAAAGAGACTTTCAAAGATATCAAATCGCGCATATAAGAATTCAGAGGAGATTCAAATAATATTCATAGATAAGCTAATCATAAATCCACAATTCATCGGATCTCGGCAAACACACCGCAAAAAAGTATTACATCGAATAGATCTCCAAGAACATCGAGGAGAACATGGTATTGAGAATGAAAGAGAGTGAAGAAGCCATCTAGCTACTAGCTATGGACCCGTAGGTCTATGGTAAACTAGTCACGCTTCATCGGAGAGGCAATGTTGTTCATGTAGAAGCCCTCCCTGATCGAATCCCCCTCCGACAGGACGCCGAAAAAGGCCCCTAGATGGGATCTCACGGGTACAGAAGGTTGCAGTGGTGGAAAAGTGGTTTCGTGGCTCCCCTGGTAGGTTTTGGGATATTTGAAAATATATAGGCGGAAGAAATAGGTCGGTGGAGTCACGGAGGGCCCACAAGGGTGGGGGGCGCGCCCTACCCCCCTGGGCGCGCCTCCCGACCTTGTGGCCGCCTTGTGGTTTTCCTGACATGCACTCCAAGCCCTCTGGATGTTTTCTAGTCCAAGAAAAATCATCGATAAAGTTTCATTCCCTTTGGACTCCGTTTGGTATTCCTTTTCTGCGAAACTCAAAAACAAGGAAAAAAACAGAAACTGGCACTGGGTTTTGGGTTAATAGGTTGGTCCCAAAAATAATATAAAATAGCATATTAATGCATATAAAACATCCAAAATAGATAATATAATAGCATGGAACAAACAAAAATGTAGATATGTTGGAGACATATCAGAGGCCTACTCGGATCACATATCCAAACTCGTTAGTGTGTTGGGAGCGCGCGAAGATGATTAGTGATCCAGTCGCCCCGTATCGCGAACTGATGACAAGGGCCAGGCCCATCTCTCTCTAGGACGGTCTCTGCTTGCCCGGTCGTGCCACGTCATTATCTCACGAGTACCCTCATGTTCAACCCGACTTATCCAGAGACTGTCGGGAACTCAGGTCCACCTCTACCAGGGCGGTACCACCTGTCCCTTCAGTCCCGCAGTAATGGTTAACAGGGTAATAGTTGGAGGTAACAATGTGTCCTTACCATCAAGGTGAACTCAAAGGAATCACCCTCGATAGGTTCACACCTGAGGTAAAATGTCATGGTGAACTCGGAGGAATCATCCTCGGTAGTTTCACGCTTGAAGAGCTACACGACAGAGATGTCATCAGGAGTGGTGAGTGAGGAATCACCCTCGGCTAACCACACTTGACATGCTACATTGTAGAGATATCATCATAAGTGGGATATGAGGCATTACCCTCGACACTCGATAGTAGCTATGCAGAGTCGTACAACTAAGGGGGGTGCTGGTGATGTGTCGATCTCAGCTCCTTGATCACATTGATCGAGTCAACGATAACAAAGCGGGGCAACAAGGACAAGGGTGAGGGGTCACTGATGGATCACTAACCAACCTCTACTAAGCATATAGGATAACATGTAAAATAACAATAGCAGGTTACAAAAGCAGGCTATGCATCAGAATAGGAGCTATCGAACAACAGTAGGAAAATCTAATGCAAGCATGAGAGAAAGAGTGGGCGATATATGAATGATCATGGGGGGTTTGCTTGCCTAGAAGCTCTGCTGAAAGGGGCTGGTTGTCAGGAGTGTAGTCGTACATAGCAGCGTCAGCGTCGGGCTCAGGGTCTACTGGAGAAGAAAAGGGGGAAGAAACAGTAAATATAAAGCACACAGGTGCAACACAATGCATGACAAGGTGATATCCTATGCTAGGGGTGACCTAATGCAATGCTAAGTGATAGAGATGGAGCAGGGAAATATCTGGGAATATTTTCCTGGCTTTAGGCAATTATTGGTCAGACGATCTGGAGGGGAAGATTCCATGTGTGCTGTGTTGGATGAAGGAAATATGCCCTAGAGGCAATAATAAAGTTGCTATTTTATATATATCATGATAAATGTTTATTATTCATGCTAGAATTGTATTAACTAGAAACTCGATTCATGTGTGAATACATAGACAAAACACCGTGTCCCTAGTAAGCCTCTACTAGACTAGCTCATTAATCATAGATGGTTAAGTTACCTAACCATAGACATGTGTTGTCATTTGATGAACGGGATCACATCATTAGGAGAATGATGTGATGGACAAGACCATCCGTTAGCTTAGCATATTGATCGTTCAGTTTATTGCTATTGCTTTCTTCATGTCAAATACTTATTCCTTCGACTATGAGATTATTCAACTCCCAGATACCGGAGGAATACCTTGTGTGCTATCAAACGTCACAACATAACTGGGTGATCATAAAGATGCTCTACAGGTATCTTCGAAGGTGTTTGTTGAGTTGGCATAGATCGGGATTAGGATTTGTCACTTCGAGTATCGGAGAGGTATCTCTGGGCCCTCTCGGTAATGCACATCATAATAAGCCTTGCAAGCAATGTGACTAATGATTTAGTTGCGGGATGATGTATTATGGAACGAGTAAAGAGACTTGCCGGTAACGAGATTGAACTAGGTATGAAGATATCGACAATCGATTCTCAGGCTAGTAACATACCGATGACAAAGGGAATAACATATGCTATCATTACAGTACGACCGATAAAGATCTTCGTAGAATACATGGGAACCAATATGAGCATCCAGGTTCTGCTGTTGGTTATTGACCGGAGAGGTGTCTCGGTCATGTCTACATAGTGCTCGAACTCGTAGGGTTCGTACGCTTAACATTCGATGACAATTTGTATTATATGAGTTTTGTTATTTGGGGACCAAATATTGTTCGGAGTCCCAGATGAGATCACAGACATGATGAGGAGTCTCAAAATGGTCGAGAGGTAAAGATGGATATATATGACGATGGTATTCGGACACCAAAAGTGTTCCGGAAAGCACCAGGTCCTTATCGGGTCACGGGGTTTCGGGCACCCCCGGCAAAATATATGGGCCTTATGGGCCAAGAGGGGAAACACACCAGCCACAAAGAGGCTGGTGTGCCCCCCCCCCCATATGGGCTGGCCAAATTCAGGGCTTGTTGTGATGTGATATGGTCAAAACATGATGTGATATACGTTATTGTATGAGATGATCATGTTTTGTAAAAGTTATCGGCAACTGGCAGGAGCCTTATGGTTGTCGCTTTATTGTACGAAATACAAACGCCATGTAATTGCTTTACTTTATCAGTATGCGTTAGCGATAGTTGTAGAAGCAATAGTTGGTGAGACAACAACGACACTATGATGGAGATCAACGTGTCAAGCTGGTGACGATGGAAATCATGACGGTGCTTTGGAGATGGAGATCAAAGGCAAAAGATGATGATGGCTATATCATGTCACATATTTTGATTGCATGTGATGTTTATCTATTATGTGTCTTATTTTATTTAGTACGGCAGTAGCATTATAAGATGAGCCCTCACTAAAATTTCAAGGTGTAAGTGTTCTCCCTGAGTATGCACCGTTGCGACAGTTCGTCGTGCACAGGCACCACGTGATGATCGGGTGTGATAAGCTCTACGTTCACATACAACGGGTGCAAGGCAATTTTGCACATGCGGAATACTCGGGTTAAACTTGACAGTCCTAGCATGTACAAACATGGCCTCGAAACACTGGAGACCGAAAGGTCAAACATGAATCATATAGTAGATATCATCAACATAGAGATGTTCACCATTGAAAACTACTCCATCTCACATGATGATCGGACATGGTTTAGTTGATATGGATCACATGATCATTTAGATGACTCGAGGGATGTCTATATAAGTGGGAGTTCTTAAGTAATATGATTAATTGAAATTAATTTAACATGAATTTAGTCTTGATATTATTTGCAAATTATGTTATAGAGCAATAGCTCGCGATGTAGCTCCCCATTTATTTTTGATATGTTCCTAGAGAAAAATAAGTTGAAAGATGTTAGTAGCAATGATACGGACTGGGTCCATGGTCTGAGGATTATCCTCATTGCTGCACAGAAGAATTATGTCATTGATGCACCGCCAGGTGACAAACCTATTGCAGGAGCAGATGCAGACGTTATGAACGTTTGGCAAGCACGGTATGATGACTACTTGATAGTTTAGTGTGCCATGCTTTACGGCTTAGAACCGGGACTTCAAAAACATTTTGAACATCGTGGAACATATGAGATGTTCCAAGAGCTGAAATTGGTATTTCAGACTCATGCCCGAGTCGAGAGGTATGAGACCTCTGACAAGTACTTTGCCTACAAGATGGAGGAGAATAGCTCAACCAGTGAACATGTGCTCAAAATGTATGAGTACTACAATCGCTTGAATCAAGTGGGAGTTAATCTTCCAGATAAAATAGTGATTGACAGAGTTCTCTAATCACTATCACCAAGTTACTGGAATTTCATGATGAACTATAATATACAAGGGATGACAAAAACGATTCCCAAGCTCTTAGCAATGCTGAAATCGGCAAAGGTAGAAATGAAGAAAGAGCATCAAGCATTGATGGTTAACAAGACCACTAGTTTCAAGAAAAAGGGCAAAGGAAAAGAAAGGGAACTTCAAGAAGAAAGACAAGCAAGTTGTCACTCCTGTGAAGAAGCCCAAAGCTAGACCTAAGCCTGAAACTGAGTGCTTCTACCGCAAACGTAATGATCACTGGAAGCGGAACTACCCCAAATACTTGGCGGATAAGAAGGATGGAAAAGTGAACAAAGGTATATTTGATATGCATGTTATTTATGTGTACTTTACTAGTGTTTATAGTAACCCCAGGGTATTTGATATCGGTTCAGTTGCTAAGATTGGTAATTCAAAACAGGAGTTGCAAAATAAACAGAGACTAGTTAAGGGCGAGGTGACGATGTGTGTTGGAAGTGATTCCAAGGTTGATAAGATCATCATCGCACACTCCCTCTACCTTCGGGATTAGTGTTGGACCTAAATAAGTGTTATTTGGTGTTTGCGTTGAGCATGAATATGATTGGATCATGTTTTTATTGTGATACGCTTATTCATTTAAGATAGAGAATAATTGTTGTTCTATTTACATGAATAAAACCTTCTATGGTCATACACTCAATATAAATGGTTTATTGAATCTCGATTGTGATGATACACGTATTCATAATATTGATGCCAAAAGATGCAAAGTTGATAATGATAGTGCAACATATTTGTGGCACTGTCGTTTAGGTCATGTTGGTGCAAAGCGCATGAAGAAACTCCATGCAGATGGGCTTTTGGAATCACTTGATTATGAATCATTTGATCCTTGCGAACCATGCCTCATGGGCAAGATGACTAAGACTCCGTTCTCCGGAGCAATGGAGCGAGCCACTAACTTATTGGAAATAATACATACCGATGTATGAAGTCCGATGAGTGTTGAGACTCGTGGCGGGTATCGTTATTTTCTGACCTTCGCAGATGATTGAGCAGATATGGGTATATCTACTTAATGAACACAAGTCTGAAACATTTGAAAAGTTCAAAGAACTTCAGAGTGAAGTGGAGAATCATCGTAATAAGAAAATAAAGTTTCTACTATCCGATCGCAGAGGCGAATATTTGAGTTATGAGTTTGGCCTTCATTTAAAACAATATTGAATAGTTTCACAACTCATGCCACCTGGAACACCACAGCGTAATGGTGTGTCCGAACGTCGTAACCGTACTTTATTAGATATGGTGCAATCTATGATGTCTCTTACCGGTTTACCACTATCGTTTTGGGGTTATGCATTAGAGACAGCTGCATTCCCATTAAAAAGGGCACCGTCTAAATCCGTTGAGACGACACCATGTGAACTGTGGTTTGGCAATAAACCTAAGCTATCGTTTCTTAAAATTTGGGGTTGCGATGCTTATGTGAAAAAGCTTCAGCCTCATAAGCTCAAACCCAAATCGAAGAAGTGCGTCTTTATAGGATACCCAAAAGAAACTATTGGGTACATGTCGGTGTCAAAACCGGTGGATCTCGGGTAGGGGGTCCCAAGCAGTGCGTCTTAGGATCAATGGTAACAGGAGACAAGGGACACGATGTTTTACCCAGGTTCGGGCCCTCTTGATGGAGGTAAAACCCTATGTCCTGCTTGATTGATATTGATGATATGGGTAGTACAAGAGTAGATCTACCACGAGATCAAGGAGGCTAAACCCTAGAAGCTAGCCTATGGTATGATTGTTGTTGTATATCTATCGACTAGCCTGGCCTCGGTTTATATAATGCACCAGAGGCCTAGGATAACAAGAGTCCTAGCTGAATACGCCGGTGGGGGAGGAGTCCTTGTCTTGATCGCCAAGTCTTGTGGAATCTTCCTTGTATGCGGCAGCTGTCCGGACTGGCCCATGAGTATACGGCCATGGGGATCCTCGGCCCAATCCAACTGATCGGGAGACGATGTGGTGAGTACCCCCTAGTCCAGGACACCGTCCGTAGCCCCCTGAACCGGTCTTCAAGTTGGGGACGCTCCTCGATTCTTCCGAACTGTTCTTCATCTTCGGTCGTCGGTCTTGAAAACTAGTTCAACAAATCTTCTCATCTTCGATCTTGAGGATCGCTGAAATGCATTCGACGAGTTTATACGTCGGGTATCCGAGGAGCCCCTTTAAGTTTCCGGCCTTTATCAATGCCTTGTTATTTTTATGCCACACCTCGGGTTTGAAGTTGTTCACGGGTGGCAACGTCCTCTTGCATCCGAGCTCCAACGCCGGACTGCATTCGAGGTATCTTTTGCAGCCAAGCACCAATGTCGGACTGCTTCCCAGCTCTAACGCCGGACTATGTATCCGAGCTCCAACGCCGGACGGTATCCGAGCTCCAACGCCGGACTATGTATCCGAGCTCCAACGCCGGACTATATCCGAGCTCCAACGCCGGACTATGTATCCGAGCTCCAACGCCGGACTGTATCCGAGGTGTCGTAAATCACCATGGTTCAAAGAAGTTTGAAGGAGTTTAGCTGAGCTTAATGCCGGAAGTGCCCTCTTTGGAGCCAGCCACTAGCGCCCAAGCTTTACGCCGGACTGCTTCTGAGGTGGTGCACCACCCCGAATGTGGACCTATTTTTGTCAATATTTTTGATTGGTGCCAGTAGCCCTCAAGGTGGGTATCGGTCTAAAACCCGAGATGCACATGAAGGATGACATAAGACCGCTGATCCCCGTAGCCGCTGAGACTCATGTTGATTTGCAAAATCGGTCTGAGGATCAAGTCCTAGCTCGGCAGAATACTTCGGGACACAAAAAGCGGCGTGCTCAGTCCTCGAGACTCAGGTTGGGTGCGGCCGACCAACCTGAGGATCAAAATCTCCTCGGAAACTGTACTGCACTTAAAATTTTCTGCATAGAACAGGCAATGCAGTAGCCCCCGAGTCACTGGTCGGGTGGCAACACCAGATCAGGGGATTGATGTGCCCCTTTAATATTTGTAAATAATAAGCCCGAAGCCCAGTAGCCCCCGAGCCTTAATGCGGGCACGGGAGGCCGAATTAAGGATTGATATCCATAGTAAAATCACAAATTATGTGTAATGACTCTATGTATCCAAGTACTTTACGTCATTAATGCTCGGATCCGCATTGTACAAAACTTTGTTGACCGACCATCGGCTTCCACCTCCTCGGCCAATAGCCGAGGAGTGTTTGTCCTACTTTATAAAGCCTTTATGAGGGCAAAGATTTACAACAAACAAGGCAATCTTGCCATACGGTTTTATAAACAAAGGTACATGGAGAGACATGTTATATTATTGTTTAACAGAAGAAATGTCTTCCAAAGAAAATAGTCCCGCTATCGGTTCCTTTCTTTGGGCTGTCATGCTAAGCATGATCATGAAACCTCTACTCCAATGTAAGAGCAAAATATCGAGGATTTAGTTTGGGAGGCCAGTTAATAGCCCCCGATAGTGTTCGGCGACAGTCGAGGTCAAGCCGGAAACACTTCGGCCAATGAACGGCCCGTCATTTAATATAGTCATCGGATCGCTGACCAGTTTACACCTATTGTGACAGTCAGTTTTCGGCTTTCTCCACTGAGGTGCTTGACCATGCGAGCTGGAAGCACAATCGCAGTGGTTCTCCCTTTGCACACCTAGCCGAACAAAGCGGAACATAGGAGGCAAGCGCGGGAGCCGGGCAACCCAACTATTGACCGAAGACACAATTCGAAACTGATGCATATATAGCAATATCCGAGAATGTTTTTGCCAAATCTCAAAAGGTGTCCGGCGTTGCACTGCGAGACTTGTGTTGAAAACACACAAATAGTTTAAAAGTGCCATGGGCTCGAAAAGCCAAAAAACTTATTCAAAAGATTAATGTCCGAACTAGATCAAGTGTTCGGTGCCAATCCGAAAATTGGACTTTAGAAAAAAAAAGGTGCTTCTACCGTGCTTTAACATGACACGTCCTATCTCAAAACTTCAAGCGGGTCAGCCTACGGCTTCAACCTCCTATCCCAAAGGCGGAGTACTTCTTACTAGGCCAGTTTAGCAAACTAAACTCTAGCGGCTTTGAGAGAGAAATTAGGCTCCCCGGCTAGTGACCGCACACTTGTGTCGAAAAAAGGAGTGATAAATAATAATAAAAACTTTGCAATGGCTAGGAAGAGAAACACTTAGTATGAAACGGCTCAAATAAACATAAGAGCCCCCAAGTGACTTGGGTAAAAGTTGACTATATAATGTAAGGTGACATGTAGAATCCCTTCTAGCCGGATTGTAGATCGTTTGTCGTAGCGGACCTTTTCGCTTCAACCTTTGGACCCAATAGTCCGGAGTGTGTCCGAATACCCTCGCGGTTATAAAAACCGGGGCATGCATGGAGACCAGGCGTAGGGGTCATTAGTGCTTTATCAGACAAGTGCCCAACTAGTTATGTTATATTACATGGTTAGTAAGAAACATCTTCCAGGGAGAATAGTTCCGTTAGGGGTTCCTTTCCCTGGGAGGCATGCCCTAAAGTGCATGTCCGGACTGCGAAAAGAGCAGAAAAACATCTGGGGGCAGGTAAATAAATAGGTAAGAAATCATCTTTTAGTTCACCGACCGAGTATTCCCTTAAGAACGCTAGCTTTCGGCTTCACCCAGTCTAAGGTACACATCCGGCTGACCCGGCAGTAACAATCGTAGAGGTGCTCCCTTTACCACCTAGCCGAACAATCGGGAACGTAGGGGTAAGCACAGGAGTCAGGCAACCCAGCTTGGCCAAAACTTAAGTCATATCGATGCATATAATGGTGAATAAAAGGTACATGCGGAAGTGTGACACATGTGTTGGGCATAAAGCCTGAATTAATAAGCTTCTGTTAAAGAAGCCCCCGGGTATAATGAGCGCGGGTAGCACGTCAAGTGTGTGTGAACAAAGTTTCGACAAGGAAGATAAGCAACTTTTTCCCGAGAAAGTATAATGCTTGGTCGAACCGAACACAAGTTAGAAATTTTAAAACTTTGAGCATGAAGGCAACTTAGCTGGTTAATGTGTTCGGTATTGACGATGCGGTCCGAGCTTGATGCGGGACAAGGTTCCATCCCCCAAGCCGGTCCCGACGTGGCGAAGCAAAGAGCTCGACACTGTGAAGTGGTGACATAGCATGGTAAATGCAGGACGGCAGAGTGATGCCGAAGTCCCTGGCATGGGGTAATGAAGTGATGACGAAGCCCCTCGTCCAGCCGCGGTGACGTCAAAGGATATAGTCCGGCTGGATCATTTTCCTGTGCACAAAAAATAGTGCAAACCAGAGATAATAGTAAAAAAATTGTTGCATAATAAATAATTTATGCAAAGTGAGTAATAAAAGAAATATGGCCTGGCGCCGAAGTCGATGTCGATGCAGGTCATCGGCGTAATGCAATAAAGGCGTGGCAAAGCCTGGATTCACAGGTCGGTCCGAGTTTCGGATGCGGCGTTCGCCGAACTGTGTACGGAAACTGACCGAACCATCATGCGACCGTCGATAATGCGGCCACCATTTGATAGACCTGTGTACATATGCAGGACTAACCAGAGTAATAATTCCTTGGGAAAAATTTAACCCAAACGAGCAAAAAGAAATACTAGGATTAATAGCACCTGGTGTATTTGTTGTAGCAATCTGAAGGAAGGTGATTCCCAAAATTTGGACTCGATCCGCGCACCCATGCCTGGTCGGCTAGTGACGCCGAAGTGTCCAGAGTAGGTTGATGAAGGGATGGCGAAGCCCCCGGTCTAGCCGAGATGTCGAAGTAGGTCGGCGTGATGGACTCCAGCTTGAAGAAGCAATAGTGCGGCCCTGCCGATGCAGGTCGTGACATGGTCGATGCCGGCTTGATGAAGCGACCGTGCGGCGATGCCGGTATGACCGCTCCGTGTAATCCGTGGGGCGGCGATGTTGGTGATGATTTATCCTTCGCGATGTCGGACTCTCATTCGGCTTGCCAAGATGATGATCTGAAGAAGTTGAGCTTGGCTCAACAAAGTGACGACGTGTCTAGCACAGGTCGGCAGCCGTGGAGCAATATTGCCGGACTGGTTTGACACCAGCATGATGTTGAAGATCATGTTCAAAAGATCTTAAAGTTAGTGGGATGTGTTCGGGAACAAAACACAATACCCCATACAAAACTTCCTTCAAAAAGGATGTCCGAAACCCCGTTCATAAAAAAGACGAACTCGGGTCGGATTCGTTTTCGCGCAGAAAACAGATCCAAAAAGTGATGCACTAATCGGAAGTTTCCCGGAGTTTGGACGGTCGGATCGAGCTGAATTTTTGGCAGGTGGTAGATATGGTAATTCCTCAGCAAATCAACGGTTGGATCTTCCAAAGGACATACTAGCTAGATGCTGGATACCACGCCCTAAACTCGTCCGGATTCTCATCCAGATTCAACAGGGCTCCGGTATATCGGAGATTGCCGGGGATTCCTCCGTCGGAACTCGACGAAATTTTTGCAGGGTTGTTGTAGACTTAATTCCGCATAATTCCACTGAAGTAATCGTTTAGGCGACACTCGAGAAGGCGGTGGCGGCGGATACAAGTTTGTTGTCTAGAAAAACAGCACGGTCGCCAGAGGGCAATGTTGATGTTGAGCCCCCGAGCTCCATGGATGACTCCTCCATGATCTTGATAGAGATCGGAGTTGGTGTTGATGAAGGACTTCATCCGAACATGACGATCGGAGGTAGGGCGCAGTCCTCGGTCAAGCCAAGGTGACCAGTCGAACTGGTGACAAAGAAGTCGACGTCGCAGTTGACCTGCAGTCGAGCCATTGATCCTTTCGCCGATCACACAGCGGAACTCTCAATGAAAGCACCAATGTCGGTGTCAAAACCGGCGGATCTCGGGTAGGGGGTCCCAAGCAGTGCGTCTTAGGATCAATGGTAACAGGAGACAAGGGACACGATGTTTTACCCAGGTTCGGGCCCTCTTGATGGAGGTAAAACCCTATGTCCTGCTTGATTGATATTGATGATATGAACAATACAAGAGTAGATCTACCACGAGATCAAGGAGGCTAAACCCTAGAAGCTAGCCTATGGTATGATTGTTGTTGTATATCTATCGACTAGCCTGGCCTCGGTTTATATAATGCACCAGAGGCCTAGGATAACAAGAGTCCTAGCCGAATACACCGGTGGGGGAGGAGTCCTTGTCTTGATCGCCAAGTCTTGTGGAATCTTCCTTGTATGCGGCAGCTGTCCGGACTGGCCCATGAGTATACGGCCATGGGGATCATCAGCCCAATCCAACTGATCGGGAGACGACGTGGTGAGTACCCCCTAGTCCAGGACACCGTCAGTACACCTTCTATCACATATCCAAAGGCAAGATCTTTGTTGCTAAGAATTAATCCTCTGTATAGAAGGAGTTTCTCTCGAAAGAAGTGAGTGGGAGGAAAGTAGAACTTGATGAGGTAATTGTACCTTCTCTCGAATAGGAAAGTAGCTCATCACAGAAAACCGTTTTTGTGATGCCTACACCAACTAGAGAGGAAGCTAATGATAATGATCATGAAACTTCAGATCAAGTTACTACCAAACCTCGTAGGTCAACCAGAATACGTTCTACACCAGAGTGGTATGATAATCCTGTTCTGGAAGTCATGTTACTAGACCATGACGAACCTACGAACTATGAGGAAGCGATGATGAGCCCAGATTCCGCAAAATGTCTTGAGGCCATGAAATCTAAGATGGGATCCTTGTATGAGAACAAAGTATGGACTTTGGTTGACTTGCTTGATGATCGGTAAGCCATAGAGAATAAATGGATATTCAAGAAGAAGACTGACGCTGATGGTAATGTTACTATCTACAAAGCTCGACTTGTTGTGAAAGGTTTTCGACAAGTTCAAGGTGTTGACTACGATGAGATTTTATCACTCGTTGCGGTGCTTAAGTCTGTCCGAATCATGTTAGCAATTGCCGCATTTTATGAAATATGGAAAATGGATGTCAAAACTGCATTCCTTAATGGATTTCTTAAAGAAGAGTAGTATATGATGCAACCAGAAGGTTTTGTCGATCCTAAAGGTGCTAACAAAGTGTGCAAGCTCTAGCGATCCATTTATGGACTGGTGCAAGCATCTCAGGGTTGGAATATACGGTTTGATGAGGTGATCAAAGCATATAGTTTTATACAGACTTTGGAGAAGCATGTATTTACAAGAAAGTGAGTGGGAGCTCTGTAGCATTTATAATATTATATGTGGATGACATATTGTTGATTGGAAATGATATAGAATTTCTTGATAGCATAAAAGGATACTTGAATAAAAGTTTTTCAATGATAGACCTCGGTGAAGCTGCTTATATATTGGGCATCAAGATCTATAGAGATAGATCAAGACGCTTAATTGGACTTGGAGTTCAAAATGGATCAGTCAAAGAAAGGGTTCTTACCTGTGTTACAAGGTGCGAAGTAGAGTAAGACTCAATACCCGACCACGGCAGAATATATAGAGAGAATGAAAGTCATTCCCTATGCCTCAGTCATAGGTTCTATAAAGTATGCCATGTTGTGTACCAAACCTATTGTGTACCTTACCATAAGTTTGGCAGGGAGGCACCAATAGTGATTCAGGAGTAGATCACTAGGCAGCGGTCAAAATTATCCTTATAGGACTAAGGAAATATTTCTCGATTATGGAGGTGATAAAGAGTTTGTCGTAAAGAGTTACGTCGATGCAAGCTTTGATACTGATCTAGATGACTCTAAGTCTCAATCTAGATATGTATTGAATGTAGGAGCAATTAGCTAGATTAGCTCCATGCAGAGCATCGTAGACATAGAAATTTGCAAAATACATACGGATCTGAATGTGGCAGACCCGTTGACTAAACTTCTCTCACAAGCAAAACAAGATCACACCTTAGTACTCTTTGGGTGTTAATCACATAGCGATGTGAACTAGATTATTGACTTTAGTAAACCCTTTGGGTGTTGGTCACATGGAGATGTGAACTATGGGTGTTAATCACATAAAGATGTCAACTATTGGTGTTAAATCACATGGCGATGTGAACTAGATTATTGACTCTAGTACAAGTGGGAGACTGAAGGAAATATGCCCTAGAGGCAATAATAAAGTTGTTATTTTATATTTCCTTATATCATGATAAATGTTTATTATTCATGCTAGAATTGTATTAACTAGAAATTTGATACATGTTTCAATACATAGACAAAACAATGTGTCCCTAGTAAGCCTCTACTAGACTAGCTCATTAATCATAAATGGTTAAGTTTCCTAACCATAGACATGTGTTGTCATTTTATGATCGGTATCGCATCATTAGGAGAATGATGTGATGGACAAGACCCATCCGTTATCTTAGCATATTGATCATTCAGTTTTATTGCTATTGCTTTCTTCATGTCAAATACATATTCCTTTGACTATGAGATTATGCAACTCCCGAATACCAGAGGAATGCCTTGTGTGCTATCAAATGTCACAATGTAACTAGGTGATTATAAAGATGCTCTACAGGTATCTCCGAAGGTGTTTGTTGGGTTGGCATAGATCGAGACTAGGATTTGTCACCCCGAGTATCGGGAGGTATCTCTGAGCCCTCTCGGTAATGCACATCATAATAAGGCTTGCAAGCAATGTGACTAATGAGTTAGTGGTGGGATGATGTATTACGGAACAAGTAAAGAGACTTGTAGGTAATTACATTGAACTAGGTATGAAGATACCGATGATAGAATCTCGGGCAAGTAACATACCGATGGCAAAGGGAATGACATATGTTATCATTATGGTACGACCGATAAAGATCTTTGTAGAATATGTGGGAACCAATATGAGCATCCAGGCTCCGCTATTGGTTATTGACCGGAGAGGTGTCTCGGTCATGTCTACATAGTTCTCGAACCCGTAGGTTCCTCACACTTAACGTTCAATGATGATTTTGTATTATAAGAGTTATGTGATTTGGTGATTGAATGGTGTTCGAAGTCTCAAATGAGATCACAGACATGACGAGGAGTCTTGAAATGGTCGGGAGGTAAAGACTGATATATAGTACAATGGTATTCGGACACCAGAAGTGTTCCAGGAAGCACCAGGTACTAATCAGGTCATCGGAAGGGGTTCCGGGCACCCACGGCAAAAGATATGGGCCTTATGGGCCAAGAGGGGAAACACTCAAGCCACAAAGAGGCTGGTGCGCCCCCCCCCCCCAGATGGGCTGGTCAAATTGGAGAAAGAAAGCGGAAGGAGGAAAGAAAAAAGGGAATAGGATTCCCCCTCCCCCTCTTCCCTTCCTACTCCGAATAGGAATAGGAAAGGGGGGAGGCCGAATTGGGAGGTGCCCATGTAGGATTCCTCCTACTTGGGGTGCCCCCTTGGCTGCCTCTCCTTCCCTCCAACCTATATATATGAGGGGGGCACCGCTTGAACACACATCAAACATTGTTAGCCATGTGCGGCGCCCCCCTCCACAGTTTACGCCTCCGGTCATATTCACATACTGCTTAGGCGAAGCCCTGCGCGGATCACTTCACCATCACCATCACCACGTCGTCGTGCAGATGAAACTCTCCCTCGACACTTTGCTGGATCAAGAGTTCAAGGGACGTCATCGAGCTGAACGTGTGCAAAACTCGGAGGTGTCGTACATTCGGTACTTGATCGGTCGGAACGAGAAGAAGTTTGACTACATCAACCGCATTAACAAATGCTTCCGCTTTCGGTCTACGAGGGTACGTGGACACACTCTCCCCCTCTCGTTGCTATGCATCTCCTGGATAGATCTAGCTTGAGAGTAGGAATTTTTTTCAAATTGCATGTTATATTGCCCAACATTGGAGGCATGTGGCAAGTATATGGAGGGCATAAACGGACTTGTCTTATTTTTTTTTGATCAGTTTTCATATATAAATTATTTTCATCCGAGTTATAGATTATTTTCTATTAATTTTCAAAGTTTTAAACAATTTCTAGAATTTCCTGGAGTTATTATTAATTCGAATTTAAATGGAAAATTGCTAGGGGTACCCAGAAATGTACCCAACAGGGTACACATGAGGCTCACAGGGGGCCCAATTGACTGCCCAGTCAGTAGTTGACTGGTCAAAGGGCCAAGGGGGGTCCACATATCATTGACTGAGCTAATTATCAGTGTTTTAATTAATCTAACTGGTTAATTAGCGGGGGTGGGACCCAGAGGTCAGTGACACGGTAGCTATTAGGTTTATTTTAATTAGCAGTGGGGCCCCATTGTCATTGACCCATTAACTAACATGGGTTTAGTTAAAATATTTAACCAGGGGGGTGTAACACCCTAATAATTAAGCTACAGTGATTCACTACTAATGGTGCCGTGTCATCACAATTACTGTTGCTAAACCTCACCTTGATTCAAACACAATTCAAATTCAAATCTAAATTAAAGCCAAATAATTGAAGTTCTCAAACATGAAAACTAAAATGTTCATCATATGTAAAATAAATCATAAATAATTATGGTGGAGAAACCAACATTTTTTATAAAGTATTTAAATGCCCTAAAATAATTAAAACAAGGGCCAAATCAATAATTTAAAATATTCAAAAAACTCAATAATTTAAATGCTTTTAAATAATAAAAATTTGCAAACTGAATAATTTAAATGCCAAAATTATTGCGGCAGTGACTTAATTTGTAACACTATTTTAGGTGCTATTTTGTGTTTAATAAAACTAAAATAGTTTGAATTTAAAAGAAAACAGAAAACAAATAAAAGAAAAATAGTAAACAAAAAAATAAAAGGAAAGAGTCCTTCCATGTTTCCCTTTCGGCCTAAAACCCCTGGCCGGCCCAACTAGCCCCCTCCCCATCACCTCCTGTTCGCACATGAACACGTCACCGTGTACCCTCGACGCCTGGGCTGATGCACCGCAGCTCATATCGAAGGAGACCCTGCCGGAAGCGCGGTACGCAAGCAATCCGGCTGGTGCTTTTGAGGATCCGAAACCCCACACACCCGGGAGGGACCCCGTCAGGGCGTGTGGTGGATATGGGCTGCCCTAGGTCGACCTGATCGCCCCAAGGTCCTCGAGGTTCGCTGCCCTGCAACAAAGAAGAACGAACGAAGAACGAGGAAGAAGCAGAACGAGGAAGAGGATAAAAGTAAAGGTAAAAGTGGTAGATGGATTGATCGATTGTGTGTTGTTCAATCGGCCGTCACCCATTAGGTATATAAGAGGCGGATGGTGTCGAGGAAACCGATCATCTATGGGGTCACAAAGATCCCTTCTATGTTCAGCGAGGGATTAGCTATACAATGAGCAGGTCGAGTCGTTAGCACACAGGGGATTTTTATCCAGGTTCGGGCCGCAAAGATGCGTAATACCCTAGTCCTGCTTGTCTGGTTATATGTGAGTTCTTGAGCTTTTGAACTAGCTCTAGTGCATGCTTTGTCCAAAAGTCTGAATCCTCTCTCTGTATGCCTCAGGCCTCCTTTTATATGCAAAGGGGTTGCCACAATGGCACACAGGAGGTGGCAAGCTACAGTTGTGTGAGCTTATCGCTCGATTAACGTTGGACAAGCGCATTTAATGTGTTGCCTATGTGTCCTCTCGCTTTATTGGGGTCGGCAACAGAGGCCATCTCATCCTTCGCCACTCCTCCTCGCCTTGACGCGCGTCCAGGTTGACAAGGCATGCAGTGCCATGCTGGCCAACTAGTTGTTGTGTTGGCGCAATGGTAAGCTTCCACGAAGATCTGCATGCCGCCACACAGGCGCCTTCTTAGTTGGCCCTCCTATCATGGCACTAGGGTGGTGGTGAGGTGGTGAAACCTTGCCGGGCGCGGGTTGGCCGCGGCCCAGCGATCATCATCGGCAAGGCTTCCCGGGGGCCTTAGAGTCGTCCCCGGCAAGGGTCTTGCCGAGGGTCTCCGTCTTCTGGTCCCATGTGGATCTGTGGGCCGTCAATCTTTATGAGGATTTGCATGCTATTGAGCATGCGCTTTCCAGATCTCGGTCTTAACATTGTCGATGGTGTCAGAGCTCTCAGCCCCAAGGGTGATGGACTTGCTGGTGTTTGTGCTGGTTGCCCCGGCAAGGCCCTTGCCGGGGGCGGTCTAGCTTGCCCCTTGCCCGTCGTGCTCCGGGTGCCTGTTTTGGTAGTCTTTGGGCTTTTCCTCATTCTGCCTTGCCAGGCCCTGTCGTAGGTGTGGCCGCGACTGCCCGTGGTTGCGTCTGCCTGTGCACTAGTAAGGGGTACAGAAGTACCCATACTTTTGTACACCGACAGGAGCCCCCGGGCCTGGGCTACACTTAAGCGCAAGGCGTAGTCGGGCCAGGCCCAAGGCAGTGCGCGGGCGGGCGTGGCAGCGATGGATCGCCACGATCCTTCTGTCAGTTGCACTTCCCGACGACCTGCGTTGAGTGCGTGACGTGGAGTTCGCGCATGGGATGGGCCTGGCACGCATGCGTCACCCCGCAGTAAATGGTAAAGGGCTGGCCCCCACCTTCCCCATAAAAAGGGGAATACCGCAGGGGCACTGCTCATTTACCTTCTCTGCTTCTCCCAATCTTGGAACCTCCGTTCCCCTCTTCTTCCCCAAATCTGAACCAGAGCTCCATGCCCCTGCTTGCCACCACCGCGCCCCCATTGCCTCTCAATCTCTTGCTCACTTTCAGTCGCCATGGCGCCTAAAGCTAGCAAGGGAAAGGGAGCGGCCAAGGCTACCACGGGGAAGTAGGTGCTTGAAAGTGAGCTGGCGAAGATGCGGAAGAAGCATGCCCTCCGCACTGCAGTGATCGACGTGCTCATGCTCAGGGACTAGTTCCAGTGCTTGTGGGGAAGAGAGAGGATGGGGCATCCCTCCACGCAGGTCATCCTGCCCCTTTGGCCAAGCCTGGCCCGGATATTTATCCTTTATTTGTCGATTACTTCTCCTATGGGCTCTGCCCCCCCCCCCCTTCTCAGATTTCTTCAATGATATCATGCGCACCTACGGCTTCCACCTCATGGATTTCACATCGAATGTTGTGGCATGCATGGTCCTCTTCACCCACCTCTGCGAGGGCTTTGTCGGATTCCACCCTAGCACGGCGCTCTTTCGCCACTATTTCGTCCCCCGTATCCAGCAAGGGGATGCTATTACCGGCTCCGTTGCTTGGATCCCGAGACCTCTATGCAAGGGCGCATACCCGGAGGGTTTCCAGAAGGAGCGGTGGGAAGAATGGCGAGGTCGGTGGTGCTGGATTGTGGACAAAGGGCCACGACCATTTTGCAAGGTCCGCCAGAGTCCGCCGGTCCGTGGCGACGACTGGAGTGATTCCGGTCCCAACGATGCAAAGCTCACGGTCGCCACCACCAGAATCCTCCACCTTGTTTCTGCCGGCCTCACACCGGAGATGATTGGGGCCGACGTCATTCGTGGCCGCATTGCTCCCTTGCATAAGAAGGGGAGGCCGGCCTGGGATTTCAAGAACGCCGCAGACATCATGAGGCTCTGCCCTGGCTTGAAGCACAACTTCACGGTGATGTAGCATGCGTCCGTCTGCCAGAGGCTCTTCCAGCTCAAGATTGACAAGGACGGCAACACCGAGAGGACTGGTAAGGCTGCAAAGGCCGGCAAGATCGGTCACCCGTTCAGTTTGCCGGCAGGGGTGCATCCATTGAGCAACAACTCCCTCCTGAGCGTGATCATTGCCATGATGCCAACCTTCAACGCTCATGGCCTGGATCCAACCTGGGCCGAGCCAGCGGCGGAGTTAGTGCAGCAGTTCTTCGACAACTTGTCGGAGGGCACCATCGATGCTGAGCTAGAGCTCATCTGTGCCACCACTAACGAAGAGGTGGCGTATATTGCCGCTAGGGCTAGGGAGGAAGAACTTGCTGCGGAGGTCGGCAGTTGTGGCACCGTGGAGGACGAGGCCGAAGCGGCCGAGGAGGAGCAAAGATTCCTCATGTGGGTGGGGCCCACCGAGGAGACCAGCGATGCCGGTGTCGAGGCTCCCCCTGCCATGGAGGCAGCCGAGGAGCCGTCCAAGGAGGCGTCCGGGGCGGACGAGCCCTCGGCCCCGAAGAAGAGGCGCGTCTTGCGGCGCACCGGCTCTGGCGAGCCATTCCGCCCCGGCAGGGCCGTGTAGCGGCAAGGGACTCAGGCAAAGCCCATGCGCCAGACAAGGCACGCGGCCGCGGAGGCACTGGAGGAGGCCGCAGCGGCGAAGAGATCCACAGCCGCTGCTTCCTCCTCGACCAGACGTGCTTCCGCTTCTTCCTCCTCGACCAGACGCGCTGCTGCTTCTCCCTCGGTCGAGCGCGTAAGGACTCCGTCTCCTTCTCCGGCAGGCTCCGTTCCAGTGGCCAAATATGACCTTGGGTCATTCAGCCCGAGGAAGAAGAGGAGGGCAGAAGAAGAGGAGGACGAGTATGTACCCCGCTTCCCCCATCTATTCTCTGACTCCTTACTTGAATCGCTTCATCTTGATTTGACCTCATTGTTGCAGCGACATGGATACGCTGGCCTAGAGGGTGGCAAAAAGAGTTAGGGCCTCGACGAGTGTTGAGCCCCCGACAAGCACTCCTCGTGCGTCGGGGATGATCTTCATTAGCCCGAAGTCCAGCCCCCAGCTCAGCCCCCACTCCAGCCCCCGGCGTAAGTTTGCCACTTATTTCTTGCCGGTGGGTGTTAGAGTGTGTCTTCTTATTGATGACCTTGCCGGGACCGTAGGAGGGGAGCAGCAGCAGGAGGAGCCCCTAAGGGCCGCCCCCGACACGTCGCCTCCATCAACTACGCCGATCGGAGGGGCGTCCGCGGCAAGAGCACCCACTGACGAGCCCATGCGCTCGGAGGAGGAGGCGGCGGGCACAGGTGCTAGTGAACCCGTCCTGGCAATAGACGTTACCGGAGAGGGGTATGCGTCCTCCCCACTCACTGCGGGTAAGTTATTTGCTCCTGTTCCTTGCCATCGTCGCCTCGATTTCTTTCCTTTTCCCTGTCGTGAGTCTTTCTGATTTTGGCTTTGCTTTTCTCCCTTCCTTGGCTTTAGATCCTCCCTTAGCCGACCAAGCGGACGTCGATGTTGTGATCATGGAGACTGCCAAGGATGTCGAGGTCGAGGCCACCAATATTGCTGCCGAGGAGGCCGCCATGGGATCCATTAAGGAGGCTACCACGGGGCTTGCCGGGGAGGCCGGCAAGGACCCTGCCGAGGAGGAGGTGACCGAGGAGCCTGCCGGAGAGGCCAGCAAGGCTGCCGCTGAGGAGGCCGCCATGGGGCCTGTCGGGGAAGCCAGTGAGGCCACCACTGGAGAGTCCGCCAAAGGTCCCGCCGGGGAGGAGGCGATCAATGACCAACCTTCCTCCTCCTCAGCCTCTGCCCCAAGCAGGTACTTGAAGGTTGGTGACGACCTTTTTGTGAGCATCCCAGGGATGGCAGGCACCAGAGCGCCAATCAAGGGGAGGTCTTTGATGAAGAGATCCTCACCGCTGCTGGGCTCCATGTTGTTGACGAACCGAGCGTCGGCAGCGGTGGCTGCAAAGAGGACCAACTTCTTCAAGCCATAGGCGCTAACTTCCACAAGCTCCAAGCTCTCCATCGGGCTCGCAAGGAGAAGGTGGACTCCAGGATGGCGGCTATGGACAAGGCTGAGGCGGACTTCCAGGAGCGCGTCGCCCAGATGAAAGTTTGGTTTGACGAGGATCTAAAAGCCTCCCAGATCCAACTAAGCAAGCGCCAGTGGGATCTCCTTCTGAAGCAGGCCGATTTCGACAAGGCACGGGAGGTGGCAAAGGCCAAGGCTTCCAAGGACGAGTCCGACCAGACATAGCACCACATCTCGCTCGATATCCAGGAGGAGGACTTGGTCGCTCGCGAAGCGGCGCTTGCCGCCATGCTCCATGCCAAGGACGAAGAGATTGAGAAGCTCGTTGCGCAGCGGACCCAAGACCTGATGCAGAAGCACCAGGAAGCGCTTGATGCTTTGGTCCTTGACCACACCGGCAAGCTAAAGGAGGCCGTCGACCGTGCTGAGGTGGCAAAGGCTACCAGGATTGAGCTGGCCGGCAAGGTGGAAAAGCTAGAGGCAGACCTGGCAAGGCTCACCCAGGAGATCTCCACGCTCAAGGACGACAGAGAGAAGGCTCTTTACAACCTGGCAGAGATGCATACTACCATATCTCACAAAACCAAGCTGCTCTCCAAGGCCAACGAGTCCATCGATGATCTGAAGCTGAAGCTGGACAGCCAGGAGAAGATGCTCTCGGAGTCCCAGACTCGTGAGCAGATCCTAGCCAAGGATCTCGCGGACGAGCAGCAGCTACTGCAGACTACCGCCTCTTCCCACAACAAACTCGTGGAGAGCATGAAGCTTTGGATCAGCCACCTTGTGGACATCACGGAGAAGATCACTACGTAGCTGACTGCCATGGGCCTGCCAAACTTCAGGTTCTCCCGCGAGGCGAACGTGGTCGAGAGCGCCAGGCTGTCCCTGATCTTTGAGCGCGTCCTTGACGCCCTGAAGCTGGTCCAGTCCACCAGGGCGGCCTACCTGGCCGAGGAGTCCCGGCAGCTTTGCCGAGATGCCTTGATCAAGGTGCTCACCAAGGTGGCGCACTAGAACCCCAGCGTCGACTTTGCTCAGGCTCTTGACAGCTTGCCGGAGGGTGTCGACCGTCAGGCGCTCGAGGAGCGCATCGAGCCCATCATCAGCTGCGTCAGTGGAGTCGTGGGGCTGGAGGGCCAGCACCGGGATTAACTGCTTCATTCCTTGTTGTCACTGTGAGTTCGTACCCAAGACAGATTATCTTAAGTTAGAACAGCGGCAACTTTTGATGTAATATAACTTTTGTTGTCCTTTGAACTGGTTGCATGTTATCTTCCCGTTTTAGTTTATTCTTGTATTTTCTGCACCCTACGCTTAGTTGGATAGGCCTGCCGGCACGCGCACCCCTTGCCGTAGGCACTAGAAGGACGGATCCTAATCAGCCTGCGGAGGGCGTCGATGCTAGCAGGTTACCTTGTCGCTCTTGGCACAGTCATCTGAACTGTTGAGCGGACTCGAAGTAGAACAGGGGCACTGTTGATTACGGCAAGGTACCCCATCGTTCTTAGCACAGCGTAGCACCCGAACTGCTGAGCGGACTCAAAAAAGAACAGGGGTGTTGCCAATCACGGCAGGGTTCCTTTTGCGTGCAGGTTCTCCATACAAGGACTGAAACCATCGAGGGGGATAACCTTATAAAAAGGAAGAATTACTCAAAGTTGAGTTGACTTAGCTTTTTGTTGCTGCGTGGATCGTAGTCGTGGTCGTGGACGACACCGCTCACCCATCCCTTCGCACCAGGGTGGCACGGACGGCCTTGATCGAGCCGGCCGCTACGACCGTCTTCTTCTTCGGAACCATGGCAACGAAGAAACTATTGTACTAACTAACAGACCGGATTCTCACAACTAACAGCCCCTACCTGGTGCGCCAAAGATGTCGGGGAAACCGATCACCTATGGGGTCACCAAGATCCCTTCTACGTTCGGCGGGGGATTAGTTCTACGAAGAGCAGGTTGAGCCGTTAGCACACAGGGGATTTTTATACAGGTACAGGCTGCAAAGATGTGTAATACCCTAGTCCTTCTTGTCTGGTTATATGTGAGTTCTTGAGCTTTTGAACTAGCTACGGTGCGTGCTTTGTCCAACAATCCAAATCCTCTCTCCGTATGCCTCGGGCCTCCTTTTATATGCAAACAGGTTGCCACAGTGGGACACAGGATCTGGCAAGCTACAGTTGTGCGAGCTTATCACTCGATCAACGTTGGACAAGCGCATTTAATGTGTTGCCTACATGTCCTCTCGCTTTATTGGGGTCGGCAACAGAGGCCATCTCATCCTTCGCTGCTCCTCCTCGCCTTGACGCGCATCCAGGTTGACAAGGCATGCAGTGCCATGCTGGCCAACTAGCTGCTGCATTGGCGCAATGGTAAGCTTCCGCGAAGATCTGCATGCCGCCACGCAGGCACCTGCTTAGTTGGCCCACCTGTCATCGCACTGGGGTGGTGGTGAGGTGGCAAAACTTGCCGGGGGCCTTGGAGGCGTCCCCGGCAATGGTCTTGCCGAGGGTCTCCGTCTTCTGGTCCCACGTGGATCTATGGGCCGTCAATCTTTATGAGGATTTGCATGCTATCGAGCATGCGGTTTCTAGATCTTGGTCTTAACGTTGTCAATGGTATCAGAGCTCTCAGCCCCAAGGGTGATGGACTTGCTTGTTTTTGTGTTGGTTGCCCCGGCAAGGCCCTTGCCAGGGGCGGTCCAGCTTGCCCCTCGCCCCTCGTGCTCTTAGTGCATGTTTTGGTAGTCTTTGGGCTTTTCCTTCCTCTGCCTTGCCAGGCCCTGTCGTAGGTGTGGCTGCGACTGCCCGTGCCACCGTCTGTCATGCACTAGTAAGGGGTACAGAAGTACCGATACTTTTTCACACCGACAAATGGACTTCTTGTATGAGAAAAGGACTCCATATCACGTCCAAATCTTTCCAAAATTAACCGAACTCGGATTTAGGTAAGTATGGAACATCAATTCGGTTGTTAGGTCCCACAGGCCACAAACGACCTCGGATGAAGATGAGCCCAAAAGCAAATTTGACCCTTTCAACGAGACAAACAACTTTTGTGTTGAAAGTGTTTTGATTCCATTCCATCTTCATGGCGGAATCGCTCGTGCAAAATAGACTGTTACTCGTGCTACCCATCACACACCGTGTCTGATGGGGCGCGCCACTTTTGCACCATGGCAGGGCCGCACTCAGGTGGCTGTAACTTTTATGTACGATCTTGGATTAATACAATTTTATATCAAAATCAATCGTTTCGATGATACGAAGACAATTCGTGTAGCAAGTTTTCTCATTTGAGGCCATATTGGGGGCGTAATCAGTCGAATAGTGTTCTGGATACAAAATCTCAGTACTTCGAACACAACTTTGGCCTTAGAGATGAGATCAGATAGCTATGGCCCAAATATCAAAGTTTCTCCTTTTGATTATACGGAACATTCTCATTTTGAGCACTTTTCCATTTGAGGCATTCTTAATTATGTTTTCATCCATGCCAAAATCTGGTGTCAACACATGCCCCCCTGTTTTTGGGCAAAGGTTGCGTGCCGAAAAATAACTTGCACAATGCTCTTTCTAAGGACGATGTCAACACTTCATCAGCCATTTGTACGTGCTTAGGACGATAAGTTTATATCGGCCATTTTGATTAGTAACAAAAGTGAAGCTAATCAAACATATGATGATTTGGTAATACCCTTTCATGATGTAAGAAATTATATTGCATCCATGGATTAAAATTAGCCCATTGAGGGTAACCAATCATACCTGATGACAAATTCCATGGCATAGGCATCAACGAAATTGTTGAAGAAAATGGATAATGTGTGGGCCGAAGATGTTGAAACCTTCGGCTTGGTCCTTCGTAGTTTTCACTCTTTTCCTTCTTCACCTTTGCCGCACTCCTTGTAAAGGAAGCTCGCACATAATTCTTATTTTGAATACTTCCTTTGGGAACCCATGCCATGTTTCTCTTTTCAAGTTCTTGTGCACTAAGCTTTTGCAACTTCTTCTTTTACCAATACGATAAGCCGAGTGGGCACCCCGGCTGCTCTTTTGTTTGAAGTAATGGCAATTCTTGTTTTACCCTGTGCACTCTCAGTTTCTTCCCTTCAGATTTGGCACTTGCTTGACTTGCCTCATTGCCTTTTGTAGCCAATGTCAACACTTTAATTGGCTCTTTTTCATTTGAGATCATATCTGAAGTGGCACTCTTACGACCATCTCTTTTGACGCGGTAGACTTGCTCAACCACCTCCTTATTCTTCCTTGTGCTCTGGACCAATACTTTTTTATTGAAAGAGTCTTGAACATATGACTGCTCATTGAACGTTGGTCTTCTTGGAACTGCATAATACTGGCAAGATGGTTTATAATGATATGGATATGTGCCCTTGTATCATAGTTGTCCCATGATGGATATGGATTTACGTGAGCATAGGGAGGCATCCACGACATTGGCATTGGCGGCCCAAAATAAGGATATGAACAAGTTGCATTCAAATTCTCTTCTTGCCAATATCGATCCTTGGATTTGCGCCTAGGGGGTGATCTTGATGCTTTTGCATTAGTTGGCTGATAAGCACTGTTCTCCTCACTTCTTCTGATATTTTTCCAATAGTTGCGCGAAAGTGACTTTTGGCTTTTTACCTTTGTGCTTACGTCGGCCTTTGTTTTCTTTGTTTGTGCTTGCACCGATCTTTGGATTTTCTTATTACCCCCTAGTCCTTGGCGTCTCCATTGTAGCTTCGATGGAATTCTCACCCTCAAGATTATGCTCATTATGCTCTTCAACAACTTATTTACTTGAAAGCTTGATCCCATCACCTGCAATTTTTACCTTCACTTTAAATGGATCGGCTTGAAGCAGCTGATGCAAAAACCTTTTACCATCTGGACCAATTGGAATAGACTCATCATCTCTTGGTGTCTCAACAAATTTCAATCGTCCTTTATCAATGGCCGGTTTAACTATTTGACAAAACATGTTGCAATCCTCAATACTATGCTTGAATGAATCATGCAACTTACAATAAATTTGTCCTTGGATAGATGGCTTAACATGGTGATCAAGAATTCTAATGTACTTATTTTTCAACAACAAATCAAAGATTTGATCACACATGTTTGAATCGAAGGTATATGTTTTGTTTTTTAGACAATCTTGGTGTGCAAATGGCTTTGGAAGTAAGCAAACGAATGGTTCAGATTTAGAATCTCCCCATTTGGCTATGCATTGTCTTTGGCACTCTATCTCCGATATCTTTGGATAAGATATAATATTAGCATCGGGTTTCTCAAAAGAATTTAACCTTGGCTTTATATTTCTGAAACGAAAATAGTTAGAACACACATGTCTCAATTAAGACCATGCGCAAGCCAAGTATGAAGCAAGCAAAGCTACGCAATTAGATATGAACTTTAAAGAAAGCAATGGGAGAAGCTTTAGCTGCAATAATAAGTCACTATTGGTCTCTTCGAATGGTACAATGTATTGACCGATATGCTTTGTACTCCCTCCGTCCGAAAATACTTGTCATCAAAATGGATGAAAAGAGATGTATCTAGAACTAAAATACATATAGATACATCCCTTTTTATCCATTTTGATGACAATTATTTCTAGACAGAGGGAGTAACAATTTTATTGCTATTAGTCTCTTTGAATGGTACAATGTATTGAACGATATGCTTTGTAACAATTTTATTGCTAACAAGTAAATTACCCTTCATCATTGGTCTTTCAAAATTACTTACGAGATTTTTCTACATAGATGCATCAACAATAAAGCTGTGACCAAATCTGAAAATAGGCAAATCACTTGCTAGACATACCTCTTCATACACACTGGGAGAGCATGATGGTTGTGTTACTTGAATAATATTTTGCTCCACTTTTAAATGACTCTCCAATGCCTTGGCGTCCTCTTTTTCTTCAATAAATTTGGTACACATACTATTTGATTCAGCTTTTTTAATAACAAAATTAACTTTGTTATCCGAATCACCACTCTTTCTTTCTTATTCGCAAGGTTCCATGTTCTTGTCTAAATTCAAAAACATTGCAGCTAGGCTATCTTTAAACTTTTTTTGACCAATTTTCATCCCAATCTTCATCGGATTGCCCCCAATACTTTGAGACGCTTTCGGCAATGGCGCGTTGCCGAAATTATGTAATTGTGCAGGGGCAACATGATATGCTACGTTACTAGGTAAAGACACATGCGCTCTGGTAGAATTCTCACTTATTCGTCCATGAGCATGAAGGCGCGGAGCCGAATTATGAACATCTACAATTGCGTATGGTGCTGAAAAATTAGTAGCATGAGGTGTAGCATACGATGTTTGAGGGTAATTGGCCGAATAACTATTAGTAGCATCGCCAATTCCCCTATCCACTCGCATGTTTGGATTAACATGGTGCAAATTAGTTGCCGATGAATAAAAAGATGAAACACTATGTTGCATGCCATTGAAAGTTCCTACATGGGGTGTTTCAACTTGATTAACAGAACTCATCATGTTGTTCATCGACATATAGATTTGTGGGGTTGCCGATGCATGGGAGTTGGGATACATATGTTGTATGTTGCTAAAATTATATGAAGTTGAAGCATGAAGATTATTCTGAATGTTGCACATAATTAGATGCATGATTGATAAAACTAGGGCTAGCCGATATAATTTGCTCATTAGAGGATCTAGCAACAACATATGCATTATTTGCATCAACATAAGTGAATTGGGTATTCATATTAGCTTTGTAGATTGCAAACCCTAGATGAAGATCTCTTCGTAGCAAGAACGGTCCGGAGACCGTTCAAAACTTTGTCCCCAGCGAAGTCGTCAAAAAGTGTGTTCACACACAAACACGTCACCGTGTACCCTCGACACCGGGGATGATGCACCGCAGCTCACGTCGAAGGAGACCCTGCCAGAAGCGCGGTACGCAAGCAATCCGGCGGGTGCTTTTGAGAACCCGAAACCCCACATGTCTGGGAGGGACCCCGTCTGGGCACGCGGCGGCTATGGGCTGCCCTAGGATGACCTGATCACCCCCAGGGCCTCGAGGTTCGCCGCCCTGCAACAAAGAAGAAAGAACGAAGAACGAGGGATATGATAAAAATAAAGGTAAAAGTGGTAGATGGGTTGATCGATTGTGTGTTGTTCAATCGGCCGTCACCCCTTAGATATATAAGAGGTGGATGGACTTCCCGTATGAGAAAAGGACTCCAAATCACATCCCAATGTTTCCAAAATTAACCGAACTCGGATTTAGGTAAGTATGGAACATCAATTCGGTTTTTAGGTCCCACAGGCCACAAACAACCTCAGATGAAGATGAGCCCAAAAGCAAATTTGACCGCTTCGACGAGACGAACAACTTTTGTGTTGAGCGTTTTTTGATTCGAGGCCATCTTTATGGCCAAGTCGCTCATGCAAAATAGACTGTTACTCGCGCTGCCCATCAGACACCGTGTCTGATGGGGTGCGACACTTTTGTCCCATGATAGGGCCGCACTCAGGTGGTTGTAACTTTGATGTACGATCTCGGATTGATTTGGTTTTTATACCAAAATTGATCATTTCGATGATACGAAGACAATTCGTGTAGAAAGTTTTCTCATATGAGGCCATATTGGGGGTGTAATCAGCCGAATAGTGTTCTGGATAAAAAATCTCACTACTTCGAACACAACTTCGGCCTTAGAGATGAGATCGGATGGCTATGGCCCAAATATCAAAGTTTATCCTTTTGACAATACGGAACATTCTCACTTTGAGCACTTTTCCATTTGAAGCCTTCTTAATTATGTTTTCGACCATGCCAAAATCTGGTGTCAACACCTCCTTCCTCTGCTACAGGTGGAGTGGGCGTGGCCATCCTCGATGCCCGCCACGGTCGTCGCCGTGGCGGCCATCTGGCGAGCCCCCCCTCCCCCCACACCTACAAGATCCAGGCACCCTCTCCTCATTGGAACCCTAGATCCCCCCATTTCCTCCTTCTCTCTCCCACATGCTCGAGCCCAAAGCTCGCCGACGCCGTGGCCATCGCCGTTGTCGCCCCACCTCGCCATTGCCAACCTCGCGTACGGCCTCCCAAGTTAGCCCCCCTTCGAACCCCCGCCTCCCTTCCGTCTTCCCACAGTAGATGCCACCCCGAGCGCCCGCTCGTCGCTCGTCGCACCCGCCCGTCTCCTGCTGCTACTCGCCGCTCATGCTCGCCATGCACCGCCTGCGCCCCTTGCCTCTCCTAGTCGTGCGCCCGCATTTGGACGCGCCCTGCTCCCCTCAACTGCGCCCGACTCGCCCCCTGTTGTCTGCTCCCTGCGCCGCAGCTGCGCCTGCTGCTTCTGTCACTGCGGACGCCCACCGTGCCTGCTGCCCCGCGTGCGCCTCAAGTCGCCCGAGCTGCCCCCCGCGCTCCTGTGCGCCCCGCAGCCAGCTCCCACCTTCCCTTGCCTCGCTCCGCCCTCACCCGTCGCTCCTGACCGTGGCCGCCGAAGCCCCCCACTACGATGCTCTGCGTTCCCGGCCGTCGAGCCACGCCGTCCGCGCCCTGTCACCCCCACCGAGCTTGCCTCACCCTCCCCTGACCGCGCCCGCTGGCGGCCACCCGCCCCGCGGATGCCACCAGTCGTGCCCATGGCCGAGCGCCTCTGCCGCGCGAGCGAGCACAGCCGCTAGAGGCTGGCTAGTGCCCCTGCGGAGTGGGGCTGCCCTATAAACAATATATAATATAAAATAATATTAGATAAAAGAAATAATTGGTGGGTTAATTAATTTGTAGTTAATTAAGCTAACCACTCACTAACAGTTGGCCCCACCTAATTAGTTAGTTTAATTAGTGATTTTAGTTAGAGTTGTACCTATGACAGCTGGGACCCCCTGGACCCTTTGACTAGTGAGCGTTGACCAGTCAACTGTTGACTGGGTAGTTAACTGGTCCCACCTGTCAGCCACCTGTGCACACCTCTGGGTACATTTTTGTGTACTCATAGCAATTAATGTTAATATATTTTGCAAACTAAAATAATTCTAGAAATTTTGAAAATGTTTAAAACTTTGAAAATCAATAAAAAAATAAACCATAACTCGGATGAAAATAATTTATATATGAAAATTGCTCAGAAAAATCTAACGAATTCGGATATGCAATATGTTCATCTGTCACATGCCTCTAACATGATGAACATGAATCCTTCCCCTCTAATTCATCTATCTGGAAAATGCCAAACGCTGGGAAAAACATTCCTACATGTTTTCTCTCTTCGTCTGTATCATGTAGTACTGCGATAGGTCACCCCTAGCACTACATACTGCCATGTCATGCATTGTGATGCATCTATTTGCTTTATATTTATTGTTTCTTCCCCCTCTTCTCTCCGGTAGACACCGAGACTGACACTATTGCCGTGTACGACTACGGTGTCGATGACCCCTCCTTCTCGACAGAGCTTCCAGGCAAGCAAAACCCCCTTGATAATTCTGATGCCGCCTATTCTTTCCATCTACTGCTTGCATTAGGGTAGCGATACTATTATTGTCTTATCAGTTGATCCTATACTACTGCATAGCCTATCCTTGCTACTGCTGCTGATATTTCTACATGTTATCCTAAATGCTTAGTATAGGTATGAGTTTCCCTACATTCTTGTCCGTCTGCCATGCTATAATATCGGGTTGTGATCCCTTTGGGAAGTGATCACGGGTATATGTATACATACTATACATGATACATGTTCTGACTAAAGTCGGGTCGGCTCGTAGAGTACCCGCGAGTGATTCACGGACTGGGGGCTGAAAGGACATTTCTCCCGACGGCCCCCTGAGTGATTCTTTGCGGCAGAGCGACAAGGAAGGTTGAGACCACCTAGGAGAGAGGTGGGCCTGGTCCCTGGTCGATGTCCGCGGTTATTTCTTAATAACACGCTTAACGAGATTGGATATTTGATCTGAGCTAGCCGCTGGCCTTTTCACACTAACCGCCACGCGGGATGAGTTATGGGCACTTGGCGTCGTACGATTTCTTCCGAAAGCTTTTTAGACATCATAGTTGAGTGACACGCACCCGAGTGGTTCGCGTAAGCACCTGCCTTGTATAAGGAGGTAGGCAGGACTGATCCTGACCATCCTCGCAACATGCAGGAGTGCAAAGGGCGATGGGCCCAAGACCCCTAAGCACTTAGGGTGTAGACCAGCGTGGTGACCTCTTTGGAGAGCCTAGGTAGGACTATGACATGTTGATCTTTTGAGGCCAGGCATTACCCAGAAAAGTGTGTCCGGCCAGAGTAATCGAGTGTGTTGGGTAATGTGGTGCACCCCTGCAGGGAAGTAATCTATTCGAATAGCCGTGTCCACAATAACAGGACGACTTGGAGTTGTATTCGGACCTCTTACAACTAAAACCGGATACTTGATAAAACACACCCAATTAAGTGACAGATACAACCCGGTGATCGCTCTCTCACACGGAGACAGGGAGAGGATCTTCGGGTAGGATTATTGCTATATGGTGTTACTTGTTACCATATCAGATATTCTCTTCTACTGCTTCAAGATGATGGCTGCCAAAAGACATAATCTTCAATAGGACTAGCTTCTCCCCCCTCATTTTGGCATTCTGCAGTTTGGTCCACATACACTACCCCTTTATTGATATCGATGCATATGTAGTGTAGATCTGATGTAAGTCTTTGAGTACTTTGGATGAGTACTCACGGTTGCTTTGCTACCTCTTTTCCTCCTATACCCGATCATTGCGATCAGATGGCGGATCCGAGGAGCTAGATGCCACCGCCGATGACAACTACTACCCTAGCAGTGCCTACTACTACGTGGAGACCGCTGACGATCAGGAGTAGTTAGGAGTCTCCCAGGCAGGAGGCCTTGCCTTTTTTATCTACGCTGATGTTTGTGCTAGACTTCCTAAGGCAGACTTGTTTACTTATGTCTGTTCTCACATATTTTTGCTTCACCTGACTCGTTTGTATTCGAGCCCTCGAGGCCCCTGGCTTGTAATATAAAGCTTGTATGAATTAAATTTGTGTTTATAGTTGTGTTGTGATATCTTCTAGTGAGTCTCTGATCTTGATCGTGCACATTTGTGTGCATGATTAGTGCAAGATTGAATTTGGGGCGTCACAACTTGGTATCAGAGCTGACTGCCTGTAGGAACCCCCCTTTCCAACTCCTTGGCCAAAGTTGAGTCTAGTCTTTGAAAAACTTTTAGTAACACTGTTGTGTGGCTTACGGGCCCACATCACAATTGGGTGGTATTAGGATCTTTTGTTCCTCATCTTTACTCTGGGACTCTGATCTCACTTCTATTCAGGTTAAATGATTTTTCTAACGCTAACATTAGGTTCTCGTGATCACATCCATCCAGAGAGTTGGATTATCTACAACTATTCATTTGAAAGTATATGAATGATACACACACTGTCATTTGACATATTTTGAACTTCTTTTGTTTCAGATACATCCCGTAACGCAGATCGTCCGCCAGAATATGGTTGTTGATACAACTGGGTTCCCAGCCATTCCGATCGACCTCTTGACCATGCTGGGATATCACTGGTACCCCCAGTACACCGTGTACAAGGACTACTACGAGTTCAACCAGGAGCAGAACCGCGTTGTGGTTGTTATCTATGACCGGTAGAACAACTCCACCAATGGTTGCACACCTTTGAGGGTGTTGGAGTGGTCAGTGAAATGGCAGTCCAGGATGCTGCCTATGTTGCTATCACCCGCTTCCGTGGAGAACATGCTCGCTTGACGGAGATTCAGTTCAGATACATCCCGTACGTCCCAGCTGGGGATGATACTAGGTATTACACTGTTGTCTGTACCCCCTACGTGAGTAGTCGTTACGACCCTCATGTTATGGTTCGATACATTGAGGCTTTGGATCACACTATTCGAGCTCTGACTGTCGAGTTGTACGCCACCCGTGCTCGTCACTATGACACTCTGGCACAAATGCTGCCAGCAGTCAGCGCGAGGATTCAACCAGAGTACATCCTTTACCCACGCAGGACAGAGCATCAGCGGGACCTCTCCTTCCAGTTCCAGCTGGGGATGATACTAGGTACTACACTGTTGTCTGTACCCCTGCTCGTGATACCCCTGCTCGTGGACCTCACCTTCCAGTTCGAGACTAGTTCCAGCATCAGCGGGAGTTCCTGGACTTGTCCCGCTATGATGAAGAAGACATTGATACTGATGCTTGCAAGCAGGAAAAGTTTCACGACAGACTTCAAGCTGATATCAAGCTTGCGCTCCTTGTTCATGACTTCGCCGATTTTGCCACCTTTGTGAACAAGGCCATCCAAGTTGAGACTGGTCTGGAGGAACACCAGGGATCCCTCAGGCACAACCGTGACGCTAGCTCATCTTCGGGACCGCCCTCGCAGAAGCGTTGGATATGGATTCCCCACAGTATGTACCATCCAACTGCACCTGCTCCAAGACCGTCCTATGTTGCACCACGTCTGCCTCCACCACCACATAGGTAGCCAAGACTTCAAGCCGCACCACCTCGAGCTCCTGCTCCCCATCCCAATGACGGGCTCTACTTCAAGTGTGGCCGTCCAGGTCACCGTACCAGGGAATGCTATCAGAATCAGAACCAACTAGCGCTTCCTGCAGCTGGCCGTGGAAAAAATTAGCCCCACAACAACAATGCCAGGCCTTATGGTCGTGGTCAGACTAACCACGTTGATCTGAATGAAGCTCAAGACCAGCCTGCTACTATGATGGGTACTCTTCTTGTTAATTCAGTACCAGCTTATGTTTTATTTGATTCAGGAGAATCACATTCTTTCATATCAAAAGATTTTGCATTCATTCATGGCATTAAATACTAAGAGATGAACACTCCGCTAGTGGTACATACCCCCGCAGGCCAATGTCGAACCTCCATGATTAGCAACGACGTCCCCATTGAAATCAAAGGGTTGGAATTTCATGCCTCCCCCATCATTTTGAAGTCTTCCAATATTGACCTTATTCTGGGCATGGATTGGCTAAAAGCACATACTGCTTCTATCATTTGTGCCACTAAAACCGTCCATCTCCTACACCCTTCGGATGAGATAGTAAGCTACCACGCTCATCTGGTTCAAAATGCCGAGGCATGGGTTTATACCTTGAATGCGTTGAACGCATCACCACTTGAGGGCATTGAAAACATTCCTGTCATTCACAAATTCCAAGATGATATCATGGTGTATTCTAAGAATAAAGAAGAACATGTTGAACATCTTTGCCTTGTGCTCGAAAGATTCGGGAGCATCAGCTATATGCCAAGTATTCCACGTGCAAATTCTAGCTACCCGAAGTAACCTAGCTTGGTCATGTGATCTTGAAGGATGGTATTGCCGTCAACCTCGAATGAGTTCAGGCCATTCTTCATTGGACTCCCCCAAAGAATGTCAAGCAACTCAGAAGCTTTCTCGGACTCGCCAGCTATTACCGCCATTTTGTTGAGAACTTCTCCAAGATCGCCAAGCCCCAGACTAGTCTGCTTCACAAGGGCATTAAGTTCGATTGGACTGAAAAGTGTCAGGAAAGTTTCCAGACACTTAAAGACAACATGACTTCTTCCCAGTGCTTGCTCCTCCAGATTCTCAAAAGGATTTTGTCATTTACTGATTGCTTGTATTTGCGTTGGTAATTCCCCGAAGAGGAGAGGATGATGCAGCACATCAACGGTAAGTATTTCCCTCAGTTATGAAACCAAAGTTATCAATCCAGTAGGAGAACCAATCAACACTATGTAAACAACACCTGCACACAAACCACAAAAACTTGCAACCCAACGCGTAAGAGGGGTTGTCAATCCCTCCTCGGTATTGAGATAGATTAAATTGTATGAGATTGGATAAATAGATCTAGCAAAAACACAAAATAAAATAAATAAAGAAAAAGTGCAGCAAGGTATTTTTTGGATTTTTGGAATAATAGATCTAAAAATAATATTATAGGAAATAGACCCGGGGCCCGTAGATTTCACTAGAGGCTTCTCTCGAGAAAATAGCATACGGTGGGTAAACAAATTACCATTGGGCAATTGATAGAAGAGCAAATAATTATGACGATATCCAATGTAATGATCATGTATATAGGCATCACGTCCAAGATTAGTAGACCGACTCCTGCCTGCATCTACTACTATTACTCCACACATCGACCGTTATCCAGCATGCATCTAGTGTGTTAAGTTCATGGAAAAACAGAGTAATGCAATAAGAACGATGACATGATGTAGACAAGCTCTATTCATGTAGGAATAGACCCCATCTTTTTTATCCCTAATGGAAAAGATACATGTGTGCCATGTCTTTTCTATCACTGAGATTGAGCACCGCAAGATCGAACCCATCAGAAGCACCTCTTCCCATGGCAAGAAAAATCAATCTAGATGGCCAAACCAAACCAAAGTTTCGGAGAAGAAATACGAGGCTATAACAATCACGCATAAGAGAGTTCAACAAAGACTCAAATAATATTCATAGATAGATCTGATCATAAACTCGCAATTCACCGGATCCCAACAAACACACTGCAAAAAGTCGTTACATCAAATAGATCCCAAGAACATCGAGGAGAACATTGTATTGAAGATCAAAACGAGAGAAGAAGCCATCTATCTACTGCCTACGGACCCGTAGGTCTATGGTGAACTACTCACGCATCACGGGAGGGGGCAAGGGTGATGATGAAGAAGCCCTCCGGTAGAGTGCCAGAGAGGGCCTCTAGATTGGATCTCGTGGTTCTGGAACTTGCGGCGGCTAGAATTGTGTTTCATCGACTCCCCTAGTGTTTTGGGATTTTAGAGTATTAGACCTAAAGGTCGATAGAAAAGTCCCGTGGGACCCACTACCCACCAGGGCGAGCTTGGGGCCTCTGGCGTGCCTTGGTGCCTAGTGGGCCCCATGGGCCTCCTCTGGTGCATCTCATTGGCCTCCTGGGTGTCTTCTGGGCAGAAAAAAAATCTCCAAAAAGTGAAGCAAGACATTGCTCGCTATGTCGCTAAGTGTGGCGTTTGTCATCGAATCAAAGCAGAACATCAAAGGCTTGCTGGAACTCTGCAACCTATTGCTATTCCTAAATGGAAATGAGACAATGTAGAAATGGACTTTCTCACTGGTTTTCCCAGATCACAGAAGGGAAATGATGCTATTCTTGTCGTCATTGATCAACTTTCCAAAGTTGCACATTTTCTCCCCTTCAAGGAAACTATCACTTCTAGTCAGCTAGCAGATCTCTATGTTTCCAGAATTGTTTCACTCCATGGTATTCGTTGGTAATCAGCTCAGACCGTGGCAGCCTTTTCACTTCAAGATTCTGGGCAAGTTTCCAAGAAGCTATGGGAACTCATCTGTCCTTTAACACCGCTCTTCACCCTCAGTCTCAAGGACAAGTAGAACGATTCAACCAAATTCTCGAAGACATGCTTCGATCTTGTGTTATTTCCTTCGGCAAGAAATGTGAGGCATCTCTCCCATATGCTAAGTTCTCTTACAACAATAGCTATCAAGCTAGTCTAAAGATGCCCCCTTTCAAACTGTTATATGGACAAAAGTGCCGAACTCCTCTGAATTGGTCAGAAACTGGAGAATGGTCACTCTTCGGTCCAGATATTATCCAACATGCCGAAGAACAAGTCCGCGTTATTTGTGAGAATCTGAAGAGTGCTCAGTCTCGTCAGAAGAGTCAGTATGACCGGCATGCCGAAGAACAATTTTTTTAATGTGTATGTAAAGAAGTTGACATCACAAGAAAGAAAGAAAAACAAAGGAAAAAAGAGTAAATAAAAAAGGCAATAAAAAAGCCAGTAAGAACCAAGAAGGATATGAAGCAAACCATGAGAACAACGGAGAAAAATAGAAACAGATGATGAAACAAAAGTAAACTAAAATGAAAAATGAAAGAAAACAATTCTAGGATGTCATCTGAGCGAGATGGATCCTCTACTCGCGATAAGCGAGGGGGCTTCTTATTTGGTGACCTGCGCACTGGAATTTGGGAAACGTGCAGATCCCGGGCGGGGTTATGTGCCGCCCGCTTCGATTCCCATCGCAGGGTTGCCTGTAGGGAGCCACTACTGGGCCGTCACAGTGACTGTGCATGTTGCATCATTTTTCGTTTATCCTTCATATTATTGTTTTCGATTTTTTGCTCTATTTTTTTATTGATTATATTTTCAAATATTCTGAATATAAATGTTTCATGTGTGCATTAAAAAAGTACATTATGTAATAAGAAAAAGTAGACATGTGTGGACCCAAAGAAAACCAAAAAGGGAACAAAGAAAACGAAAGTATAGTGAAGAAAGAAAGAAAAGACAAAAACCAATGAGAAAACAAAGAAAACCAGAGTAAAGTGAAGAAAAAACGCTGAAGAAAAACACTGAATAAACAAAAAAAATCATAGAAGAAGAAATGAAAACAAAAGGTAAAACCCCGAAGAAACCGGAGCGGCCGAACCCGATAGAGCCTGAACGAAGCACCTGCGCTATAAATGCCCGTAACATGAGTGGCGCCCGTAGGCAATGTATAGCCCAGGCTGACCCTCCATCCCCACGTGGAACCTTTTGGACCGGCCAATTTGGAGGGCGGGATACCTTTGTTTTTCATTTTGATTTTTTTGCCTCTTGCTTATGTTCTCTTTTTGTGCTTTCTTCTCTAAAATAATTCGGGTTTTTCCAATATTCCAAATTTCGAAAAAAAAATAATTTTAAAATTTTGTTCAAAAAATATAAAATGTTTGAGGTATCATAAAATTTTCACGAATTCAAAAAATGATCAAGACTATAAAAAATCAATTTTTTGTGAATTGCATTTTTCGCCAAATAGTAATTTGTTCCCAAATTTCAAAAAAGTTTATTTATTAAAAAATCATAAACTTTCGAAAATTGTTTGACAAAACAAAAACAAGTTCATGAATTTCAGTACTTATTCACAAACTCCAATTTTTTTGCTGCTTCAATATATTCATCAGTTCATAACAAAATGTTCATAGTTTTAAAAGATTCATATGTTGTAAAAATTGTTCGCAAAATTTCATATTTTTTGTCAATTTGAAAAAATGTTCACGAATTCAACTATGTTCTGATTTATAAAATGTTGATCAGTTTCCAAACAAGTTCACAATTCTGAAAAAGTTCATGCATTTGACAAATGTTCATGGTTAAAAAACTATTCACCAATTTGTAGAAGAATTTTGTTTTGAGGGGCAACCAATTTGTAGAAGATGCTCACGAATTCAAAAAAGGTTGATGATTAAAAAAAGTTGGTGAATTTGAATAATCTTTATGATTTCCAAAAGTATTCTCTATTAAAAAAGGTTCACGAATTTGAAAGCGTACGCAAAATGAAAAAGAAAAGGGAGAAAGAAAAGAAAAGAAAAACAACGATAAGAAAAGAAAACACAAACCAGAAATGAAAGAACAAACATGAAAAAATAAAAGGAAAGAACGAACATGAAAAGAGAGAGAGAACAACTCAAAGAAAAACAACACCACATAAAAACATCTTAACAAAACCGGAAAAGAGCTAGTTTGGCTGGCCCAAGTGTACGTCGCGGGGAGGGAGTGGGGGATGGGGGTGTATGCGTTTAGTCGCTATCTGCCCATCACATACGTGGATCCTATTTGTGGCAGTTCCTATTTCACTGGTAGGCCGCTGGATATCAACGTATCACGTACTCCTCTTGCGCACCCGTCCACTGTATTGGCCGGCCTATTAAGGTTTTTTCCCAGCAGTTTTGGGAAGGTTCTTCCCTGAACATTTTTTTTTCTGTTTTTCATGTTCTTTTGTTTACGTTTTATCTTTTTATATTTCCCGTTTTTCCTTTGTTAATTTCTTGAACATTTTCAATACTTGTGAGAATTTTTAAAATTTTGTGATTTTTTCTATTTACAAATATTTTGAAAAAATCATGAAAATTGCGATTCACAAATATTTATTGAATTCATGACCTTTCTTAAACTCGTGAATTTTTGTATCGATGAACCATTTTTGAATTGTAGAGCTTATTTTAATTTATTATTGTGAACATTTTCTGAATTTGTAATGTATTTTAAATTGATGATTTTTTGTATTTGGAAACAATTTTTGAAAGTCATGAAAAGTTTTTGATATCCTGTAATTTTTTTAAAATTTATGAATATTTTCAAATTGGTAAATATTTTTAGAAATCTCAAACATTTTTTGAATTCAAGATTATTTATGAATTCAAGAAAATTTTCTGAACCTCTTAATGTTTTCCAAATTCAATAATATTTCTCAGTTTCGATTTTTTTTCAAATTGGTATTGTTTTTGAATTTTAGAACATTGTTGAAATCCCGAACATTTATGAAAAATAAAAATTAAGTAAAAGGAAAAAAATAAAAATCATGGAGTCCCGGCCGGATCCGGGAATAGGATGCGCATGGGTGTCTATGGTCTCCCCATTATCATTAGTTATCTTTTGTTTTTCCTTCTTTTTCTTTTCTCGTTTTTTTCATTTTTCATTTTTCTGGTTTACTTTTTATTTTTATGATTTAGTTTTTCTCACTTTTTCTTTTTTTTTTGTTTTAAATTTGCGAACATTTGTTTCTTCATTGAATTCAAAATATTTTCAATAATGTAAGAAAAATTCAATAATTCAAATCATGTTCATCGAATTCTTTTTTGTTCGTTGGGGTTTAAATATGTTCATCAAATTAAAAATGAGTTCATTGAATTAAAAAAAGTTCATCAAATTAGAAAGTTTCCATCATCCTCAAAAATATTCGTCAAATTTCGAATTTTTTCATCGGTTTCTAAAAATGTTCTTGAAAACAAGATTTCGTTCATAATGTTCAGAAAATGTTCATCAAATTTAAAATTTGTTCACGAAATATAAAAATATGTTCATAATTATTAAAAAATGCTCATAAAAAATTATGTATCAAAAATAAACAGTGTGGAATAAAATTCAAAACTTGTTCATCCTTTTGAATCGCAAACATTTTTGAATTCAAGAATTGTTCTTATGAAAATTCACAATTGACAATGTTTTTATATTTTAGAACTATTCCCGAATAATTTTAATATAGAATAAAAACATAAAAGGAAAAAGGGAAAATAAAAATAAAAACGAAATAAAACAGGGCGGGGCTGGGCATAATAAGGCCGAGAGCCCCTATTTGCCGATCTTTGCGTCAAAATGGCGGCGCCACGCACAGGTGACGTACTAAAGTTCCATCGAAGCAGAAATTTTTTGCATGGCGTTTAGCCCAGCACTCAGTGCCTACGGCGGATGTTCTACACCACCGCAATATGTCTCAGTCTCCTTTTTGTGCGCTGTGTGGAGCCCCGGACTCATGGAGGCACGCATTACTGGATTGCACCATGTCAAGGTGCATCTGGGCTTCATCTGATGAGCATCTGGTTGAGCAGATGAGCATGAATAGTGATGCTAACACGAAGAACTGGCTTTTCGCTATGCACAAGGTTCTTGATCACACAGCTTTTGTGAAGCTAATCATATCACTCTGGGCTGTGTGGCGAGCAAGGAGAAAGGCGATCTACGAAGATATATTCACTAGCCCAATGTCTACTCACCAGTTCATCATCAATCTCAAGAGTATTGAATCAACGGGACGGATGGCTACTGTCCAACCTACTCCAAGGCCAAAGTAGTGGCTTCGCCCTCCGACGAGCCTAGCGAAGATCAATGTTGATGCAGCAAAAAGAGGTAACCACGGAAGGAGTGTTGTAGCTGCAGTATGCCGGGATCAGAACGGTTTCTTTTTGGGGGCCTCGATGATTGGTTTCAATGCAATTAGTGATCCCACGACACTGGAGGCTTTGGCGGTTCGAGAGGCACTAGCTCTTGCTCAAGATTTGCATGAACAAAAAATTCATGTTGCTTCCGATTGCAAGGTGATGGTGAACGACATCAAGCAACAGTGCTTGGCAAGCTATGGTGCGATAATACATGAAATAATAGAGTCTAGTAGGTACTTTACTACTTGTAACTTTGTTCATGAGTTTAGGAGCTCGAATGTCGAGGCTCACAATCTCGCGAAGCACGCTTTGAAGTTAGGGGTGGGCCGTCATGTTTGGTTAGGGCACCCCAGAAACCTTTCTTTCGTCCCTGTAAATGTTGTGACGTCTTAATAAAGCTTCGTGGGATTGCCTCAAAAAGGTGACAGCCCGACTGGGCCGGCCCATGGACCTCTGCCGCGACACGAAAAAGAATGCAAAAAACTAATAGCGCGGCAGCGATTACAGGATTCGAACTGGCGACCTAATGCTTGCGCACGAGCGCTCATAGCCACTGCACCAGAATTACAATGATGACCTTAAAGCGGTCTATAGCTTTAAGATCTAAATACGACTGGGCTCGAACATTTCCTGATTGTTTTATAAAACCCGACCATTTTCGGGAATCTCAAACATTTTTTTTAAAGGAACAATGTCGAAAATGATAACATTATTTCAAATGACGAGGAATTGTTTGAAAAAACTGTTTTTTTAAACACGCCATCATTTTTTGAAGTTATGAACATATTTTAAAATCCGCCTGAACATTTATGAGTTTGTGAACAAATTTTGAGAACATAATTTTTTTAAATCTGCGAACAAATTTTGCAAACAAGAACATTTCCTAAATTTGCGAACAAATTTTGCAAACATAATCTTTTTTAAAATTTACGAACAAATTTTGAAAGCCTGAACATTTATGAGTTTGTGAACAAAATTTGAGAGCATATTTTTTTTAATCTGCGAACAAATTTTGCAAACAAGAACATTTCCTGAATTTGCGAACAAATTTTGAAAACATAAACATTTTTCAGATTTGCGAACAAATTTTGAAAGCCTGAACATTTTTTTGAATTTGTGAAAATTTTGGAAAGTGGGAAGATTTTCTGAATTTGTGAAAAAAATAGCCAAGAATTTTTAGAATAGTGAATTAATTTTGAATACATGAACATTCTTCGGATTCGTAAATAAATTTTGAAAGTGGAACAATATTTAAAATACCCGAACATATTCTGAATTTGTGGACAAATATTTAAAATGCAAACATTTTTGAATATGAAATTTACTTTTTAAGTGGTCGATCTTTTTGTAAAAGAAGAGTACAAACTTTTTTAGAAAAACAGGAATACAAAAAACAGGAAAAAGAAAAACGAAAAAGGAAAGGAAAAGAAAAAAAGGAGAGAAAAGGAAAAGGAAACAGGAAAAAAGAAAAATGAAAAAGCAAAAACAAAAAGGAAAAAAACGGGTTCAGGAACGTCCTAGAAGGTTCCTAAAACCTGAAAAAAAAACCGGCTGGAAAACTGGTACAAGGTTCGTATTGTCGATCGTTCGCACAGAGAGACCGCGACCTGAGAACAAAATGGGCCGGCCGAATCATCAGTAACCAACGCGCGCAACAGTACCCGGTATTACGGGCATTTCATATTTCGCGCGACAGGCGCCAGTTAACGTGAATTTTGTTAACTGGCGCCTGTGGCGTCCGTAATGGCCCGGCCCATCTAGCCGCCGGTTGACCATTTAAAAAAAACATTCTGTGAACTTTTTTTAGATTGATGAACTTTTTTGAATATTGATGAACTTTTTCTAAATTTAATGCACATTTTGTCTTAAAAATGGATGAACTTTTTTTTATTTATGAACACTTTTTTCAGTTCCATGAACTTTTTCTAAAAATACATGAACTTTTTCTAAAAATACATGAACTTTTTTCAATTTCTATGAACTTTTTAAAAATTTAATGAACTTTTGCGAAATTGGATGAACTTTTTTTTTCATTTTGAATGAACCTTTTTTCAAATTTATGAACTTTTTCAAAATTTATGAACTTTTTCAAAATTTATGATTTTTCTAAAAGATATGAACATATTTTTTCGAATGGATGAACTTTTTTTCTTTAAATCTGAAAACATTTCTTCATTTCTTATTTTTATTTTCGCAAAAAAAAATAAAAAACATTCAGGGCAGCACGCTAGTAGGCCGGCCATGCTACCAGCGCTGCAGGCGCCGGATCGTTAACGGGCGCCTGCAGCGCTGTATAGGAGCTCCCGCAGCCAACGATAAAGCTAAATTACGACGTGGGAACATGGGTAGCCCAATATCGCTAGTTTTTTGGGATATTTCTGTTCGTTTCTCTGCGGATTATTTTTTGGTTTTTTCTTCATATTTCCTGGTTTTGATGTTTTTTTCTTATCTCACTTTATTTTTTTTCTAGAATTTTATTCCACGTTTCTGTTTTTTTAACTGGTGAAATTCAAAAATGTTCATAGGAAGTATTTTTTCTAAATTGTAGAAATATTCGCAAATTTGAAACAATCTTATAGATTTTTAAAATGTTCATGAATTTTAATGTTTTACAAATTTTAAAAATATTTGTGAATTAAAAAAATAGAAGAATAGAAAACATGAAAAAGGAAGAAAAACTGTCGGGAAAAAATACGATGGACATACCGGCAAAACATCTGTTTTGTTTCAAGAATTGACCGGTACAACATCTAGCGCTGCCGCGTACGCCGAATTTGGCTGGCCCTTAATATTCCTTCTCTATTCTTTGGGACGAGCAAAGAATAGGGGATTCTCAAATCTTGATGTTTCTCAAGCTCTTAACAGGGTGACTAATTGGTATACAACCAAGCACATGGTGAGAAAAGTGGGAGCGACTAGTATATATAGTTGCCACTAAGTACAAAGGTGGTTTGGGCTTCCGTGAGATGAAACTTTTCAACCTAGCGTTGCTAGCATGTCAAGCATGGAGGATTTGATAAGATCTGAGTTCAGTAAGCTCCCGAGTTTTAAAAGCAGTATAATATCTACATAGAGATTTCCTAACTGCTGAACTAGGGAATAAGCCCTCTCAAGTGTGGCGTGTTGTGTGCAAGGGGAAGGATGTTTTGAATCTTGGGTTGATCAAGAGGATAGGAAATGGCAGGGATACCAATGTTTGGACTCATAACTGGCTACCGAGAAATTTTAAACTGAAGCCGGTCTGTGCCTTATCGCCACACACTCCAGCCAAGGTTTCGAGATCTTATTATTTCAGCTATGCGGGAGTGGAGTCAAGCAACACTGAGCATTTACTTCCTACGGACTCAGAAATTATCCGTCAAATACTGTTAAGCCACTCAAGTTGTGAGGACCGATGGGCATGACATTATGAAAAATCTGGAAGTTTCACAGTACGCTCGTGTTATGAAAAATTTGGACTGATACAAAGTTGCAGCGTGAAGCTTGGCTGAATGGGGAAGCACAAATTCAAATATTGAGAAACAAGAGGAGGGATGGAAGAAATTGTGGAAGACTATGGTAACATCGAAGCCACGAATTTTGCATGGAGATTGGCTCAAGCATCTCTCCTAACTGGTGAAGTCCGGGCTCACCGTAACATGGCACTGTCTCCAGTATGTGAAATATGTAACACAACAAATTATTCTTGGCGTCACTCTCTCCTTGATTGCAACATGGCCAAAAGTGTCTGGGCATTCCGCTTCAACGTCTATATAAAGGATTACATATGAGGGAGGATGATCTATCAGTACCAATCTATGGAGATGAAACCCCTGATCCAAAGCTTTGGCTTTTTGGATTGAATGAAACTCTAACCCGCGACAAATTCATTGAGATCCTAGCCGCATTATGGGCGATCTGTTATGATCGAAGACGTGTAATTCATGAGAAGGAGCACCAAAGCCCTTTATCCGCACATGTATTTATCACCCAATAAATGGAGGAGATCGCATCTCTCAGTCCCATGCAACAACCAAGATCGATTCAGCAACCTGTAGTACCACGATGGATCCCGCCGACCCCTAGATATATGAAGTTAAATGTTGATGCGGTGGTGGCAAATTAGACTAATAAGGGCTCGGTTGGGGCCGTATGCCGTAATGAGCAGGGGAGTTTATAGGTGCGCTTGCTATGGTTTTTGAAGGGATGACCGATTCTGAAACTCTAGAAGAACTCGCGTGCCTCGAGGCAATTGCCTTGAGCGAAAACCCAGGCCTTGAGAATGTGCAAGTCTCATCAGACTGTCTGAGAATCATTCGGGAGCTCGTATTAGCGACAAATCTAGGGGCACACTACATGGTTCTACATGAAATCAAATAGAGAAGTAATCTATTTCGATCTTGCATCTTCAGCTTTGAACAACGCAACAACAATGGGGAACCTAACAGGCTAGCTAGGATGATGCCCTCGCTTGATGCGGGGCCATATTTTTGGCTAAAATCTCCTCCTAATAATTTATGTATCCCTGTAAACGTTGTTAACTTGCAATAAAGTGTGCTATGGTCCTAAAAAAGACTAGCATATATAGTTTGGTCTTATGGTTTCCGTCAAAAAAAAAGTTTGGTCCTGTGGTTGAATAATAGAAAAAATATTTGGATGTCGGACCGAATATGGATGGTGTACAAGTTATAACGGAGGCACCTCTGGCCACTTAACATACATTTCACTATACCCACTCCTAACAATTAATCCCTCCATATCAAAATAGATGTTTTTAACACTACATTTTGATATGGAGGGAGTACATACAAAACATGATTTTTATAGTAACCACATCAACTAGTAAATAGAGAGTATTTCAAATCCTTGCAGCGTAGATGTTTTGCACATATGCATTAATTGTATGTATATTTAAGTACAATAATGACTTTACTAGGCCACTAATTATGCAAGAAAAGTGAACATGTTCGTTACATTACTACATGAACCCCTTAGTAGGGGTGTGTGTAAATCTCTATTTGTGAAGTGTGGGCGGCACACTACTAGTATGGTGCCACTGGTAAGTGGTTACCAGTGTTGTCTTGTTGCATGCCACTAGTGAGGTACTACCTACCTCCGTCCTGCTTTATAGGTCCCTTTTGTAGTTTGTGTCAAATTTTGACTAAAGATTTAACTAACAAAATATTAATGCATGTCAAAAAAATTATCTCATTGGATTCGTATTTGAACATAGTTTTTAAAAATATAATGTTTGATGACATGCGTGAACGTTTTGTTAGTTTAATCTATGGTCAAAATTTGGCACGAAATACAATGGGGATCAATAAACCCGGACGGAGGTAGTAGGTGCTAGTGGTGTGTGTTGTCCGCATCCCACTAAGAAGAAAGGAAGTTGTTGTATGTGACGAGCAGGCATGCCACAAGTGACACAAAACACTAGTGGTGTGCGCTTCCCTGACACATCACTAACAATTTTTTGCTGCTTTAAAATAATAATTCTATATAGTTATTAGTGGCGTGCCACAGGACTCGTCCACCATAAGTATATTAGGACATTGGCGGTGTGCCATGTTTTACGCACGCAACCAGTACATTTTCAGGGCAAAAAGAGCTGCCACAACAACTTTTTTTTTCTGCGATGGCAGCGTGTGAACATTTTGTTGATATATCAATATATAAAGTATATATTAAATAGGTAATTTTATGTGTCACATTTTACATGAACTCAAATATTCAAATTGCAACAAGAACCTAACACATTGACATCATTCTATTACATGCTTTCATTTCAGATACCAAATTTGTAAAACACATAGTGCATCTCATGCACATCTAGCTTCACGACAGCTGCTCGGTTCATGCGATGACGGGGAGGAGGCGGGACTATTGAAGTAGCGGTCGACGAATCTATGATGTGTCGTAATTAAGAGAACAAATATCAACATAGATATCAAACATATAGCAACATATACATAGCAAAAATGTCTTCTCTATATGAACTTACATACCAAACATGGAACATTACAACATATAGCAACATTACATACCAAACCTAGGCATGGCAAAAAAATTGAGCCTTCAGGTGTTCATTTTGCTGCCATGGCAGCAATTATGATCCAAATGGCTCATTTTGTGGATAGGTGGGGTGGGTGTGAGCCGGATGCACCATTGATGATGCCGGCGAGCTTGGATTTGGTAGATGGAGATAGTGGGTGGAAGAGAAAAAAAGGAGTGATTTAAGAACACAAAGAAGTCTACAACAATTTATTAAAAATGATGCCTTACGTATAGTTACACGTTATATATAGACACAATTCATATTGAACCACTAGAATGTTTATGCCCCATTGCAACAGACAGACAATTAGCTAGTTTTAAAAAAGCTTCAAAGTGGTTCATACCTCCATCCACATTGACAAAATTATATCAACGATGATGAGCTGTCCATAAGTAACGGAGTCTCAAAGAAAAAAAGAGTAGTACATGTAATAGAGATCACGCGAGACCTACTGCATAACAGGGACATTGTCCAAGTGCTATCTCCTAGTTCAATGAAAATCAAGTGATCACACTTTTTGGCTGGTTCAGTGAATGTAAAAGATTTGTGTTTCACTTTGGATCCATCATCCATCATACTTGGAGGCATTGCTTGGACATGCTCGGACTTGTGTCCAGAATCTGGCCTTTGATGGTTGGATCCGATGATGGTGACACTTGAGTGACGTTTACTTTCTAAATGTGTTGCTGTTGAGGAATCTCGTTGTTCCGGTGGTGTCAGGAAATGGTTGGTGCGGGTATGGTTGTTATTATAGTTTGTCGATCGTTGATCGTTTGGCGCGGATATGCTTGTTATTGTAGTTTGTCGATCGTTGATCGTTTTGGGGTCATTTTCTTTTTACTCGCTTAGGCATAATTTTGGTTTTATATGACTTTGCTATTTTTCGGCGTGTTTTTTGTTTGTGTGCATTGATATTGGATCTGTCCATTTTAATAAAATCCACTCTTTGTCGAAAAAAACTCGAACTTATACGAATACCAAGCATCATCCGACATATACGTAGTATTACAAAAGAGTATGTAATGCTTAAATCTTTTATGTTTTTTTTGCGAAGAAGCTTAAACCTTTTATGTAATGAAGCGCACATTTTCGACAACACAAAAGAGTATATTACTCGTATGTATAGTTACATGCGTTTCGCATAATGCATGAGGTTAACATCCCGGTAAACTTTCGATGAGATCGTGGCGTCTTCAGAGATGAGTCCATAAACTCCGATTCCGGACGCTCATGGACAAAAGTTGGGTAGACCCAGGTCGGAATGCTTGTTTCTTTGCACCCCTAGCACTGTGGTACGTTTTTCCATGGGCTCCCACTCTTGCGGTCGTGTCCCATGTGCTATTGATCACAGATTCACAGTGCCGGAACAACAGTCCTCTCTAATATTAGTGCTGCAGCTGTAGCACGAACATAACCCGAAGAAAGGTTGTGCATGCATGGAAGCTGGTCGATTTGGACTATCGGATATGCTCCAGCACACTATCTCATTATCCAACCTACTGGCTACATCTATCCTGCACAAGTGAGAGATCTTTGGCTCCCAGGGCATAAAACTTGGAACATCAGCTTAATTCATTCTCTTTTTCAGGAGCCGACGGCATCTATTATTACTCAGACTACCATCATTCCGGATGACTGTCCAGACATTCTTTGCTGGGATCTTACTCCTAATGGTAAATGTAACTCTAAATCCACTTACAAGTTGTGTTTGCAGGATATTCAAAGGCAGCCAAGAAACCAACCTTCGCAGGTCCCCCTACAGGTTAAACAGCTTCTTAAGCAGGTTTGGAAGCAAAAACTGATGGCACCCAGAGTTCAAACTTTTGCCTGGAGGTTACTTCGGAAAGCTCTTCCAACAGGTTTGAGAGCTAGTCGATTTTCATCTCATATTTCTAAACAATGTTGTCGTTGTGATCTTGAAGAGGATGACATGCATCTCTTTTTTCGTTGCACTTTTGCGAGAGCATCTTGGTTTGCTCATCCTCGGTACATCAGAAGTGATCTTCTAATTGAGAATCATCTTTCTATGCAAAGTGTTATTCATGTTCTGCTCAATATGAATCACCCCTATGCATCTATATCTAACATTTTCAATTTCCTTTGGTGCATATGGAAATCTAGAAATGATTGCTTATTTGCTAGAAAAATGCCTCTTCCTCATCAGGTACACATTGCTGCTTCAGCTTTGGCTGAACACAATAATTACTTACAGAATTCAGTCCATGATGGTAAGCAAACTGATCAGCTTCTTACCTCTCATAATATAAGTACCTTACCTCAACAAGGCTGCACTGTTAGGACGGATCTTCTCATTTCAGGAGCTAAAATTTATTCTGATGCCGCTTTCAACTGTTCGAAGATTCCAGGACTTGTACATGGAACAACAGCTACTGGAGTTGGAGTGTTTCTCTGTTTTTTGCAGGATCAAGCTGAGGTCAATGTGCAAATTCAAGCTTCCACCCAAAACACAAGCACGCCTCTTCAAGCTGAAGCCCTTGCTTTTCTTCTTGCAGCTCAAATTGCTCACAGACTTCACATTAATAGGCCTACTTTCCTCACTGATTGTCTCTCATTGGCAAAAGCGGCAGCGAAAAGAAGTGTTTTGGCTGATTCTACCCCTTGGTCCATCAGGAAATATCTTGCTGAATTTTTCTCTCTTACTAAAGATCTCCAAGCGCAGGTGTTTCATATATCAAGAGAGATTAATGGCATAGCTCACAATGTGGCTCATCAGGTTCTTAGATGTTCTATAGAACTTGACATTAGTTGTTTTGCTTCAGCTCATTCACATAGGACATGCCCTGTAGTTTCCCTCCTTTTCAATATCAATTTTCAGGGCTATGTACTTCACGCTGTAAGATGTTATTGAGCTGAATAAAAGTGTTGGCGCTTGTGCGCATTTCTCTGTTCAAAAAAAAAAAGATATGCTCCAGCACACATGACCATGCGTGGGCCGGGATGTGGACTTGCTATGCGCCGACGCCATGCTTTGGATCTTCTCAATGCTGGGAGTCCATTATCTCATGACGATTTTTCTGAAAGTTTCTCAGCTGCATGCGTGGACGATCTGGTACAAAGTGATCCATGGAAAGATCTGGCTTTATATATGCCGGATTTGGTTGAAGATCTCAAGCCTGTGGATGCCAAAAGGAGGGCCTCACGTTGCCAGTGGAGTGGGTTTGCAGTTGCACCACCAGGTTGACGGGCAAAGTTGGAGTATATGCGTTGCAATATAAAGAATCCAATGCAGCACAGGTGTTAGGGAAACATATTTCGGAGCGCTATCAGCACAGAATCATCCTGTCCGAAATTCAGAATATCTTTCTTTGCTGATTAGTCTCCTCTCCCAGGTTGGGTGGAACCAAAGACAATGCCAATGCCGTGTGGGCCGTGGCTGGTGGCTCCACAGTTTAAAGGATGAGTCCATGAGCATCATCCCAACCGGGCCGCCTCCAACAGTGGCGATCGATATGCATGGCTGGCGCCGCCCAGGCTGTCACAGTCGTACAGGTCAGGGCTACAGGGAAGAGACGTACAGTGGTGCAGCGTGCACGGCGAAGGCCAGTACTTGCTGCCCGGTTGGCAGATCTGGAACACACATTTTTGGGTTATGGTGGTGCTGCCGTAAATAGAAAGGCACGCACATAAAAACGTACGTCAGGTACTACCACGCCCCGGGCGGAGGAGCATGCATGTGCAGCCCTGCTGCATGCGGCGCCAGCCGTGAGCACATGCTGTTGGTCTCCGCTGGTCCAAGCCAAGGCAGCGGTGCCCACCCCCCATTACAATTTTGCCCGACCCGAGTCCAACACCAATCACGCACCAAAATAAAGCAACGCCCACACCACACCACACCACACGGCTTGTGGAGCCTTGTAAGTTTTCTTTGCTAGGAAAACAGTACACCATCCAAGAAGTTACTGGTGCTTAGTCGTAGCCCCTGGCTACGGAGCAGTAGTATAAGAGTAGCACGTCCCGCCCTGTACTACAAGTTAAAGATGCGAGAGTGTCTATATGTATATGGTCAAATTGAGTTAAGGACCACGCAGGCAAAGCACTTTAAACGTCCATTTTCTCCGCATGCACTATCGCTTCGGTCACTTTTGAGCACAGCAGAAACTGTTTTTACATTAAACAAATAACAATGGACCACGGAGCAAGCGTGCCAAGTTAATTGCGTGCGACGAGGATAAAAATGCATCACATATATTGCATCGATCAGATCAGAAGGGACTCCGGCACGCACGGCATACCTTTTCGGTAAGACGACCGACCATTGTGAAAAATATAAAACCCTATATTAACTTATGATCCCTTTGGTGCTTCCTATAACTGGACGTGCATGGTGGTTTCTGTGGCAACGATGACGGCGAGTAGCAAAAGAGTGGCCTAGTCGTGGTAATCGACTCTTCTTCTCCGGCGTGTCCGTGGGTGTGCCTCGACTGCATGTTGCTGTGAAGTCGAAGCCGTGGTGGGGGGACCGATGGTATACAATGGCACATGACACTATGACAGATGGCTCGTTCGGTTATCCTCCGTGAAGCCACCCCTGCCTAGTTCTTAGTAGTTCACCGTCGGAGTCGGAGCTACGCTGCCTTAGTATGGATTGTATGGAGTGCGTGGCTACAAGTATTAGGGCTGTTGTTTTTTCCTTGTTGTTTTCCACTGCTTCCTGTTATTATCAATGAAATGTCAGTGATGCTGGATCTTTAAAAAAAAGTCCAAACTAATAAAAAGACAGGCAATATATTTCAGCGACCATGTGCACTCATCTATATACATGCTGATTCCGGTAGTTCGACCATGTGCAGTCATGTAAACTGGTGCCGGAAAATACGCGGACAAACTAGCCAAGTAGTAGCGCGTACATGCATGGACCAGGGTCCCGGTTTGGTCTTCGGGGCCGGTAGAGTATAGAGTGGTAGAGAGCGGTGAGGCCGGCCGGCGAAGGCACCAGATTCTTTTGACTTTGGGGTCTCGGGGACTGGGGGGATTGCAGGCACGCTCCAGGTAAAGAAATCCACGGGGGAGGCATGCAGCTGCGATCGATCGGAGCGCGGATCGCGTGGTACCGTCAAATCACCGCGGCAGGGGGCTACCAACGGCGCACGCCGCAAGCCCACCACGCGTGCGCTTTCATCTTGTGTGCTACTAGTCCTAGCAGCTGGCGCCAAGGCCTAAGCTAGCGTAGCCGCCTAGGTACGTCATGGACCATTTCCTGTCAGAACTATAAATACGTCGTGGAGTAGTATTGTAGTCGTGGAATACAATGGTACTCTACGTAGTGTATCATAGTATCGTGTCCAAACTATATACAGCTTAAGTTTAAGGTATCTCCATGGTTATCCTTCAAACAGACACACTATCTGTTCACGGATTGGTTTGGACTCGTCCGCCGACATGGATAGGAGCCAGCCATCCAACCGTGTCACGCAGGTCCTTGAACCATGAAAAGTGTCATCCACGCCCCCAAAGTGTAATAGGTGTGTCATCGAGGTCCTCGATCTATTTCAAAGATTTCACGTAATAGGTCCTTAAACTATAATATAGATGACGGGTATGTATACACTTATTACACTTTGAGTACCTTCAAGGACTTGGATGGCACTATACATAGTTTGAGGACCTACATGGCACCTCTGAAATAGTTCGAGGACGTAGAATGCACAAAAATAATAATTTATCCATAAATAAAATGCAAATATGCCTAGTACAACAATGATTCAAATATAAATATTACATATGAGATAATCAGATGTTCAACAACTTTCTGGATTTTATTGATTTCAAATTAAAAAAATTCAAGTCAGAATCCGCACATGTCGATCCACTCATTGTGCCCCTCAAGCTTTATCCAACAATGCATCAACATGAATGGTGTGCCCTCCGTTGTGTGGTACAACGCGACAACGCGGGCATGCTATTCAATAACGTGATAGACAAATTGCAACATTGTGTGAATCATTGAATTGACCAACATATAGAGCAAAAAGAAGCACAACATACGATCTTCAACGCCGACACACCCGGTGGGCACGTGCTCTTCAACCGTGCGATCACACCACAATACTTCATGACGAAGTTGAAGATGGTGTACCATCAATGGGCTAGCGGCCTCACATTGCGTTCATGGATCATGTGCAAGTCATAGGACATGAAGTGTTTTCGCTCATGAAACAAAGAATGCATGTTTATCCAAAAGGCCGAGCCCCCTTCTAATTGTGTCCCGGCTAGGGGAGCTCTCACATGTCGACCTTAGGGTTGGTGGGCCGAACCAAGGACCCCTAGTCGGCTATGGAGTGGGCCACATCGGGTGGCCCGTGACGCATAAACGGAAGGCTCCAAGAGACTTGTCGTGTATCCCAGGATGTTAGATTCATTGGGAACTAAGTCTTCTTGTACATAGCCGACTAGGATGTTGCAACCCTAAGACCCACCCCCTACATATCTATATAACCGAGGGGTTGGACTCGTACAAGACACATTACAATCTCAGGATAGAAACATTGGTACCGTAAGGTGCTATACAAACGGTTTTTCACCCCTTTCCGCAACGGCATTTGGAACCGTTGCCAAGTGAGTGTGGGCGATGGGGGGGGGGGGGGGGGGTCCTTCCCACACGACCCAGAAACCGTCGGGGATGGGCGAGCGGCTACTGACGTTCGCCATAGAATAAACATATGAGAAGCCGCCCCAGTCCCACACGTTACATCTCGATGTTACGTTTCTGATCAGAGAGACATCCCAAACGATTACGCCGCTATAGTCGTGTGAAAAAGACGGACATCAACATTTAATTTGCCGATATGTTTGTGATAAATACGTTATGGCACACGGTTCAAGAATGTAAATTGTGTGCGGTGCCTCTACCAATGCTAACATGTACATTTTCATAACTGTGTGCGATTCGTATTCCTATTACACACGCACACTGGTTTGAAACGTTTGCCGTATTACCATGAATCACACACGCATATGAGACGAAACCGTGTGTGCGGCCGTCGGGCATCGCAAACATTTCACTCAAAGAACCGTCTGTTTTCTTTTTTCATCACACATGTTGTTTTCTTTTGAACCATCTGCACATTATTTTATTCGCTCCTGTATATTTTTTTGCTGTAATTTATTATTCGAATTGGAAATTTTGAAATATGAAGCATGCAATTCAAATTCTCAACACAATGGTTCAACAACGAATCCATAAATAAATTTTTTAATACAATATGTTCAGTAATTACAGGATTAGACAACAATTAACTATGATGAACCATAATATTTATGGACGGTAAAGGTGAAGAGACAAGTGTAAATTATTTTGACTGCCGATGCCGTTGGAGAAGCGGAACTCCCATAATGTGCCTTCCTGCATGTCATAGGCACGAACAACTTTTGTCCAACCCCTTATGACGATCGCCCGCCCATCCTTCACCGCCTTCAGAAAGACTTCTAGAGCATTATCATGGTAGCATGAATTATATAATTTAACCTTAGTTGCCTCCACTCCGGTCATGTAGTTTGCAAGGCAATCATTAGTAAATACCTTCGGAAATCACTGAAAAGAGAAAAATATCAGATCATGAGGTCTAATAGAGTAACTTGTTGTGGGCAAGGGAAAAGACAACACATTACTTATCATCCTAAAGTTCACTGTTGTCTTGGACAAAGTGTAAATAAAGAGCTTAATTCCCATCACCCGTTTCTTTCGCCTAACAATCTTTCTTAGTTTCCTCACTTGACGCTTGTTCATGAATATCTCATTGACCCATACGCAGAAGGGATCGAAGCATGGATCACTACCGCTCATATATGTACCTACAAGCAACCAGTAAATGTTAGAAGCTAAACTAAGATTGCACAAATGATGTAAAATACAACTACCTACATTCCTAAGTACAAGTATTTTTAGAGATTTCAATATGAACAACATACGGATGCGGTGCCTCTACTAGAATGAAAAATGTGTGCGGTGCCTCTACTAGCACCAACGTGTACATTTTCATAACTGTGTGCGATTGGTATTCTTATCACACATGCACACTGGTTTGAACCGTTTGCCATATTACCATGAATCACACACGCATATGAGACGAAACCGTGTGTGCGACCGTCGGGCATCGCAAACGTTTCACGTCAAAAAACCGTCTGTTTTCTTTTTTCATTGCATATGTTGTTTTCTTTTGAACCGTCTGCACATTATTTTATCCGCTCCTGTACATTTTTTGGCTGTAATTTATTATTCGAATTGGAAATTTTGAAATATGAAACATGAAATTCAAATTCTCAACACAATGGTTCAACAACGAATCCATAAATAAAATTGTCAGTACAACATGTTCAGTGATTACAGGATTAGACAATAATTAACTATGATGAACCACAATATTTATAGACGGTAAAGATGAAGAGACAAGTGTAAATCATTTTGACTGCAGATGCTGTTGGAGAAGCGGAACGCCCATAATGTGCCTTCTTGCATGCCATAGGCACGAACAACTTTTGTCCAACCCCTTATGACGATCGCCCGCCCATCCTTCACCGCCTTTAGGAAGACTTCTAGAGCATTATCATGGTAGCATGAATTATATACTTTAACCTTAGTTGACTCCACTCCGGTCATGTAGTTTGCAAGGTAATAATCATTAAATAGCTTCGGAAACCACTAAAAAGAGAAAAATATCAGATCATGAGGTCTAATAGAGTAACTTGCTGTGGGCAGGGGGAAAAGACAACACATTACTTATCATGCTAAAGTTAACTGTTGTCTTGGACAAAGTGTAAACAAAGAGCTTAATTCCCATCACCCGTTTCTTTCGTCTAACAATCTTTCTTAGTTTCCTCACTTGACGCTTGTTCATGAATATCTCATTGCCCCATATGCAGAAGGGATCGAAGCGTGGATCAGTACCGCTCATATATGTACCTACAAGCAACCAGTAAATGTTAGAAGCTAAACTGAGATTGCACAAATGATCTAAAATACAACTACCTACATTCCTAAGTACAAGTATTTTTAGAGATTTCAATATGAACTACATACGGATGTATATAGAATTATAGATATAGTTTAGATTAGAATCTAGATTCACTCATTTTGCTCCTTATGTAGTCTATATTGGAATCTCCAAAAATAGTTAAATTTAGTAATATATGGTGTATACGACATGGGATGCAGCTATCGACGGCAAACAACATCGCCCATTGTAGCCATGTGTAAGTACATGGAAAGCCAATGTTAACTACAACAGGGTTAACATCCACCAAAAAATAGCAAATGGTAAAAAAACGGCAGCATCTGTGATATCTTCATTGCAAAAGAGTAGCACGGTAGCAAAGGGACGGATTAAAAAATGGATACAACTGTTAATTGCAACAGGCTTAAGAACATCCTAATTCATGTTTTGTAAGTTTGTAGCCATTGAAATAAAACTGTTTAAAAATGGATACAACTGTTAATTGCAACAGGCTTAATGGCCATTGAAATCGGTACTGATAAAAATGCAATTGCAGAGTTAAACATCACAAGGAAGGTGCTGCCAGAGCAGATAATGGCCCAGTTGTCTGTAAAAAGGTAGGGAAAATAGCTAAAACATCTTAGGCATGTTTACCACAAGATGCTTAAGACATCGACCGTACAAAACATAGCCATTAATTGCAACTGGTATTGGTAAGATTGAACTAGTGAGTTCATACTTGGTAGGTCCTGAGAGGTAGTTGCTGGGGCACTTCATCTTGGCCAGAGCCCGCCCAAAGTCAGCGGCGGCGGAGGTGAGCTCTTCCTCCGGGTTGAAGCGTGGATCAGTGCCCCCGACATGTGTACCTACAAGAAGTAAGTCAATGTTAGAAGCCAAACTGCAATTGCACAAATGATGTAAAATACTATAAGACATGGGATGCAGCTAACCTCGACGGCAAACAACATCATCGCCCGTTATGGCCCTGCATAAGTACATGGATAGGCATGTTAAGTACAACATGGTTAGCATCCACCAAAAATAGCAAATGGGCAGCATCTCTACTATATCTTCATTGCAGAGAGTAGCATGGTAGCAAAGGGACAGATTAAAAAATGGATACAACTGTTAATTACAACAAGCTTAACAGCATCCCAAGTCATGTTTTTAAGTTTGCAGTCATTGAAATACAACAGTTTAAAAATGGATTCAACTATTAATTGCAACAAGCTTAATAGCCATTGAAACCGGTACTGATAAAAATGCAATTGGCAGAGTTAAACATCACAAGGCACATGGTGCCAGAGCAGATAATGGCCCAATTGTCTATAAAAGGGTAGGGAAAGTAGCTAAAACGTGTTGGACATGTTTACTAGAACATGCTTAATACATCGACCATACAAAACATAGCCATTAATTGCAACTGGTATTGGTAAGATTGAACTGGAGAGTACATACTTGGTAGGGCACTTCATCTTGGCCAGAGCCCGCCCAAAGCCAGTGGCGGTGGAGGCGAGCTGTTCCTCCGGTTCAAAGCATGACCAGTGCCACTGAGATGTGTACCTACATGCAACTAGTAAATGGTAGAAATTAAACTGCAACTGCACAAATGATGTGAAATACTATAAGACACTGATGACCCACAAGTATAGGGGATCTATCGTAGTCCTTTCGATAAGTAAGAGTGTCGAACCCAACGAGGAGCAGAAGGAAATGATAAGCGGTTTTCAGCAAGGTATTGTCTGCAAGTACTGAAATAAGTGGTAACATATAGTTTTGTGATGAGATAAATGGTAACGAGCAACAAGTAACAAAAGTAAATAAGGTGCAGCAAGGTGGCCCAATCCTTTTTGTAGCAAAGGACAAGCCTGGACAAACTCTTATAATAGGAAAAGCGCTCCCGAGGACACATGGGAATATCGTCAAGCTAGTTTTCATCACGCTCATATGATTCGCGTTCGGTACTTTGATAATTTGATATGTGGGTGGACCGGTGCTTGGGTACTGCCCTTACTTGGACAAGCATCCCACTTATGATTAACCTCTATTGCAAGCATCCACAACTACAACAAAAGTATTAAGGTAAACCTAACCATAGCATGAAACATATGGATCCAAATCAGCCCCTTACGAAGCAACGCATAAACTAGGGTTTAAGATTTTGTCACTCTAGCAACCCATCATCTACTTATTACTTCCCAATGCCTTCCTCTAGGCCCAAATAATGGTGAAGTGTTATGTAGTCGACGTTCACATAACACCACTAGAGGTTAGACAACATAAATCTTATCAAAATATCGAACGAATACCAAATTCACATGACTACTAATAGCAAGACTTCTCCCTTGTCCTCAGGAACAAACGTAACTACTCACAAAGCATATTCATGTTCATAATCAGAGGGGTAATAATGTGCATAAAGGATCTGAACATATGATCATCCACCAATTAAACCAACTAGCATCAACTACAAGGGGTAATCAACGCTACTAGCAACCTACTAGCACCAATCCTGGACTTGGAGACAAGAATTGGATACAAGGGATGAACTAGGGTTTGGAGATGAGATGGTGCTGGTGAAGATGTTGATGGAGATTGCCCTCTCCCGATGAGAGGAGCGTTGGTGATGACGATGGTGATGATTTCCCCCTCCCAGAGGGAAGTGTCCCCGACAAAATAGCGCTGCCGGAGCCCTAGATTGGTTCCGGCAAGGTTCCGCCTCGTGGCGGCGGAGTCTCGTCCCAAAAGGTTCTCTTCTATTTTTTTCTCATCTAAAGACTTCATATGGGAGAAGATGGACGTCGGAGGGCCACCAGGGGGCCCACGAGGTAGTGGGCGCGCCCCCACCCTCGTGAGCAGGGTGTGGCCCCCCTGGCCTTCATCTATGGCGAAAATTTTTCTTTATTTATTTTAAGGTATTCCGTGGAGTTTCAGGACTTTTGGAGTTGCGCAGAATAGTCCTTCAATATTTGCTTCTTTTCCAGCCCAGAATTCCAGCTGCCGGCATTCTGCCTCTTCATGTAAACCTTGTAAAACAAGAGAGAATAGCCATAAGTATTGTGACATGACGTGAAATAACAGCCCGTAATGCAATAAATATTGACATAAAAGCATGATGCAAAATGGACGTATCAACTCCCCCAAGCTTAGACCTCGCTTGTCCTCAAGCAAAAAGCCGATAACAATAAATATGTCCTCATGTTTAGAGGTAGAGGCGTCGATAAAAATAAAATACGTACATGAAGGCATCATGATTATTTCATAACAGCAACATAAATAGATTTTGTCATATGGTTACTCATGTTCAAGTGATGATCTTTTCACAAAGCCAAAGTATGAATCAGAAAACTTATTGAGCACCAACAAATTTATACCCTCAGTCATTGAAGCAATTGCAATTTATCATAACATCGGAAAGAGTCTATGTCAGAGCTTAAAAGCAAGTCGACATACTCAACTATCACTTAGTCCTTCATAATTGCTAACACTCACGCGATACTTGTGGTTACGGAGTTTTAATCGGACACAGAGAAAGATAGGGGCTTATAGTTTTTGCCCCACAACCTTTTACCTCAAGGGTAATGTCAACAATAATAATTCACGCTCCCCCACATCCAATTAGATATATATATATATATATATATATATATATATATATCATGTTCTTTCCAACATGCTGAGCTTGCCAAAGGATAAAATGAAAAAGGAAAAGGTGAAGATCACCATGACTCTTGCATAAGGTAGAGGATAATAATAAAAGATAGGCCCTTCACAGAGGGAAGCAGAGGTTGTCATGCATGTTTAGGGTTGATGCACAAAATCTTAATGCAAAAGAACGTCACTTTATATTGCCCCTTGCATGTGGACCTTTATTATGCAGTCCGTCGCTTTTATTGCTTCCACAACAAGTTCGTACAAAGCTTATTTTTCTGCACTAATAAGTCATGCATATTTAGAGAGCAATTTTTATTGCTTGCACCGATGACAACTTACTTGAAGGATCTTACACAATCCATAGGTAGATATGGTGGACTCTCATGGCAAAACTGGTTTAAGGGTATTTGGAAGCACAAGTAGTATTTCTACTTAGTGCTGAGAATTGGCTAGCATGAGGGGGAAAGGCAAACTCAACACGGTAGAGGAACCATGACAACATACTTTATCTCAGATGTAAGAAAACATAACTCATTATGTTGTCTTCCTTGTCCAACCTCAACTCTTTAGCATGTCATAGTTTAATGAGTGCTCCCAATCACAAAAGATGTCAATAATAATATATCTATACGTGAAACCTTTCTTTCCTTATTACTTCCTATTAATTGCAACGATGACCAAAGCTATATTTGCCATCTCCCAACAACTTTTAATCATCATACTTTTTCTGTGTGAAGTCATTACTTTCATTAAGATCAATATGAACTCTTTGATTATTTTTATTCTTTTTCTTCTAATCACCCAAGATCATGGCAAAATACTCAAGCCCTTGACTCAACACTAATCTTTATTATATAACTCATGGGCTCGATTACAAAGAAGGATCATAAAGCAAAACTCAAAACTAGATCATGCCATGACTTTATTCTACTAAATCAAGATACTACTAATAGGATCGAACTAAGAAAAACGGTAAAGATAAGAGTTGTGATAGTGATACGATACCAGGGCACCTCCCCCAAGCTTGGCAGTTGCCAAGGGGAGTGCCCATACCCATGTGATTATGTCTCCTTCCTTGTTGGCGGTGGAGGTGTTGATGATGATGCAAGCTTGTCGCCACCTTCCATGGCATAGGCTCACCATCATAGAAGGATGATCGAGTCTCCAGAATCCTCAAATCTGCAGCCAAACTCATCCTTTTGAATCTATATTCATACTCACAGTTTTGGTTTTGCAGATCATAGATTTGGGCTTGGAGGTGCTCGATCTTCTCATGTAGCTTATAGATGGCTTCCTCAGTCTTCTTAGCATCCGACTCATAGTTGTTGGTGAACTCCGCGAGCGTCTTGTGGGTAGTGTTGATTCCACGCTCCACCATCCCCTGGCACTTGAAAACTTGTTGCTCCATTGCTTCGAGCCTCAACTCCACGCTTCCGGTTCCCTTTAGTCCCTCAACATCGCGGATGTGCAGCAACCCATCACGCATCTCAATGGTTTGAGGGTGTCGCAGCACCTCCGCGAGGTACGGGTTGATAACCTTCTCGAAGAACTTGTCCTTGGAAGCACTTGGGGTCGTCATGATGATCTAGACCTGTCAGAAAACAGCTCGAAACAAGAATGGGGGAGATTTGCGTGATACGAGAGTCAAAACCTTCGGGAGTATATATAATGAATTTTTACCAACCAAAATATGTATCGTGCAAGGAAACGGAGTCCGGAGGGCGCACGAGGTGCTCACGAGGTAGGGGGCGCGCCCAGGGGGGTAGGGTGCGCCCTCCACCCTCGTGGAGGCCTTGTGTCCTCCCCGGACTGCTACTTATTTTTCTATTTTTCTAAATATTCCAAAACGGAGAAATATTGCCTTAAAAATTGTTTTGGAGTAGGTTTACTTACCGTACCACATACCTATTCCTTTTCGGGGTCTGGAACGTTCTGGAAAGTGTCCCGTATGTACTCCTCCGGGGTGACGGTTTCAATAATATTAGTTTCAATATTTATAGGATTACTTGAGATATAGTGTTCGATCCTTTGACCGTTTACCACCTTCAGATTTGTGCCTGCGAAGTTGTTGATTTTTATGGCACCGGAACGATAGACCTCCTCGATAACGTAGGGACCTTCCCATTTGGAGAGAAGTTTTCCTGCAAAAAATCTTAAACGAGAGTTGTATAGCAATACATAATCACCTACATTAAACTCATGCTTTTGTATCCTTTTGTCATGCCACCTTTTAACTTTTTCTTTAAACAACTTGGCATTTTCATAAGCTTGGGTTCTCCATTCATCAAGTGAGCTAATATCAAACAACCTCTTCTCACTGGCAAGTTTGAAGTCATAATTGAGCTCTTTGATAGCCCAATATGCCTTATGTTCAAGTTTAAGAGGTAAATGACACGCTTTTCCATAAACCATTTTATACGGAGACATACCCATAGGATTATTATATGCAGTTCTATAGGCCCATAATGCATTATCAAGTTTTTTGGACCAATTCTTCCTAGACCTATTGACAGTTTTTTGCAAAATTAATTTGAGCTCTCTATTGCTCAATTCTACCTGACCACTAGACTGCGGGTGATATGGAGATGCAATTCTATGGTTAACGTCGTATTTAGCAAGCATCTTACGGAAAGCACCATGAATAAAGTGTGAACCACCATCAGCCATTAAGTATCTAGGGATTCCAAACCTCGGAAAAATAACTTCCTCAAGCATTTTAATAGAAGTGTTATGATCAGCACTACTAGTTGGAATAGCTTCTACCCACTTAGTAACGTAATCAACAACAACTAAAATATGAGTGTAACCATTAGAGGCAGGAAAAGGTCCCATATAATCAAAGCCCCAAACATCAAATGGCTCAATAACAAGTGAATAATTCATAGGCATTTCTTGACGTCTACTGATATTAGCAATTCTTTGACATTCATCGCAAGATAAAACAAACTTACGGGCATCCTTGAACTGAGTAGGCCAATAAAAGCCGGATTGCAATACCTTATGTGCAGTTCTATCTCCAGCGTGGTGTCCTCCATAAGCCTCAGAGTGACACTTGCGTAGGATCTGTTCCTGTTCATGCTCAGGTACACAACGTCTAATAACACAATCTACTCCTTCTTTATAAAGATGCGGGTCATCCCAAAAGTAATGTCGCAAGTCATAGATTTTTTTTCTTTTGTTGGTATCTGAAGCTAGGCGGTATAAATTTAGCAACACTATAATTAGCAAAATCAGCATACCATGGAGTGCTACGAGAAGTACTTATGACATTCAATTGCTCATCAGGAAAGCTATCACCAATAGGTAGTGGGTCATCAAGAACATTCTCTAGCCTAGACAAGTTGTCTGCAACGGGGTTCTCAGCTCCTTTTCTATCAATAATATGCAAATCAAATTCTTGAAGCAAGAGAACCCATCTAATGAGTCTAGGCTTTGCATCTTTCTTTTCCATAAGATATCTAGAATCAACAATATAGGGTCCGAATGTATCACAAGCAAATACAACCGCTAAAAGTTCCTTTTCGGTAGTAGCATAATTTCTTTGAGCATTGTCTAGAGTCTTACTAGCATAATGGATAACATTCAATTTCTTATCAACTCTTTGCCCTAGAACAGCACCTACATCATAATCACTAGAATCACACATAATTTCAAAGGGTAAATTCCAATCAAGTGGCTGAACAACAGGTGCAGAGACTAATGCTTTCTTAAGTATTTCAAATGCTTCTACACAATCATCATCAAAGACAAATGGTACATCTTTTTGTAATAAATTAGTCAGAGGCCGAGAGATTTTTGAGAAGTCCTTGATGAACCTCCTATAAAATCAGGCGTGACCAAGGAAACTTCTTATACCTTTGATGTCCTTGGTACATGGCATCTTTTCAATAGCATCAACCTTGGCTTTATCAACTTCAATACCTCTTTCAGAAACTTTGTGCCCCAAGACAATACCTTCATTCACCATAAAGTGGCACTTTTCCCAATTCAAGACAAGATTAGTTTCTTCACATCTCTGCAAAACTTGAGCAAGATTGCTCAAGCAATCATCAAAATAGGAACCATAGACGGAAAAGTCGTCCATGAAAACCTCACAAATTTTCTTGCAAAAGTCAGAGAATATAGCCATCATGCATATCTGAAAGGTAGCAGGTGCATTACATAAACCAAAAGGCATACGTCTATAAGCAAAAGTACCAAAAGGGCATGTAAAAGTAGTCTTTGATTGATCCTTAGCCAACACAGGTATTTGAGAAAAACCAGAATAACCATCTAGAAAGCAATAATGTGTATGTTTGCATAATCTTTCTAGCATTTGATCAATAAAAGGTAAGGGGTAATGATCTTTCTTAGTAGCCTTATTTAATTTGCAGAAATCAATTACACCCTATAACCTGTGATAATTCTTTGCGGAATCAATTCATCTTTATCATTAGGGACAACAGTAATACCTCCCTTCTTAGGGACACAATGGACAGGACTTACCCACTGACTATCAGCAATGGGATAAATTATACCTGCCTCCATAAGCTTGAGTATTTCTTTTCTTACCACTTCTTTCATTTTAGGATTCAAACGTTGTTGAGGATCACGAACCGGTTTGGCATCCGCTTCCAAATTTATTTTATGTTGACATAGAGTGGGACTGATGCCCTTAAGATCATCCAGAGTATATCCAATAGCGGCACGATGCTTCTTCAGAGTTTTCAATAATCTTTCTTCTTCATGCTCTGAAAGGTTAGCGCTAATAATGACAGGATATATTTTCTTTTCATCAAGATAGGCATATTTAAGATTATCAGGCAACAGTTTAAGCTCAAACACGGGATCACCCTTGGGAGAAGGAGGATCCCCTAGGATTTCAACAGGCAAATTGTGTTGCAGAATAGGTTCCTATTTAAAGAATACTTCATCTATTTCCCTTCTTTCATTTATGAACATATCATTTTCATGGTCTAGCAAATAGTGTTCTAAAGGATCACTAGGAGGTACAGCAATAGAAGCAAGACCAATAATTTCATCCTTACTAGGCAATTCTTCCTCACGATGATGTTTACTAAATTTAGAGAAATTAAACTCATGAACCATATGATCCAAGCCAACAGTAACAACATTCTTTTCGCAATCTATCGTAGCATTAACAGTACGCAAGAAGGGTCTACCAAATATAATGGGACAAATGCTATCTTGTGGAGAACCAAGAACAAGAAAATCAGCGGGATATTTGGTTTTCCCACACAAGACTTCAACATCTCTAACAATTCCCATTGGAGATATAGTATCTCTATTGGCAAGTTTAATTGTAACATCAATTTCCTCTAACTCAGCAGGTGCAATCTCATGCAAAGTTTCTTTGTATAAGCCAATGGGTATAACACTAGCACTAGCACCCATATCACATAGGCCATGATAACAATGATCTCCTATTTTAACAGAAATAACAGGCACGCCTACCACAGGTCTATGTTTATCTCTATCACAGGGTTTAGCAATTCTAGCAGTTTCACCAGTGAATTGAATAACATGCCCATCAATATTATCAAACAAGAGATCTTTAACAATAGCAATATTGGGTTCCACTTTGACTTGCTCAGGAGGTGTATAAGTCCTAGTATTGCTTTTACGAACAACAGTTGAAGCTTTAGCATGATCCTTCATTCCAACAGGGAAAGGGGGTTTCTCAACATAAGAAGTAGGAACAGTAGGATCATTATAAGTGACAATCTTTTCTTCAACTTTAATAGGTGCAGCTACTTTTACTTCTATGGGAGGATGATATTTAAACCACTTCTCCTTGGGGAGATCAACTTAAGTAGCAAAAGATTCACAGAAAGAAGCTACTATCTCAGAGTCAAGTCCATATTTAGTGCTAAACTTACGGAAAATATCGGTATCCATAAAAGATTTAACACAATCAAACTTAGGTGTCATACCTGACTCCTTACCTTCGTCGAGGTCCCAATCTTCAGAGTTGCATTTAATTCTATCCAATAAATTCCATCCAAATTCAATAGGCTTCATCATAAAAGAGCCAACACAAGAGGTATCGAGCATGGTGCGATTGTTATCAGAAAGCCAAGCATAAAAATTCTGAAGAATTGTCAATTTTGAGAGCTCATGATTGTGAGGCCAAAAATTATATATATAATTGCGATCACGATGAACAAGATGCATAGGGTAATACTTTTGATGAAATTCCAATTTCAATCTTTTCTAGTTCCATGATCTCGTATCATCACATAGCCTATACCATGTCAATGCGTCTCCCTCCAAAGATAAAGGGAAAGCCTTCCTCTTAGCAACATCATCGGGTATACCTGCAAGCTTAAATAGTCCACAAATATCATCCACAAAGCGTAGATGTTCGTCCGGATGCTTTGTTCTATCTCCTGCGAAAGTGTTAGCTAGCACTTTTTCCATCATACCCGAAGGAATCTGAAAAGCAGTTTCATTTTCAATAGATTCAGTAGGTTCAGTAGGTTGAGGAGCAACTCTTGGCTCAACTGGACGGGGTGAAGATACCCCGAACAAGCCCCTCAAACAATTACTTTCCATGGTAACAAGTGACAGAAAATTTTAGCACACTAAATAAATTTTTCCTTAGCAAATTCCACCTACCAAAGGCGCTTCACTCCCCGGCAGCGGCGCCAGAAAAGAGTCATGATGACCCACAAGTATAGGGGATCTATCATAGTCCTTTCGATAAGTAAGAGTGTCGAACCCAACGAGGAGCAGAAGGAAATGATAAGCGGTTTTCAGCAAGGTATTCTCTGCAAGTACTGAAATAAGTGGTAACAGATAGTTTTGTGATAAGATAAATGGTAACGAGCAACAAGTAACTAAAATAAATAAGGTGTAGCAAGGTGGCCCAATCCTTTTTGTAGCAAAGGACAAGCCTGGACAAACTCTTATAATAGGAAAAGCGCTCCCAAGGACACATGGGAATATCGTCAAGCTAGTTTTCATCACGCTCATATGATTCACGTTTGGTACTTTGATAATTTGATATGTGGGTGGACCGGTGCTTGGGTACTGCCCTTACTTGGACAAGCATCCCACTTATGATTAATCTCTATTGCAAGCATCCGCAACTACAACAAAAGTATTAAGGTAAACCTAACCATAGCATGAAACATATGGATCCAAATTAGCCCCTTACGAAGCAACGCATAAACTAGGGTTTAAGCTTCTGTCACTCTAGCAACCCATCATCTACTTATTACTTCCCAATGCCTTCCTCTAGGCCCAAATAATGGTGAAGTGTTATGTAGTCGACGTTCACATAACACCCACTAGAGGTTAGACAACATACATCTTATCAAAATATCGAACGAATACCAAATTCACATGACTACTAATAGCAAGACTTCTCCCTTGTCCTCAGGAACAAATGTAACTACTCACAAAGCATATTCATGTTCATACTCAGAGGGGTAATAATATGCATAAAGGATCTGAACATATGATCTTCCACCAATTAAACCAACTAGCATCAACTACAAGGGGTAATCAACGCTACTAGCAACCTACTAGCACCAATCCCGGACTTGGAGACAAGAATTGGATACAAGAGATGAACTAGGGTTTGGAGATGAGATGGTGTTGGTGAAGATGTTGATGGAGATTTCCCTCTCCCGATGAGAGGAGCGTTGGTGATGACGATGGTGATGATTTCCCCCTCCCGGAGGGAAGTGTCCCCGGCAGAACAGAACTGCCGGAGCCCTAGATTGGTTCCGCCAAGGTTCCGCCTCGTGACGGCGGAGTCTCGTCCCGAAAGGTTCTCTTCTATTTTTTTCTCATCAAAAGACTTCGTATGGGAGAAGATGGACGTCGGAGGGCCACCAGGGGGCCCACGAGGTAGGGGGGCACGCCGCCCACCCTCGTGAGCAGGGTGTGGGCCCCTGGCCTTCATCTTTGGCGACGATTTTTCTTTCTTTATTTTAAGGCATTCCGTGCAGTTTCAGGACTTTTGGAGTTGCGCAGAATAGTCCTTCAATATTTGCTCCTTTTCCAGCCCAGAATTCCAGCTGCCGGCATTCTCCCTCTTCATGTAAACCTTGTAAAACAAGAGAGAATAGCCATAAGTATTGTGACATAACGTGAAATAACAGCCCATAATGCAATAAATATTGACATAAAAGCATGATGCAAAATGGACGTATCAGACACGGGATGCAGCTAACCTCGACGGCAAACAACATCATCGGCCGCTATGACCCTGCGTAAGTACATGGACAAGCATGTTAAGTACAATAGGGTTAACATCCACAAAAAATAGCAAATGGGCAGCATCTCCTGAGTAATGTATTATAAGTTTGTTGCTGGTATTGGTGAAATTGAACTGGACAGTTAATACTTGAACATCATACAGTGTGCAGTACTGAAATAAACAAGGCACGAACATGTTTAATACATCAACCTTACAAAACACAACCATTGCAAGTGGTATTTGTAAGATTTAGCTGGTCAGATCATAACTGTTAAGTCCTGGGGGGTAGTCGCCGGGGCACTTCTTCTGGGCCAGAGCCTGCACCATGTCAGGGCGGCAGAGGCGAGGTGTTCCTCCGGGTCAACACGCACAACAACCATCGCGCCATGAACCGCCATTAGCTCCTCGACCTCCACGTGATATGTGGTTAGGCTTGCGCAGCAATGCTCTGGAGGTAGGGCGGTGGGGATTTGTAGGCATGAGGATGTTTCGCAGGCGCCATTTAAGCAATCAGACCGGGGCCGTGATAGAGATCGATGGGTTACCTGACTGGATCCGAGCAGAATGTAGATGTGGTTGAAGCTATGGTTGCGGCGGCGGCGGTTTGAGCTGACGGTAGGGGGAGGTGCGGGGGAGGGGGAGAGGTGGGGGTGGGAGATACTGAGGAAATTTGATGGGTGGGGATGTGGTTGGAGAAATAAATTCTGAAATTGCGTGCCTACACTACAAAAAAAAGACACATCCATGACATTTTGGGCCGAACGAATTTTTTTTCTGTCATAGTTATGACACTTCTATGACGATAATTGTGACAAAACCCGGTATTATCATAGATGTGGTGGGCTCCTACTTCTATGACAAAAAATCATGACAGAAAATGGGCTTTTCGTCCTAGGCGGGCCGGAGACGCAGCTGCATGACATTCTTTGGGCCATCCATGACGGAAAAAACCGTGGTAGAAGCGAGGGCGAGGAAAATTTTGGGGAGTTCCCGGTTATGGTGGGTGGTCGGGGGCCGAGCGATGCACATTTCTCTCGTACACGTATGCGTGTGTGTGCGAGGCGTTGGGCTCTAACTGAACCCGAGCGAGGCGTTGGGCTCTAACAAAACCCGAGCGATTGCACTAGCTACGTTACTGAACCCGAGTGATTAATTCGCCACTGCTGCTAACTGAAGCCGATCGAACCCTGCTGCCTCCTTCCCTTGATGAACAGTGAGCATTGTTGGGGGGGCGGGGTTGGATGAATAGTTCCTGGTGGGGGTGGATGAACAGGACCCCGTGGTGTTGCCTCTGGATGAACAGAACCCCGATCGAGCCGATTGGGGCTGGATGAACATGACCCCGTGGAGGGCTAGATGAACAGGACGACCCCGTGGAGGGCTGGTTGAACAGTAGCCGGTGGAGGGATGGATGAACAGTAGCCGGTGGAGGGGTGGTTGAACAAGACTCCATGGAGAGGGCTGGTTGAATAGTAGCCGGTGGAGTAGCACGCGGTGGAGGCTGGATGAACAGGAGCCCGTGGATGAACAGTCGTAGGTGGAGGCTGGAGGAGGTCGACGATGGATGAACAGTAGCCCATGGAGGCTGGAGAGGTCGACGGTGGAAATGAATAGTATCCTGTGGAGTCCCGTTTTGCGGTACGCCACACCCCTCCCGATAAACAGGACCCCTGTTTCGACCGTGGCGCTCCAATACAAGTCTGTTTCCTCCGTTTTGCGGTATGCCACACCCCTCCCAATCAACAAGACCCCGTTTCGACCGTAGGAGGTCCAACAGAAGTCTGTTTCCTTCGTTTTGCGGTACGCCAGACCCCTCCCGATGAACAGGATCCCGTTTCGACCATGACCGGTCGAGCACAAGGACGTTTCCTCCATTGTGCGGTACGCCAGGCCTTGTTTACATCGGCTATTCCGTCCAAGCCCTCCCGATGAACACGAAGACGCATTCTGTTCCGACCCAGCCGGTTGGCTCCCCATGAACACGACGACGACGCAGTTTCTCCGTTCCGACCCATCCATGTTCACGAGCCCTGGACGTACATATGCGCGAGTAGGCATTCGAGACCCCGCCCGTATGTACGTACGTGGCCGTATTTTCTTTCTTGCACCCTGGCCGCTGTACGTACGTGTACATGCTACGTGCGCGCCTCTACTACGACACGTGCGCTCCTCTACATCGACCAGTATGTACATATACGTTCGCGACCAGAATGACAACACTACGTATGCTTCGACCAGGTGGATCTTGACTGTCAGGCACTTCCTTGCCTGCGAAGATGTAGCTGGTGGGTCCCAGTAGTCAGGGGGTGAATCATTTTTTTGCCCTAATATGGACCCACTTCCTTGCGTGCGAAGATGTAGCTGGTAGGTTCCAGCAGTTAGGGGGAAATGTTTATTTCGCGAAATACGGTTGAGAGAGTCCTGGATAAGGGGGTATCCGGACAGCCGGACTGTATACATCATCCGGACGATTGAAGCGTGAAGATACAAGACTCAAGACTTCGGCCCGTGTCCGGATGGGACTCTCCCTGGCGTGGAAGGCAAGCTTGGCGATCCGGATATTGTGTTTCCTTCCTTGTAACCGACTCCATGTAAACCCTAGCCCTCTCCGGTGTCTATATAAGCCGGAGAGATTGGTCCTTAGAAGGCCGATCACAATTACAATCATACCATCATAGGCTAGCTCTTAGGGTTTAGCCTCTACGATCTCGTGGTAGATCTACTCTTGTACTACCCATATCTTCAATATTAATCAAGCAGGAAGTAGGATTTTACCTCCATCGAGAGGGCCCGAACCTGGGTAAACATCTGTGTCCCTTGCTTCCTGTTACCATCAGCCCTGACGCACAAATCGGGACCCCCTACCCGAGATCCGCCGGTTTTGACCCCGACATTGGTGCTTTCATTAAGAGTTCCTCTGCGTCATCGCCGCAAGGCTCGATGGCTCGGCTCGTCATCAAGGACGACATTACCTTGGAGGGAGCTCTGGCTGTAGGCCAAACTCTCCGACTCGGCGGCTCTATCATGGCTGCCCCATCGGTGGTAGCGCCGACGATGGCCTCTCGGGTCATCAATCATAACCTTCGCGTCACTTCAGAACTCGCCGAACAGATGGATCCGTGGAGCTCTCCTCCCTCGATGAGCTCTTGGATCGCATCGCCGCTCTGGGAGTCGCTACAGACTACGACCGGATCGGGCTTAAACCCGACCAAAGGGACATCAGATCCCCGCCAGCCACCCATGAGATAGCGGTAGTGGAGGAACCTCACATGGACCATCCCTCGACTTTGAGGATGAATTATGTCCAAATCACCGAACTCCTTGAGCCGAAGACCTGCTCAAAGGAAGACATGACCCAGGTCCCGGACTTAGAATCGGGCATTGGGCCGAAGAAATTGGGCGACACCCCGGATCCCGAGCTGTCAGGCTCGGAGCCTCCCACGCCCCTGGGTGTTAGATCGGATCATAATCCGGATTTAGCTAACGACACCCACCAGGACTTAAACCGCCTCTCCCGCATCAGGCAAGAGCCCCAGGAGACTGTACATCGCTACTGAGCCAGATTCCTCCTTACGCTTAACAAGGTCAAGGACTGCCACGAGGAGAATATAGTCTTACTCTTCTGCAAAAATTGCACGGACAAAGGACTCCTTAATGCTATAAGCCACCGTGACATAGTACGCTTCGCGGATTTGGCAATCATAGTACAGAAGTATTGTGCGATGGAAAGCACCTGGAAAACCCAAACAGAATTTTGGGACAGTACGGCTCTCACCAAGACCTTTGTCCAAACTAAACGGGTGAACTCCCGTAAGTCGGCCGATCCTGTCGCCAAGAGACCAAAACACACCCCAGGGCGGGGAACCGTATTGGAAGAATGGCTCAATGGACCATGTAAACTCCACAGCACTCCGGACACGACACCAACTCATAGCCTTAGAGCATGTTGGATACTCCGGCAGGTTGCAAAAAGTGGCGAGGGCCTTGTTGCAAGCCATAAAGCGGAACAACATCCCGCCAACGAACACAATGCGATATTAACAGTCTTCGAGACTTCCGCCTCAAACAATAGGTGCAAGCGAGCTCACTGAAGCTCCACTGAAATTTGCCATGTGGCAAAGATAAACCCCTGGAACGACACTGCTATAACCTTCAATGCCAGTGATGAACCTCGATTCCAGACTGTCCGGGCACCGGCCGCTCTGGTCCTTAGCCCAATCGTGGACGGCTTCCGGCTCACTAAAGTACTCATGGACGGCGGAAGCGGATTAAACTTGATCTATGAAGAAACGCTCAACAAGATGGAAATTGATAAAGGCCGCATCGAGCAAAGTGGCACCACCTTCAGGGGAATCATCCCTAGTCGGGAAGCGCGGTGTGCGGGAAAAATCACAGTCGATGTGGTATTCGGCACCCCAGAAAATTACAAGTCCGAAGAAATCACATTCCAAGTGGCTCCCTTTAGCAGCGGATACCACTCCCTTTTAGGGCGGGACGCGTTTACGAGCTTTCAAGCCATACGCCATTACGGGTATATGAAGCTTAAAATGCCCGGGCCCAATGAAATCATCACTCTAGCCAGTGATCCGGACGTCGCACTTCACGCTGAAAACAAAACCGTAGCACTGGCCCTGGAAGCATTATCCTAGGCCCTAGCAGCCGAAGAATTAACAACGCTACGGGCCACCATGGATAGGGACGGCGTGATACTCGACAAGAAACCCAAGTCCACCTCATTTAAACCCGCATACGAGATAGTCAAATTCCAAGTCCATCCAACGGACCCCACGAAGACAGCTTCCATCGGGACATAGTTGAGCCCCATAATGGACGCCGCACTACGAGACTTTTTACGCGAGAGTTGGGACATTTTCGCCTGGCACCCATCGGACATGCCGGGAATCCCGCGTGGATTGGCCGAGCATAGCCTTAATATACTAAAGGGACATAAACCTGTCAAACAGACCCTAAGGCGATTCTCAGAGCCCAAACGACAAGCAATGGGGGAAGAGCTAGCCAAGCTACTTGAGGCCGGATTCATCAAAGATATTAAACATCCGGATTGGCTAGAAAATTTGGTAATGGTACCAAAGAAGGACAAATCCTGGCGCCTATGCGTCGACTTCAAAGACCTCAACAAGGCTTTCCCCAAGGATCCCTTTCCCCTCCCTCGCATCGATCAGATCATTGATGCCACAGCTGGACATGACTCGCTGTGTTTTCTCGACGCATACTCTGGATACCATCAAATAAAGATGGCAGAGTCTGACCAAGCTGCAACAGCTTTCATAATGCCATATGGCCCTTTTTTCTTCAACACTATGCCTTTCGGGCTCAAGAATGCCGGCGCAACCTATCAACGCATGATTCAAACATGCCTGGAAAAACAAATCGGCAAAATAGTGGAGGCATATGTGGATGACGTGGTCATAAAAACAAGACATGTCGGAACCCTAATAGATGACTTGAGGCTTACATTCGATAACCTCCGGACATACGACATCAAGTTGAATCCAGAAAAATGCGTTTTCGGCGTCCCCTCTGGGAAACTGCTGGGCTTCATTGTTTCCAATAGAGGAATCAAAGCGAATCCGGCGAAAATTCGAGCTCTATCGCAGTTGGCTATACCAACAGACCTCAAGCACATCCAGAAACTAGCCGGATGCGTGGCTGCTTTGAGCCACTTTATCTCCAGGTTAGGAGAAAAGGCATTACCTCTTTACTGCCTCCTTTGGCGCACCGAACACTTCATGTGGACGGATGCAGCCGCAGCTGGACTCGATGAAATAAAGACCTTACTGGCCAGTAATCCAGTCCTAACAACGCTGAACATCGGCGAGCCTATGCTAATGTACATAGCTGCAACACATCAAGTTGTAAGCGCAGTACTCGTCGTCGAACGAGAGGTTGACGGATACAAATCCCCGCTCCAAAAGCCGGTTTATTACGTATCCACAGTCCCCACTCCATGCAAATCCCGATACCCACACTATCAAAAAATAGCATACGCGGTCTTCATGGCATCCCGGAAGCTGCGACACTACTTTCAAGAGTGCTCGATTACAGTAGCCTTGAAGTACCACTCAATGACATAATAAATAACTGTGACGCTACGGGCCGGATTGCTAAGTGGGCTATCGAGCTCCTTCCGTTCGACATAATTTACAAACCATGGCGGGCCATCAAGTCGCAAGTACTGGCCGACTTTGTCGCTGAATGGACGGAAGCCGAACTCCCTAAAGAGTACGACGCATACTCTAACTGGATCATGCACTTTGACGGCTCAAAAATGCTGGCCGGATTGGGAGCAGGTGTAGTCCTGACGTCTCCCACCGGACACACGGTCGAGTACGTCCTCCAAATATTATACACAGACTCCAACAATGCAGCCGAATATGAGGCTCTGTTGCATGGTCTTCGGATGACAGTCTCTATGGGCATCCAACGCCTGGAAGTGCGCGGGGATTCGAACCTCGCAATATCACAAATAAACGGAGACTTTGATGCCAAGGATCCGAAAATGGTGGCCTACCATAATGCCGTCCTCAAAATGTCAGCTCGGTTCGAGGGGCTCGAATTCCACCATGTGGCTGGAGAAAACAATCAAGCGGCGGACGTCCTCGCCCGCATCGGCGCTAAACGCGACCCTATCCCACCTAACATATTCTTGGAAAGGTTGTTCAAGCCATCCGTAGTATGGGAAGGGGAGTCCGGCAATACTAGCACGGATCCGAACACACCCCCAGATTTCGAACCATCAGACACAATCGGAGGCTCTGCCACCGAAATAACATCTTCGACCCATGAAATCATGGCCGTAATCGCCCCGTGGAATGAGCCTTTCTTGGCCTACCTAAATAGGCAGGAGCTCCCCGAAGACCAAAATGAAGCACGCTGCATTGTCCGGCGTTTTAAAGCTTACAAAGTCCATGAAGGGGAACTCTATAAGAAAAGCGCGACTAGAGTGCTCCAAAGGTGCATCTCCGAAGAGGAAGGTCGCCAACTCTTGGCCGAAATCCATGCCAGACTGGGCGGACACCACGCCGCGGCTTGAGCGCTAGTCAGCAAGGCCTTCCGTACAGTCTTTTATTGGCCGACGTCCCGAGCAAACGCATAGGACCTTGTCCAACATTGCGTCGGTTGCCAGCTCTTCGCCAATCAGAGTCATATGCCCCCTACCGCTCTCCAAACAATCCCCATAACTTGGCCCTTCACGGTCTGGGGGCTGGATATGGTCGGACCTCTTAAAGGGGGAAGCCATAAGAAAAAATACTTATTGGTCATGGTGGACAAGTTCACCAAATGGATAGAAGCCAAACCAGTCAAAACGGCTGAATCCGGACCAGTAATAGACTTTATATCCGGGGTCGTACACCAATACGGTGTCCCCCACAGCATCATCACTGATAATGGCTCAAATTTCACAGCCGATGAAGTGAAAACTTGGTGCGGCAAAATGGGCATTAAGCTCGACTACGCTTCCGTCTACCATCCCCAAACAAACGGTCAGGTCGAACGGGCAAACGGTCTCATCATGAGCGGCATCAAACCCAGACTAGTGCGATCTTTAACAGAATCGGATACACACTGGGTGGAGGAGCTCAACTCCGTACTCTAGGGGCTGCGGACCACACCGAATCGCACCATCGGATATACACCATTTTTTATGGTATACGGTGCAGAAGCAGTACTACCCTGCGACATAATACATGATTCGCCACGCGTACGCATGTATGAAGAGAAGGAAGCTGAGTTAGATCAGTAGGACAACTTGGATGCCCTGGAGGAGGAGCGCGACGTTGCAAAAGCCCGTTCCGCATTCTATCAGCAGCAGGCTCAATGATATCAAAGCAGAGAAGTGCGGGCCAAAACTTACAATATTGGCGAGCTCGTTCTACGCCTACCGGAGAAGAAGAAGGACAAACTCAAACCCAAGTGGGAAGGTCCCTTCATCATTGAAAAAGTTCTCACAGGAGGAGCATACCGCTTACGTAATGCATCCGATAACAGACTCGAGCCGAACCCATGGAACGCGGCCAGACTCCGGAGATTCTACGCCTAACGCCGAACTCAGTGTTCGTCTCCTTACTCCCTCCCTTTTACTTATGCTCCACCCCACTTTTCCTTTCTCGACCCTTTTTCTCTTCACACAAAGTACTTAATACAGTGCGGACTCCCGGATTACTCCGGCCGCACTCTGTGCGTAAGCAATACCTGGGGGCTTCCTATACGGAAGCTAAAAATAATTACGCAAATGGCTTTTTGCCCATCACATATGAGTTTCTTTTTCATATGTGCCTTTTCTTCACCATTATATGCATCGATATGACTTAAGATGTGGCCAAGCTGGGTTGCCTGGCTCTTGTGTTTATGCCCTATGTTCTCGTTAATTCGGCTAGGGCATAAGGGGACCACCTCTGCGATTGTTACTGCTGGTTCAGCCGGATGTGTACCTCAGACTGGGTGAAGCCGAAAGCTAGTTTCCTTAAGAGAATATTCGATCGGTGAACAAAAGACGTATTTGTTTATTACAACATAAATCCCCAGAAGTCTTGTATCCCACGTCATAGTTCGCAGTCCGGACATGCGCATTGCCGCATGCATACCCAGGGAAAGGAACCCCTAACGGAACTATTCTCCCTGGAAGATGTTTCTTACTATCCATGTAATATAACATAACTAGTTGGGTACTTGTCTGTTCAAGCACTTATGACCCCTACGCCTGGTCTCCACACATACCCCGGTTTTGTATAACTGAGCAGGTATTCGCACACACCCCGGACTGTAGGATCCGGGGGCTGAAGCGAAAAGGTCCGCCATAACAAATGATTTTAATCCGGCTAGGGGCCACTTATGCCCATCAAAATACACAGTCACTTGGACTGACTATATTCTTCCTCTATACCATCTAACAGGCTATCTAGCTTACAATCCTGTTGAGAATACTTAGCGGCTAACGCTACCTAGTCATATACCGGACTTACATGAATTTCTTGCCCATCGGGCCCCGCCGGTCCTACTTCGGCCATATAGTTCGGGTCCAGCTTGGTGTAGCGCGTCTTCACCATTGCCCAGGCTTCTCTTGCACCTTGTCGGCATGGTGATATCTTCCACAGTCGGAAGTGTCACCGGGCTCCTTGAAGCATGTCCGCAAGCTCCCCCATGCCATTCGGCAGGAGGCTTGATGGCCACAAGGCCTGAGCAACGCCGTGCATCACCCGCCGAGCTTGCTCGTGCAACTGTGAAAGTTCTTGCAGTAAATCACTTGCAGATGAGGGCATCTCCTCTTCAGGGTGACCTGTTAACATTCCTGCAAGCAAAATTCTTTCAAAATACTTCCTCACCGAACTATCATACAGTTCATATGGGCACTCACCATAAATGCCGCGTCGAAGCCTTTTGTTCTCCTTCACGAAGTCCGCCGGTTGAGCGCGGATGTCTTTTAATTCCACGTCCAGCCAAATATTGGCATCTTGAAGATTGTTCTTCTCTTGCTTCTCTTGCGGAAGGATGCGCTCGCCAGCCTTTAGCTGCCTTTTAAGATGCGATTCGTCATCTGTTACGCCCTCCGGGTTCACCCCGGGATTGTTTGCAGAATCTTCTATTAGACTAGTCATACCAGCCATTCACTAACTGGTGCATCTTCGTGCAATTCAGATCAATGTTACCAAAGGAGGCCTTCTGGGATTCCTCTAACTTGGCAACCGCATCCCTTAGCTGGGACTTAGATTCCTCCAGCTCCCGAGCCAATTGTTCATTCTTGTCCACAAGAACCTGTGCATAAATCGATCCTTCAAACAGTTGTTCCAACTATTTCAAGTCTCAGGGGCTACTGCTATACATACTTATCAAAATTTCTTACTCGTATATCTTTGGTATACTAGTTCGTCACTTGGGAAAGCCCGCCTTGAGCAGCCCGGACGTATGCGTCTGCCGAATTGAAGGCATTAAAAGCCTCTTCGGAAAAGATGTTGTTCCGAAGCACCGCCCTCCGGCGCCGGTGATTCATGGCACTCTCCACTTTGGAGTTCGTGGCCAAACACATATCCGCATCCTCTATCGGAGAACTATGCGGTACTGGCCCCGTGTCCGCCTTCGCCCTCGAAGCCGGTTCTGGAACCCGACTGGTGGAGGCGTGATTGGTGGGATCCCCGGATATAATCCGGCTGCTCCTCTTCCTGCCGGACACAAAGGGCGCTGTCATATTTCAAATACTATAATCGAAGGACAGGTTATTAGTTTACCTCTGCAGCGGTGTGTCGACCCTCACCGCCTTCCTCTTGAGCCTGCCCGATCCGAACGCCCGTGGTTGACGAGTCCCTAGGGGCTCGGCCCCGCGCTCCGACCGTCGTCTCTGCAAACAGCATGATGCCTCAAGGGTAAATCATAATACCTGAGGGGAGTCCTCTTTGGAGGATAGGGTTTTTAATTCGGCTTACACGCGACACAGGGAGCAGTCCGGGATAGTCGGCCGTAATGGCCACTGAGGCGCCATCCCAGCTCGCTTGATAAAATACCCCGTTGACAAGCTCCATGGTATTATTTGGATCTTCTTTGTGTCCCGGATCTAGCGCCCTTCTGGGGTCCTCTGGCTGAGGGGAGGCGCTGAAGATTCCTTCTATGGCCCTCCTCAGTTCCTGCTCGGAAACATTGATGCAGGTAATCTTAGTAGAAAGACGCTAAAGTAAGTAAAGCAGGGAAAAGAATGTCAACTTACCCACTCTGGGGGGTTGTACATGGAGAATCTGTCCCACGTTTTAATGAGAAGGAATTCCTCCTCTTCCCCTTTGTATAAATCAGACAATATCCTTGCCAAAGCAGTGGCAGAGTTCGGACCCTTACGGCTACAGCGGGTGGCGTCGTCTTCCCCGTTGAAGTGCCACATGGGCTTCCCCCAATATTGAAGCAGTTGCACTCCCCGCCTTATGCATATCGCCATAACCTCAACTATTGTCAGTCCGGATTTGGCCATTAACTTTATCCTACTCATCAGGAAGTGTATTTTCCTCGTATCCTCTTCTTGAGGACCCTGGGGGCGCCAGCTGTTGGGAAACATAGTAATTTCAAAAAATTTCCTACGCACACGCAAGATCATGGTGATGGCATAGCAACGAGAGAGGAGAGTGTATGTCCACGTACCCTCGTAGACCGTAAGCGGAAGCGTTATGACAACGCGGTTGATGTAGTTGTACGTCTTCACGATCCCACTGATCCAAGCTCCGAACGTATGGGGCCTCCGAGTTCAGCACACGTTCAGCTCGATGACGATCTCCGGCCTCCGATCCAGCCGAGCTCCGGAGATGAGTTCCGTCAGCACGACAGCGTGGTGACGATGTTGATGTTCTACCGGGGCAGGGCTTCGCCTAAGCTTCGCGACGATATGACCGAGGTGGAATATGGTGGAGGGGGGCACCGCACACGGCTAAGGAACGATCTGTAGATCAACTTCTGTGTCTTAGGGGTGCCCCCCCGCCCCCGTATATAAAGGAGCAAGGGGGGAGGCCGGCCGGCCCTTGGGCACGCCAAGGAGGGGGGAGTCCTCCTCCTAGTGGGAGTAGGACTCCCCTTTCCTAGTCCAACTAGGAAGGAGGAAGGGGGAAGGAAAGAGAGGAGGAGGGAGAGGGAAAGAGGGGCCGCGCCCCCCTCCCCTAGTCCAATTCGGACTCCCCAAGGGAGGGGGCGCGCCACCTCCCGGGCTGCTGCCCTCTCTCTCCCCTCAGGCCCACTAAGGCCCAATACTTCCCGGGGGGGGGGGGGGGTTCCGGTAACCCCTCCGGCACTCCGGTTTTCTCCGAAATCACCCGGAACTCTTCTGGTGTCCGAATATAGTCGTCCAATATATCAATCTTTATGTCTCGACCATTTCGAGACTCCTCGTCATGTCCGTGATCACATCCGGGACTCCGAACAAACTTCGGTACATCAAAACTTATAAACTCATAATAAAACTGTCATCGTAACGTTAAGCGTGCGGACCCTACGGGTTCGAGAACTATGTAGACATGACCTAGAACCATTCTCAGTCAATAACCAATAGCGGGACCTGGATGCCCATATTGGTTGCTACATATTCTACGAAGATCTTTATTGGTCAAACCGCATAACAACATACGTTGTTCCCTTTGTCATCGGTATGTTACTTGCCCGAGATTTGATCGTCGGTATCCAATACCTAGTTCAATCTCGTTACCGGCAAGTCTCTTTACTCGTTCTGTAATACATCATCTTATAACTAACTCATTAGTTACAATGCTTGCAAGGCTTATGTGCTGAGTATTACCGAGAGGGCCCAGAGATACCTCTCTGACAATCGGAGTGACAAAACCTAATCTCGAATTATGCCAACCCAACATGTACCTTCGGAGACACCTGTAGAGCACCTTTATAATCACCCAGTTACGTTGTGACGTTTGGTAGCACACAAAGTGTTCCTCCGGTAAACGGGAGTTGCATAATCTCATAGTTGCAGGAACTTTGTATAAGTCATGAAGAAAGCAATAGCAGTATACTAAACGATCAAGTGCTAGGCTAACGGAATGGGTCATGTCAATCACATCATTCTCCTAATGATGTGATCTCATTCATCAAATGACAAAACATAACCATCTTTGATTAATGAGCTAGTTAAGTAGAGGCATACTAGTGACTTTATAATTGTCTATGTATTCACACATGTATCATGTTTCCGGTTAATACAATTCTAGCATGAATAATAAACATTTATCATGATATGAGGAAATAAATAATAACTTTATTATTGCCTCTAGGGCATATTTCCTTCAGTCTCCCACTTGCACTAGAGTCAATAATCTAGATTACATAGTAATGATTCTAACACCCATGGAGTCTTGGTGCTGATCATGTTTTGCTCATGAGAGAGGCTTAGTCAACGGGTCTGCAATAATCAGATCCGTGTGTATCTTGCAAATCTCTATGTCTCCCACTTGGACTTGGTCCCGAATGGAATTGAAGCGTCTCTTGATGTGCTTGGTCCTCTTGTGAAATCTGGATTCCTTTGCCAAGGCAATTGCACCAGTATTGTCACAGAAGATCTTCATTGGTCCCGATGCACTAGGTATGACACCTAGATCGGAAATGAACTCCTTCATCCAGACTCCTTCATTTGCTGCTTCCGAACAAGCTATGTATTCCGCTTCACATATAGATCCCGCCACGACGCTTTGTTTAGAACTGCACCAACTTACAGCTCCACCGTTTAATAAAAACACGTATCCGGTTTGCGATTTAGAATCGTCCGGATCAGTGTCAAAGCTTGCATCGACGTAACCATTTACGACTACCTCTTTGTCACCTCCATATACGAGAAACATATCCTTAGTCCTTTTCAGGTATTTCAGGATGTTCTTGATCGCTGTCCAGTGATCCATTCCTGGATTACTTTGGTACCTTCCTGCCAAGCTTATTGCTAAGCATACGTCAGGTCTGGTACACAGCATTGCATACATGATAGAGCCTATGGCTGAAGCATAGGGAACATTTTTCATTTTCTCTCTATCTTCTGCTGTGGTTGGGCATTGAGTTTGACTCAACTTCACACCTTGTAGCACATGCAAGAAACCTTTCTTTGCCTGATCCATTTTGAACTTTTTCAAAATTTTGTCAAGGTATGTGCTTTGTGAAAGTCCTATTAAGCGTCTTGATCTATCTCTATAGATCTTGATGCCCAATATGTAAGCAGCTTCACCGAGGTCTTTCATTGAAAAACTTTTGTTCAAGTATCCCTTTATGCTATCCAGAAATTCTATATCATTTCCAATTAATAATATGTCATCTACATATAAAATCAGAAATGCTACAGAGCTCCCACTCACTTTCTTGTAAATACAGGCTTCTCCAAAAGTCTGTATAAAACCATATGCTTTGATCACACTATCAAAGCATTTATTCCAACTCCGAGATGCTTGCACTAGTCCATAAATGGAACGCTGGAGCTTGCACACTTTGTTAGCACCTTTTGGATCAACAAAACCTTCTGGTTGTATCATATACAACTCTTCTTCTAGAAATTCATTCAAGAATGCAGTCTTTACATCCATTTGCCAAATTTCATAATCATGAAACGCGGCAATAGCTAACATGATTCGGACAGACTTAAGCATCGCTACGGGTGAGAAAGTCTCATCATAGTCAACCCCTTGAACTTGTCGAAAACCTTTTGCAACAAGTCGAGCTTTATAGACAGTTATATTACCATCAGTGTCAGTCTTCTTCTTAAAAATCCATTTATTCTCAATGGCTTGCCGATCATCGGGCAAGTCAACCAAAGTCCACACTTTGTTTTCATACATGGATCCCATCTCAGATTTCATGGCCTCTAGCCATTTTGCGGAATCTGGGCTCATCATCGCTTCCTCATAGTTCGTAGGTTCATCATGGTCAAGTAACATGACTTCCAGAGTAGGATTACCGTACCACTCTGGTGCGGATCTTACTCTGGTAGACCTACGAGGTTCAGTAGAAACTTGATCCGAAGTTTCATGATCATTATCATTAGCTTCCTCACTAATTGGTGTAGTTGACACAGGAACCGGTTCTTGTGATGAACTACTTTCCAATAAGGGAGTAGATACAGTTATCTCATCTAGTTCTACTTTCCTCCCACTCATTTCTTTCGAGAGAAACTCCTTCTCTAGAAAGGATCCATTCTTAGCAACGAATGTCTTGCCTTCGGATCTGTGATAGAAGGTGTACCCAACAGTCTCTTTTGGGTATCCTATGAAGACACATTTCTCCGATTTGGGTTCGAGCTTATCTGGTTGAAGTTTCTTCACATAAGCATCGCAGCCCCAAACTTTAAGAAACGACAACTTTGGTTTATTGCCAAACCACAGTTCATAAGGCGTCGTCTCAACGGATTTTGATGGTGCCCTATTTAACGTGAATGCGGCCGTCTCTAGAGCATAACCCCAAAATGATAGCGGTAAATCGGTAAGAGACATCATAGATCGCAACATATCAAGTAAAGTACGATTACGACGTTCGGATACACCATTTTGTTGTGGTGTTCCAGGTGGCGTGAGTTGCGAAACTATTCCACATTGTTTCAAGTGGAGGCCAAACTCGTAACTCAAATATTCACCTCCACGATCAGATCGTAGAAACTTTATTTTCTTGTTACGATGATTTTCCACTTCACTCTGAAATTCTTTGAACTTTTCAAATGTTTCGGATTTGTGTTTCATCAAGTAGATATACCCATATCTGCTCAAATCATCTGTGAAGGTGAGAAAATAACGATACCCGCCGCGAGCTTCAATATTCATTGGACCACAAACATCAGTATGTATGATTTCCAACAAATCAGTTGCTCGCTCCATAGTTCCGGAGAACGGCGATTTAGTCATCTTGCCCATGAGGCACGGTTCGCAAGTACCAAGTGATTCATAATCAAGTGATTCCAAAAGCCCATCAGTATGGAGTTTCTTCATGCGCTTTATACCGATATGACCTAAACGGCAGTGCCACAAATAAGTTGCACTATCGTTATCAACTCTGCATCTTTTGGTTTCCACACTATGAATATGTGTATCACTACTATCGAGATTCAATAAAAATAGACCACTCTTCAAGGGTGCATGACCATAAAAGATATTACTCATATAAATAGAACAACCATTATTCTCTGATTTAAATGAATAACCGTTTCGCATCAAACAAGATCCAGATATAATGTTCATGCTCACGCTGGCACCAAATAACAATTATTTAGGTCTAAAACTAATCCCGATGGTAGATGTAGAGGTAGCGTGCCGACCGCGATCACATCGACTTTGGAACCGTTTCCCAGGCGCATCGTCACCTCGTCCTTGGCCAGTGCTCGCTTATTCCGTAGTCCCTGTTTCGAGTTGCAAATATTAGCAACAGAACCAGTATCAAATACCCAGGTGCTACTACGAGCTCTAGTTAGGTACACATCAATAACATGTATATCACATATACCTTTGTTTACTTTGCCATCCTTCTTATCCGCCAAATACTTGGGGCAGTTCCGCTTCCAGTGTCCAGTCTGCTTGCAATAGAAGCACTCAGTTTCAGGCTTTGGTCCAGACTTGGGTTTCTTCTCTTGAGCAACAACTTTCTTGCTGTTCTTTTTGAAGTTCCCCTTCTTCTTCCCTTTGCCCTTTTTCTTGAAACTGGTGGTCTTGTTGACCATCAACACTTGATGCTCCTTTTTGATTTCTACGTCCGCGGCTTTTAGCATTGCGAAGAGCTCAGGAATAGTCTTGTTCATCCCTTGCATATTATAGTTCATCACAAAGCTCTTGTAGCTTGGTGGCAGTGATTGAAGAATTCTGTCAATGACACTATCATCAAGAAGATTAACTCCCAGTTGAATCAAGTGATTATTATACCCAGACATTTTGAGTATGTGTTCACTGACAGAACTATTCTCCTCCATCTTGCAGCTATAGAACTTATTGGAGACTTCATATCTCTCAATCCGGGCATTTGCTTGAAATATTAACTTCAACTCCTGGAACATCTCATATGCTCCATGATGTTCAAAACGTCGTTGAAGACCCGGTTCTAAGCCGTAAAGCATGGCACATTGAACTATCGAGTAGTCATCAGCTTTGCTCTGCCAGACGTTCTTAACGTCGCCAGTTGCATCAGCAGCAGGCCTGGCACCCAGCGGTGCTTCCAGGATGTAACTTTTCTGTGCAGCAATGAGGATAATCCTCAGGTTATGGACCCAGTCCGTGTAATTGCTACCATCATCTTTCAACTTTGCTTTCTCAAGGAACGCATTAAAATTCAACGGAACAACAACACGAGCCATCTATCTACAAACAAACATAGACAAGCAAGATACTATCAGGTACTAAGTTCATGATAAATTTAAGTTCAATTAATCATATTACTTAAGAACTCCCACTTAGACAGACATCTCTCTAGTCATCTAAGTGATTACGTGATCCAAATCAACTAAACCATAACCGATCATCACGTGAGATGGAGTAGTTTTCAATGGTGAACATCACTATGTTGATCATATCTACTATATGATTCACGCTCGACCTTTCGGTCTCCGTGTTCCGAGGCCATATCTGCATATGCTAGGCTCGTCAAGTTTAACCCGAGTATTCCGCGTGTGCAAAATTGGCTTGCACCCGTTGTAGATGGACGTAGAGCTTATCACACCCGATCATCACGTGGTGTCTGGGCACGACGAACTTTGGCAACGGTGCATACTCAGGGAGAACACTTCTTGATAATTTTAGTGAGAGATCATCTTAAAATGCTACCGTCAATCAAAGCAAGATAAGATGCATAAAGGATAAACATCACATGCAATCAATATAAGTGATATGATATGGCCATCATCATCTTGTGCTTGTGATCTCCATCTTCGAAGCACCGTCGTGATCACCATCGTCACCGGCACGACACCTTGATCTCCATCGTAGCATCGTTGTCGTCTACGCCATCTATTGCTTCTATGACTATCGCTACCGCTTAGTGATAAAGTAAAGCAATTACAGGGCGTTTGCATTTCATACAATAAAGCGACAACCATATGGCTCCTGCCAGTTGCCGATAACTTCGGTTACAAAACATGATCATCTCATACAATAAAATATAGCATCACGTCTTGGCCATATCACATCACAGCATGCCCTGCAAAAACAAGTTAGACGTCCTCTACTTTGTTGTTGCAAGTTTTATGTGGCTGCTACGGGCTGAGCAAGAACCGTTCTTACCTACGCATCAAAACCACAACGATAGTTTGTCAAGTTGGTGCTGTTTTAACCTTCGCAAGGACCGGGCGTAGCCACACTCGATTCAGCTAAAGTGAGAGAGACAGACACCCGCCATTCACCTTTAAGCACGAGTGCTCGCAACGGTGAAACCAGTATCGTGTAAGCGTACACGTAATGTCGGTCCGGGCCGCTTCATCTCACAATACCGCCAAACCAAAGTATGACATGCTGGTAAGCAGTATGACTTGTATCGCCCACAACTCACTTGTGTTCTACACGTGCATATAACATCAACGCATAAAACCTAGGCTCGGATGCCACTGTTGGGAAATGTAGTAATTTCAAAAAATTTCCTACGCACACGCAAGATCATGGTGATGGCATAGCAACGAGAGAGGAGAGTGTATGTCCACGTACCCTCGTAGACCGTAAGCGGAAGCGTTATGACAACGCGGTTGATGTAGTCGTACGTCTTCATGATCCGACCGATCCAAGCTCCGAACGTACGGGGCCTCCGAGTTCAGCACACGTTCAGCTCGATGACGATCTCCGGCCTCCGATCCAGCCGAGCTCCGGAGATGAGTTCCGTCAGCACGACGGCGTGGTGACGATGTTGATGTTCTACCGGCGCAGGGCTTCGCCTAAGCTTCGCGACGATATGACCGAGGTGGAATATGGTGGAGGGGGGCACCGCACACGGCTAAGGAATGATCCGTAGATCAACTTCTGTGTCTTAGGGGTGCCCCCCCGCCCCCGTATATAAAGGAGCAAGGGGGGAGGCCGGCCGGCCCTTGGGCGCGCCAAGGAGGGGGGAGTCCTCTTAGTGGGAGTAGGACTCCCCTTTCCTAGTCCAACTAGGAAGGAGGAAGGGGGAAGGAAATAGAGGAGGAGGGAGAGGGAAAGAGGGGCCGCGCCCCCCTCCCCTAGTCCAATTCGGACTCCCCAAGGGAGGGGGCGCGCCACCTCCTGGGCTGCTGCCCTCTCTCTCCCCTCAGGCCCACTAAGGCCCAATACTTCCCCGGGGGGTTCCGGTAACCCCTCCGGCACTCCGGTTTTCTCTGAAATCACCCGGAACTCTTCCGGTGTCCGAATATAGTCGTCCAATATATCAATCTTTATGTCTCGACCATTTCAGGACTCCTCGTCATGTCCGTGATCACATCCGGGACTCTGAACAAACTTCGGTACATCAAAACTTATAAACTCATAATAAAACTGTCATCGTAACATTAAGCGTGCGGACCCTACGAGTTCGAGAACTATGTAGACATGACCTAGAACCATTCTCAGTCAATAACCAATAGCGGGACCTGGATGCCCATATTGGTTCCTACATATTCTACGAAGATCTTTATCGGTCAAACTGCATAACAACATACGTTGTTCCCTTTGTCATCGGTATGTTACTTGCCCGAGATTTGATCGTCGGTATCCAATACCTAGTTTAATCTCGTTACCGGCAAGTCTCTTTACTCGTTCTGTAATACATCATCTTATAACTAACTCATTAGTTACAATGCTTGCAAGGCTTATGTGATGAGTATTGCCGAGAGGGCCCAGAGATACCTCTCCGATAATCGGAGTGACAAAACCTAATCTCGAATTATGCCAACCCAACATGTACCTTCGGAGACACCTGTAAAGCACCTTTATAATCACCCAGTTACGTTGTGACGTTTGGTAGCACACAAAGTGTTCCTCCGATAAACGGGAGTTGCATAATCTCATAGTTGCAGGAACTTTGTATAAGTCATGAAGAAAGCAATAGCAGTATACTAAACGATCAAGTGCTAGGCTAACGGAATGGGTCATGTCAATCACATCATTCTCCTAATGATGTGATCTCGTTAATCAAATGACAACACATGTCTATGGTTAGGAAACATAACCATCTTTGATTAATGAGCTAGTTAAGTAGAGGCATACTAGTGACTTTATAATTGTCTATGTATTCACACATGTATCATGTTTCCGGTTAATACAATTCTAGCATGAATAATAAACATTTATCATGATATGAGGAAATAAATAATAACTTTATTATTGCCTCTAGGGCATATTTCCTTCACCAGCTTAGGCGTGCCCTCGGCGGGGCGTTACTGAACTTGGGGAGACCTGTCCGGACTGGATCCGGAAGGGGAACGTCATCAATGTAAAACCACTCTGAAGGCCAGTTTTCTGGCGCCTTCTTAGGAGTGCCGGACAGGTATCCAGTCTCGGAAATGCGCCACACTTCGGCCCCGCCCACTTGGCATAGGGATTCTCCCTGGGTACGGGGGACAAGGCAGAACAGCTTCCTCCATAATCCGAAGTGTGGTTTGCAGCCTAAAAATAGCTCGCAAAGGGCGACGTACCCCGCTATATGCAGAATGGAGGCATGGGTAAGGTTGTGCAACTGGAGGCCGTAGAACTCCAGGAGCCCACGAAGAAATGGGTGCATGGGAAACCCGACGCCCCTTAGCAGATGCGGGATGAGGCATATATGCTCCTCTGGAGATGGATTAGGAGATCCCTCCGCTTGTTCCCCTCCGTCGTAAGTGGCTATTCCGGCTCGGATAGGGACCTTGAACGCCGGTGGGAGAAACCCTTGGGTTTGTAACTTTATCAAATGGCTATAAGGAACTGAACACTCTCCCCAATCCCTCGACTTGGAACGAGGAGGGCGAGCAGAAGAGCTGCGACGACCAGCCATGTTGGAATGGTTTTTCGCGGAGCGCTCTGTTGGATGCTAGCTCAGGGAGGGAGAGTGAGGTTTGGATATGAGAATCCCCGTCCCTTCAAATAGAAGGTCAGCCCAGAAGATTGACGGTGGCAAATGCAAAGATGCCTCGGCTCTTCGCATTCGCTCGACACGTGGAGATGGTCATTATTGAGACACTGAAGCCGAGGAGTACAACATTGATGGGATGCCGGACACTATTCGTCGTAACAGGTACTTTGGAGTATTCGGAGATGGAACCCGCCTTGCAATGACGAAGACAAGACTGCGTGCCGGACTCATCGTCATTGAAGCCTGGTTCAGGGGCTACTGAGGGAGTCCTGGATAAGGGGGTATCCGGACAGCCGGACTGTATACATCGTTCGGACTATTGAAGCATGAAGATACAAGACTCAAGACTTCGGCCCGTGTCCGGATGGGACTCTCCCTGGCGTGGAAGGCAAGATTGGCGATCCGGATATTGTGTTTCCTTCCTTCTAACCGACTCCATGTAAACCCTAGCCCTCTTCGATGTCTATATAAGCCGGAGAGATTGGTCCTTAGAAGGCCGATCACAATTACAATCATACCATCATAGGCTAGCTCTTAGGGTTTAGCCTCTACGATCTCGTGGTAGATCTACTCTTGTACTACCCATATCTTCAATATTAATCAAGCAGGAAGTAGGGTTTTACCTCCATCGAGAGGGCCCGAACCTGGGTAAACATCTATGTCCCTTGCTTCCTGTTACCATCAGCCTTGATGCACAAATCGGGACCCCCTACCCGAGATCCTTTGGTTTTGACAGTGACAACAGTTGCCCGTCCGGTGGGTCCCTGCTGTCAATTGGAGGAATCATTATTTTCTGCGTAATAAGGAGGCACTTCCTTGCTACAGTCGTGAACCCAGCTGCCAGCCTCTCCACGTATAGTACTCTTCCGATGGAAGTCGGTTGTTGACCACATTGACCACGCCGCGCCGAGAGCACCAAGGCGGTGGACAACGGTGAGGCCTAGGAAGGGGACGACGCGAAGCCATGGAAGACGCGGCAGTGGATGCCCACGCGGAGAGGAGTACGAGGGTTCACTGGTTTGGCTGCGGTGTGAGGCTTCCATTGCTGCAGAATAACAAGGGGTGTGGGTGAGTAGAGGGATGGCCTAGCTATCGGTGGGAGTAGTAGGGGGCGGTGAGGCCTCCGCGGCATCACAGCCGGCCATGGGAGGCAGGAGCACGTGGCACGACCAGCAATGGTTTGGGCGGCTGGAGCAAGAAGACCAGAGGTTGAAGAAGCACTACGGCCGTTGGATGAACATCGTATGGTAACTGGAGCTAGAATCATTCATATTGACTAAGTTGACAAATCCCTCCGTCCCCGTCAACTTGGTAGGCCCACAAGTCAGCCTCCCACTATGCTGGCTTCCAGCTAGCAGGGGGACTATTCATTTTGTTTGTGCGTAACAAGGAGGCACTTCCTTGCGTGCGAAGATATAGCTGGTGGGTCCGACCTGTCAGCGGGCGCATGTTTTTTTCATGAAATACAGAGGCCCTTCTGGTGGGTCCAGATGTTAGGTGGAGGAATCATTCTTTTGCGCGTAATAAGGAGGCATTTCCTTGTGTGCGGTCGTGGACCCAGCTATCATCCTCTCCACGTACAGTCCATGTCCGATGGATGTCGTTCATTGACCACGTTGACTAGGTCACACCAAGAGCACCATGGAGGTGGACGATGGCGAGGCCTAGGAAGGGAACAACACGGAGCCGGGGAAAACTTGTCAATGGTTGCCCACGCGATGGGGAGTACAAGGCTTTACAGGTCTGGCTGCCGTCGCCGGAAAATAACAGGAGGTGTGGGTGAGTAGAGGAATGGCCTGGCCAGTAATGGAGTAGGGTGGGGTGGTGCAGCCTGAGCGGCAGCACAGCGGCCACGGGAGGCGGGAGCAGGCAGTCCCACCGACGCTAGTTTGGGCGGCTGGAGCAAGAAGATCAGATATTGAAGCAACAGCACGGCCGTTGGATTAACATCCAACAGTCACTGTTGCTAGATTCGTTTGTGGACTAAGTTGGCAAAGCCTTTCGTACACGTCAACCTAGTAGACCGACAAGTCAGCCTCCAAATCTGTCCCAAACAGCATATAGCCCGAAATTTCTAGCCAGATTCAAATTAATTTTAAAACTAAATTTCTACCCCGAAATTTCCAGTGATCGGTATGCAATGAATGTTTTAGTAGACATAACAGCTTGTCCATGGAAGTTGAACTATGATGACCATCACGTCTTATACACTGCCACTCACGATTCCCACGACGCCGCTCCAACCCACGGCACCACATCCCCCGACGTGCGCCTCACCCCTCTCTGCTGCACCGCCCCTCTGCCTTTGTGTGCATGACATGTGGGCCAACTGAAATGTCGGCGATTCCCACAACCATATGTGATTCCAATGACACTGCTCGAACCCATGACACCACATGTCCCCCGACCTGCGGCTCACCCCTCTCAGCCCAACCGCCCATCTGCCTTCGGGAGCATGACATGTGGACCACCCACCTATCAAGTCCATGTGTTATTGACTCAAAGGCAGGTGTAGTAAGGCGCTGAAGCTCAGTCCCGTGGGCCCCGAGAGGTAAATGTAACTCCTGCGCGAGGCCTTCTAGTGGTACCGCTGCACGAACTCGTGCCGAACTCGAGATTTGTTTCTTACTAGCAAGATGCCCGTGCGTTGCACGAAACATCAAGATGCATTTGTACGATTAGTTCATCTTGTGGGAGAAAAGGATAAATGAGGGAAGGCCTTATTTGCAAATGTGGAGAGGGGTGTGGGTATCTTTTTGCACAATTTCCATAGTTTCCTTCCATGGACATCTATGCCTCATAACAGCCCAACGTCCAGTTGTGGGACCCTCGCCACGGCCAGGCCACCACCGGCTGGTTCAACTCGAATGAGTGAGTTGCGAATGCCGCCGCGACAACGGCCAACTGGTCATCTCGAACAACACTGATGTCGCTTCCCCGTAGTCGTCGTACGCTGGCACATGGCCGCACACCATTGAGCCGCACATCAACGTACGACGGCAGGAACGCCTCTAGGTTCACAGGCTCAACTACGTCGAGTACATCCTGTTCATAGACCAGTATCCGTTGAGCAGGTTGCTCCCGCCCACGAGCACAAGCCTATACGTATCCAGCATTCCAGCCTCTCCGCTGAGTGGTACATCCTCGGGACGGTGCAAGCAGTCGGAATCTCGAGCCCAAGTCGAGCTATGTGCCCTGGGTAGATCACTGGCTCCCGCCCGAGCTCCCACCATCGTTGTTGCTGCCGCACCACTAACGATCGGGAGCAGCACCCTGCCGCTCAGCTGGAGCGCGAGCTACTAAACTTCATGCGGCATGTCACAACAGTCAAGCACCTCGACATGCATCAGCCGGGCAAAGAATTTTCTTGGCCACAAGCTCCATGGTCTCGACCAAGATCGGTGTGGTACTGCAGTCGAACATGTGGGTAAAATACTATGGGTGCAGCTGCATGTGCATGGCCTAGACACTGATGTTGGCATGGAGGAGGTGGTACTCATTGCTACCGCAGCGTGTTACATGGATTAGGCAGGCACCTCTTGCGATGCTCAGGCGTTGGCATCGACATTGTCAACGCAGCTGATGATCCGGAGGAGGACGAGCAGGAAAGGAAAGGGTCTTGCATGTGTGTACAGATCCATTCAGGACAATATTTCCTGGAAATACGGCCTTTGTTTACCTTTCTTTGAGGCTATAGATGACCCACATGAGGAAATATATTATAACCGTTGGATGAAAATTAGTGGTGCGGGAGTACGGATCGGAGCATGGGAGGAGAGCAGGCAAGCCTCATTCGCTGACCTGCGCCTCACCCCTCTCGGTCCCACCGCCGCTCCGCTTTATTGAGAATGACATGTGGGCCAACCGCATTTAAGGTCCACATGTCATTGACTCATAGGTCGGTGCACTAAGCCACTGAAGCTCGGTCCCATGGGCCCCGAGAGGGAAATGTAACTCTTGCGCCAGACCTTGTGGTGCCCCCGCAGTACGAACTCGTGCCAAACCTGGAATTTGTTTGTTACTACTAGCAATGTGCCGACCCGTGCGTTGCAATGGATCCAAAGTATCTATTTAGTGGAGTGCACTCTAAACACATTATCTATTTATTTTTCTCTAGCCTTTCCTAGCCATGCAACCAAGCCACATATGCTTCATGGGCGCCACCGACATCATATTATTCATGCTACGTTGACTGAAAAAAATATAAATCACCCAAAACAGGATCTTCCCATTTTTTGTTCCTACGATGTTGTGCCGTGCACGTACCTAGTTGTATAGTGGTAGTAGTTGTAGTACAAACTTCATAGTGGGAGTAGTAGTACGGAGTGCTCCTACTTTATCAACAAGCCCCATCTGACACCAAATGTTTTGGTTTCCGTGCTACAGCTAGATCTTCTCCTCCTCGTTTCTGTTTTCCAACGTGGCGGGTAGGGTGTGCGGTTTGCTGATAGTCGGTTTGCTCAGCTGCAGTCCCACATGAAAGTAAAAATTCTTCACAACATGCCTTCCCTAGCTATGTGGCATGCCAGACGGGCCGCGAAGTACTCCCGATTCTCGGGCATGTGGAGGTGCGACGCGAACGTGGCATGCCTTTTTATTTTACTAGCAATGTGCCCATGTGTCGGTGTCAAAACTGGCGGATCTCGGGTAGGGGGTCCCGAACTGTGCGTCTAGGCAGATGGTAACAAGAGACAAGGGACACGATGTTTTTACCCAGGTTCAGGCCCTCTCGAGGGAGGTAAAACCCTACTCCTGCTTGATTGATATTGATGATATGGGTAGTACAAGAGTAGATCTACCACGAGATCAAAGAGGCTAAACCCTAGAAGCTAGCCTATGGTATGATTGTTGTTCGTCCTACGGACTAAAACCCTCCGGTTTATATAAACACCGGAGAGGGTTAGGGTTACACAGAGTCGGTTACAATGGTAGGAGATCTACATATCCGTATCGCCAAGCTTGCCTTCCACGCCAAGGAAAGTCCCATCCGGACACGGAACGAAGTCTTCAATCTTGTATCTTCATAGTCCAGGAGTCCGGCCAACGGTGATAGTTCGGCTATCCGGACACCCCCTAATCCAGGACTCCCTCAGTAGCCCCTGAACCAGGCTTCAATGACGACGAGTCCGGCGCGCATATTGTCTTCGGCATTGCAAGGCGGGTTCCTCCTCCGAATACTTCATAGAAGATTTTGAACACAAGGATAGTGTCCGGCTCTGCAAAATAAGTTCCACATACCAACGTAGAGAGAATAATCTTTACACAAATTCAATCTGCTGACGTATTCTGCGGAGTGACATCACACCACGGCCAAGCCTTTATTGGAATCGTTTTTACTGTCCCACCTCAGCGTGTTTAGCGAGGCGGTTTCTTTGGCACGTCTTGTCAAAGCAGAGATCGTGTCCCCTTATTCCGGGATTCTCATCAATACGGGCGTGGGTAATCCAACCGCGCCATTGATTATGGCGCTTGGGAGATAAGCGAGTTTTATCAGGCTGGTGGGGACGCATAGTTTCGTCCGTCCATATAAGGGGATAAGGATCCACCTTTTACCTATGCCTTCTTCCTCCTTTGCTTCTCCATTTCCGTGCACTCGAGCTCCAGCGCCCAAGTCCGCACATCTCGCCTCAACCTTCCCCAGCCATGTCCGGAGCGGGAGGCAAGTGGATGGCCTCCTCCGTCACGGAGGGGCACATCAAAAAGTTGAGGAAAGCCGGATACCTGCACAACGACATTGCGCACCGGCTTCTAGACGAGGGGCAGCTCGTCCCCACCCCCAGGCCCCATGAGAGGGTGGTGTTCCTTCCCCATTTCCTCCGCGGACTGGGCTTCCCACTCCACCCATTTGTCCGGGGCTCATGTTCTACTACGGCCTGGATTTCCATGATCTGGCCCCGAATTTCATCCTCAACATCTCAGCGTTTATCATTGTGTGCGAGGCCTTCCTCCGCATCAAGCCCCACTTCGGCTTATGGCTGAAGACCTTCAATGTCAAGCCGAAGGTAGTGGGCGGCCAGCAGGCGGAGTGCGGAGGCCCATGGTAGGCAAGATGCCCAACGTCATATGGCTCGAGGGCGCCTTCGTGGAAACCATCAAAGGGTGGCAATCAGGGTGGTTCTACATCACCGAGCCGCGTGACCCTGAATGGGCAGTGGCCCCCAAATTCCGATCTGGCATCCCCACACGGCTCACCTCCTGGAAAGAGAAGGGCCTGGCGTGGGGTGATTTGGAAGACCTGACCGGACTCCAAACCTGCGTCCAAAACCTTGTGAACAAGAAGATCAAGCTCGTCAACGTAGTCCAGGTCATGCTCATCTGCCGGATCCTCCCGTGCCAACAACGGGCCTTCAACTTGTGGGAGTTTGATCCGGCGCAGCACCAAACTTTGAGCAGGCTCTTCGACACTACGTACAAAGATGCCTGGAAGGTGCTGTTTAAGGGCGCTGAGGCTCCCGCATCCGCTACCGAAGATCGCGGATTCAGCTCGCAGCGTCAAGCCGGTGAGGTATGCTATTTTACCCTTTACAGGACACTTGTTTTTCATAGTTTGACTCTATGTGGGATCTAAACTCCCCTACCTTTGATAGGCCTGGCAGAAGAAGTCCGGGCAGGTTAACTGTCCGGCTCCCTTACCAGAAGATCCAGCGGACGCCCGATTGACAGGGCTGCTAGTTCCGACACCTCACGTGGTGCCGGATAAGAAGGCCAAGAAGAAGGCCACGGGAACCCGAAAGAGTTCCCGGCGTCAGGTGTTATCGGACTCATCGTCCGATGACTCCAAGGTAGACTCCTCCCGCGAAGACGAGAAGGAGAAAAAAGAGGCTTCTCCCCCAGTGGGGGGAGAGAAGAAAAGGAAGGCCTCCCCAACTGGGGAGGCCGGAGGGTCCAAGAAGGGAAGGACCCTTCCTCTGGACTATTCCACGAACACCGACGACGACGAAGAGGAGTGGCCACTGAGGGCTAAGCCCCTGGCGACATCGTAAGTGTCCAGATACCAGAATAATTCATGGCGTTTCATTTGTCGCATAGAATCTCCTAACGCCGAATACAACCCTGCAGCCCGCCCAAGGACGGGCTCGACATTTCAACGAGCGGCTCCCTGGCTCCGTCGAACGTGAACAACACTTCACTTCCGTCCGCCTCCTCTCCTCGCGCTGCTGATGACGCCGAGGTGGGGTCCCAAAAGGGGCCCAACCAGGAGGAGGAGGTCCCGGAGGTGCCGCAAGGCAACCTCCTGGACTTTGGGCATAAGGGGGATCAAACCCCAAGGGGTTCTAAGTCCGGTCCTGGGCTGGACTCCGCACCGGAACCTTCAGCGGTTCTGGAGTTCGACGGGCGGTCCCTTCGTAAGAAGGGCAAGACTGCGACACCGGTGACCTCCGTCCAACCGGAGGCGCCGGATAATTTGCAGGAGGCGCTTAACGGCGCCTCCATCAACGAGGAGCACCGCACTGTTATGAGTGCGGTGATACAGAAAGTTCAGTCCGCCAAGAGCGGGCTGACTGAAGCCTGTACCAGCCTTCTAACAGGCTTTCAGGTAAGTTTTTAAGATATGTAAGAATATTACCGCATAGACAGTAGCCCCTGATGCTTAGTTCGGTGTTCGGAAAGAAAAGCGGAGCCGAGGATCTAAAAAGATATACGCAGGAGTCTAACATAAATATGACAATATGGGAATGCAGGCTGCGCTGCTGACCGCTGCTGCACTGACTACAGAGGTCAATGCATTGAAGGAGAGCCTCGAGCGGTCCGAGAACGAGCTCGGCCTTGCCAAGAAGCAACTCGAGGACAAGGAAGGTAAGTAATACCTTATTAAAGTAATACCTTATAGAAAGGATTTGGTTGCAAAAAATGACAGGAATAACGTGAGTATTGCAGGGGCCACGAACGAGGTGGCGACCCTGAAGGAAGCGGTGTCCAAGGCCGAAAACAGTGCGGCCGCGGAGCGCACCGAGCGAGAGAAGCAGGAGGCGCGGGTGGCGGAGGTGCGGCAAGAGCTCCAGGCTCTCGTGGAAAAACACGAGAGTTTGGAGCGTGACTCGAAGACTCGAGAGTCCGAGCTCGCCTTGGCTCTTGAGAGTGCCAAAGCCGCTAAGGCCGAAGCCCAGAAGGCCCTCCAGGAGATTGAGGCGATAAAAAAGATAGCGGCGGGTAAGGCATTCTATATGCAAAGCAAGCATGTAAAAGTGAATTATCTGTTACTTACCCGAATCCGGAGCTCTCCAGGAGCGTTCGCAGATCTGCCCCGTAGTGTGTCCGATGCTGCCGCGTTCTACCGAGCCGAGGAGGGGAGCTCGACGGAAAAGGTGTTCTGGTCTCAATATGCTGAGGCCGGACATCCGGTGCCCCTGAGCGACCAGCTGAAGCAGCTGGTCGAGCTCCACAAGGTGGCCGAACAGGCCATGAAGGGCCTCATAGTTCGGCTGTGGCCTAAAGAAGCCATGCCTGGGAGCTACTTCGGTCTGGTGCGGCGGCTGGTGGACGCCTGTCCATGGATTGAAGTCATCAAGCGCTCCGTCTGCATTGAAGGTGCCCGTCGGGCCCTTGCCCGTGCTAAAGTGCATTGGGGCAAGATGGACGCCGAGAAGCTTGTGACGGACGCGCCACCGCCGGGCAAGGAGTATCGCAAGCCCGAGATGTACTATGAGGGCGTCCTGAAGGGTGCCCGCCTTATAGCGGGTGAATGCTCCAAAGATGTAATTTTTGAGTAGACTCGCATTTGTTATCCTGTACTCTGAAAACTTTGTTCATATGCGCTAAGCAACGCTTGTTAATTTAAAATATTACCTTTTGTGCGGCCGTTTATCAAATTTGAGAGATGGCGAGTCGTTGGCTTCAGCCCCCATGCCACGAGTGCTGGGGTGTTCGGGATAAACTTGAGCGCTCTTGTTCCCATTCTTGGGTCCTTCGAGGGAGGCGTTCAACACGACGAACGAGGCAACCGGACTATAATGCTTGAACACTCTCACTTAGCCATAGAATTCTATAATTTTAAATTTCGGTGAAGCCCCTGGTATTCGGAAGACCGAGTTCGGGGCGCTATCCACGCCTTGGCCGGACAATGCCGACTCCTCGCTCTAAGCGGCATGAGTCTTTAGGGACCCGAAAAACCTCTCGAACAGCGACCGGCTCTCGCCCTATCATGACGGTCAGTTTTAGCTTTCTCCACTGAGGTGCTCAACCCAGCTCAACCGGGGCACAATCGCAGTGGTTCTCCCAGCGCTACCTTAGCCGATATAACGGAACGTAAGGTACCAAAACATGGGAGCCGGGCAAACCCAACTATTGACCCAAGACATGATTCGGAGCCGATGCATATAATGCTATAAGTTCGGGGTGCCGCACTTGTGAAAGTGTTCGGACTTATCACACCATGTTTTGGGGTACTTAAGCCCCTGGTGTATTGACCGTACCAAGTTGTACGGGTGCAACATGTCATAGATGAACATTTATGAAAAAAAGGAATGCAATAATAAGCAGAAGCTATGTATTGTTTATTCAAAAGATACTGCAATGAAAGCAGAACGATACAAATAGTGCGATAAGCAAGGGATGGGACTATTTAACATGTCCCCCTCCAGGGGTAGGCTACGGGATGGTATGTAAAACAGGTATACTGCTCGTAATAGAGACCACCTGGACACTCGACGTAGCTTTTCTGCTTCCCTGGCTGTTGCATCGTGAGTTCGGCGATTCTACTGCCGGACAGGGCTTCTGGAAAACGGAGTCCTGAGAATAAGAAAAAAAAGAATGACACAATTGGGAGCCCCTGGTGCGGTTGAGCCGCACTCTGGGCATGCCGTGGTCGTGCCCCTCCCCCTATGCCCATGGTATCTCCAGAGCGTAGTTATGTACGCGTGGTACTGGTCTCGCGATTTCGCGAGGGCTGGGGTTGGGGCCGCATTGCTACGCGTGCTCGGAACGTGCCAGGCGGTCTTGTTGTAGGTTACTCCGGGCGCGCTTGACGGTGTCCGGACGTTTAGTAGTCGGACTCGAGAATTGCCTTAAGAGGCTGCTTTGTACTTCCGCCGCGAGGGCCGCCGTATGCTCCTCCGTTCGGAGAGAGCGTTCGGTGTTTCCATTGACCGTGATTACTCCTCGAGGGCCTGGCATCTTGAGCTTGAGGTATGCGTAGTGCGGCACCGCATTGAACTTTGCAAATGCGGTTCGTCCGAGCAGTGCGTGATAGCCGCTGCGGAACGGGACTATGTCGAAGATTAATTCCTCGCTTCGGAAGTTATCCGGGGATCCGAAGACCACTTCAAGTGTAATTGAGCCTGTACAGTTGGCCTCTACACCTGGTATGACGCCTTTAAAGGTCGTTTTTGTGGGTTTAATCCTTGAGGGGTCTATGCCCATTTTGCGCACTGTATCCTGGTAAAGCAGGTTCAGGCTGCTGCCGCCGTCCATCAGGACTCTAGTGAGGTGAAATCCGTCAATGATTGGGTCAAGAACCAATGCGGCGAATCCGCCGTGGCGGATGCTAGTGGGGTGGTCCCTTCGATCAAAAGTGATCGGGCAGGAGGACCACGGGTTGAACTTTGGGGCGACTGGCTCCATCGCGTATACGTCCCTTAGTGCATGCTTCCGCTCCCTTTTGGGTATGTGGGTTGCGTATATCATGTTCACTGTCCGCACTTGTGGGGGAAAGCCCTTCTGTCCTCTATTGTTCGGCGGCCGGGGCTCCTCCTCGTCATCGCTATGCAGCCCCTTGTCGTTGTTTTCGGCATTTAACTTGCCTGCCTGCTTGAATACCCAACAATCCCTGTAGGTGTGGTTGGCTGGTTTTTCGGGGGTGCCATGTATCTGGCACGAGCGATCGAGTATTCGGTCCAAATTGGACGGGCCCTAAGTATTTCTTTTGAACGGCTTTTTCCGCTGACCGGGTTTAGAGCCTCTGAATCCGGCATTGACTGCCGTATCTTCAGTATTATCGCTGTTAATGCGACGCTTGTGCTTGTTGCGACGCGACCTGCCATTGCTGTCCTTCGTATCCGAACTACCAGGGTTTTTGGTCAGGTTGTTACTGCGAGCTAGCCAGCTGTCCTCTCCCGCGCAGAAGCGGGTCATGAGTGATGTGAGGGCTGCCATGGATTTCGGCTTTTCCTGTCCTAGGTGCCGGGCAAGCCACTCGTCGCGGATGTTATGTTTGAAGGCTGCAAGGGCCTCTGCATCCGGACAGTCAACGATTTGATTTTTCTTGGTTAAGAACCGTTTCCAGAATTGTCTGGCCGATTCATATGGCATCTGAATTATGTGGCTTAGGTCACCAGCGTCTGGTGGTCACACATATGTGCCCTGGAAATTATCAAGGAATGCGGCTTCCAGGTCTTCCCAACAACCAATTGATTCTGCTGGCAAGCTGTTGAGCCAATGCCGAGCTGGTCCTTTAAGCTTGAGTGGGAGGTATTTGATGGCGTGTAGATCATCACCGCGGGCCATGTGGATGTGAAGGAGATAGTCCTCAATCCAAACCACCGGATCTGTTGCGCTGTCGTATGATTCAATGTTTACGGGTTTGAAACCATCGGGGATTTGATGATCCATTACTTCATCTGTGAAGCATAGTGGGTGTGCGACACCTCTCTATTGGGCTATATCATGACGCAGCTCAAATGAGCTTTGTCTACTGTGTCCGGCGTGACGGTTGTCATCACGTATCATGGGGCGCCCACGCGATCCGTAGATCGATCTTATTTGCCTTGCCTTGTCCTCCAATATGTCTTGCAAGTCTGGTGCATTTCCCCGTGGCTTTGTACTTTTCGAGCGACGCCGGGGTGAGGCTTTAGTGGAGGGCCTAGAGGCCTCTCTGTCGCGGCCACGAGGTGGCCGGTTGGCCGCATCATGCGCTGGTGATGTAGGTTTGGGTGCTTCCTCCTCTAATTGGTGTAGCAGCCTGCATTTTGGGTAGCTCTTGGAGGGGCGATCGAGTTTGTACTCTTCAGCTGTAAGGACTTCGGTCCATCTATCAGCTAGCAAGTCTTGGTCAGCTCTAAGTGCTGCTGCTTTTTCTTAAGGCTGCTTGCCGTGGCCATAAGCCTGCGCTTGAAACGCTCTTGTTCGACGGGATCCTCGGGCACGACAAATTCGTCGTCGTCGAGGCTTGCTTCATCTTTGGAGGGAGGCATATAATTATCGTCCTCTACCTCTCTATCTGCCGCTCTATTATGAGGGATGGCTTCTCCCTCCTCCTGTGCTGAATCCTGCTGGAGGGGGTTGTCTTCGGCACTGTTCGGGGTGTTATTATCTCCCGTGCCGGAATCACCGTTTTTGCTGTGGCAGGTTTAGAGCGGCGCCGCTGACGTCGGCGCTTGGGCTGTTTCTTGGAGGGGTCACCCTCCGCTGTTCCATTGCCATTCCCATCTTTTGGGATGTCCACCATGTATATGTCGTATGATGAGGTGGCCTTCCAGTGCCCTGTAGGCGCTGGTTCTTGGTTGTCTCCTGCATCGTCGTCCATACCGTCGATGTCTTCGGAGTCGAAGTCGAGCATGTCAGTTAAATCATCGATAGTGGCTACAAAGTGGGTGGTGGGTGGGTGTTGAATTTCTTCGTCGTCCGCATCCCAACCTTCCTCACCATAGTCCGGCCAGGGCTCTCCTGATAAAGAGAGAGACTTTAGTGAACTCAGGATGTCGCCAAAGGGCGAGTGCTGAAAGATGTCCGCGGCAGTGAACTCCATAACCGGCGCCCAATCGGATTTGATTGGCAGGGGCGCGGGAGGTTCGGAGTCCGGAGAGGAGTCCGGCACCTCGGAGTCACGGGCTTTGCAAAGGACAGGGATGGTGTTCGGCTCAATCGCCGTAGAGATCGTAGCCCCCGAGGCGGTGTCCAGCCACTCGTCCTCGATCGGCGAAGTCGGCTCCGAGCTAAGGGTCGGAGCGGACGCTGGTGCGGCCTCCAGGGCACTGTTCGGCGGCAGAGCTAGATCATACCCATCGAGACAGTGCGGCGCGCTTGGCTGTGGCTCGAATCCGTCGAAGATCAAGTCTCCGCGGATGTCAGCCGTGTAGTTCAAACTCCCAAATCTGACCTGATGGCCAGGGGCGTAGCTTTCGATCTGCTCCAGATGGCCAAGTGAATTGGCCCGCAGTGCAAAGCCGCCGAATACGAAGATCTGTCCGGGGAGAAAAGTCTCACCCTGGACCGCGTCGTTGTTGATGATCGAAGGAGCCATCGGGCCTAAAGGTGACGACACAGAGGAACTCTCAATGAAAGCACCAATGTCGGTGTCAAAACCGGCGGATCTCGGGTAGGGGGTCCCGAACTGTGCGTCTAGGCGGATGGTAACAGGAGACAAGGGACACGATGTTTTTACCCAGGTTTGGGCCCTCTCGATGGAGGTAAAACCCTACTCCTGCTTGATTAATATTGATGATATGGGTAGTACAAGAGTAGATCTACCACGAGATCAAAGAGGCTAAACCCTAGAAGCTAGCCTATGGTATGATTGTTGTTCGTCCTACGGACTAAAACCCTCCGGTTTATATAGACAACGGAGAGGGTTAGGGTTACACAGAGTCGGTTACAATGGTAGGAGATCTACATATCCGTATAGCCAAGCTTGCTTTCCATGCCAAGGGAAGTCCCATCCGGACACGGGACGAAGGCTTCAATCTTGTATCTTCATAGTCCAGGAATCCGGCCAACGGTGATAGTTCGGCTATCCGGACACCCCCTAATCCAGGACTCCCTCACCGTGCCTTGCGACTGTCGGACTTCGGGTTCCGCAAACCCTTGATAGGTTCGAACTCTGGGGTGTGTGCGAAGATCTCAACCTACCTAGCCTGCCTACTCGCGATCCTCTAAGCCTAGCGCGTTGAGCTCAAAGGGACAGAGAGACATAGCAGTTTATCCTGGTTTGGGTCACCTTGCGGTGTAATACCCTACTCCAGCATTTTGGTGGATTGCCTCGAGGGGCTGAGGATGAACTAGTACAGTGGATGAACTAGCCTCAGGAGGTGAGGTGTTCTTGAGCTTGGGAGAGCTGGTGAGGTGGTTGCGAGAGAATGGATCCGATCCCCCTCTATGGTGGTGGCTAGGTCCTATTTATAGTGGCCTTGGTCCTCTTCCCAAATGTTGGTGGGAAGGGATCCCACAACGGCCGAATTTGAAGGGGGACAGGAAGTACATCCTATCCTGGCTAAAGTGGTCTTCGCCTGCGAAAAGCCTCTGGTCGTGACGCTGCGGTGGGCTCGGCGATGACCTCCGTCCTGCCGTCCCGGCGGTCTTGGTCTTGTTGCACCAGAATGGAAACCTTTGGTTGATTCCTCGGGACTCAGCACCTGCTGCTTGCCTCCTTTGCACCAAAGAGGAAACTAGTCCTCTGCGCCTGCTGGCGCCCGCCTGGACTTGGTCGTCATGGCTAATGTCAGCCGAGCCTCGTGAGGTACACCTTATATAGGAGTCTCTGCCCCTCCGGAGCCTGCCTGAGGAGGCCGATCACCTTAGAGGTCTTGGCACCATCCGCCTCGCGAGGCTTGGCCCCTTGCGAGGGTCTTGAGTTGTTGATGCCGAAGCTGGGCCATACCAGGTCGTCAGTGGAGCCACACAGTGGGCCGCAGGAAGGCAAGTATGGGTATCTCTGTATCCAGAACGCCGACATTAGCCCCCGGGCCCAAGGCACGGTCGGACTTGGCTTCTTGGCGAAGCCAAAGGGCAAGTACGGAGCACCATGGGACCTAGCCGCCCGCGGCCTTGAACGATGTGTGACGATTGATGGGACATGGGCGTCTCCACTTCCCCACACTACCTTGAAATCTGCCAAGCCTGGCGACTGCCCGTTGCCAGAGCAGCTTCTTGTAGATTGTCATGCTTGGCCTTTGTTCCTTCCCTTCCTAGATCTGGTGCCAGCGCCACTCCCCCTTCCTGGCTTACACCATGGCTCCGCAGCAAAGGAAGAAGAAGGGGAAGTCGTTCGCCCCAGTTGGACCCCCGCCGGCCTTGGAGCTGGCCCTCGAGCAGTCAACGGTGATCAATCAGGAAGGGATGAACAAGGTCTACCCTGCTCTTGCAGCCGTTTCCAACGAGCGGAAAGCGGCGGCCGTCCGGCCTGCGTCTTGGCTTGTGGATGACATGAGTGCCACCGAGATCCCTATGTATCTCCATGCTCTCTTCGCAGGCCTGATTCCCCATTCTATCCTTTCTTTAATGCCATAATTTCGCACTACCAGATCCACATGCTGCACCTGGACCCCCGCTCCATCATCCTATTTGCCGTCTTTGCCTTCCTTTACGAGGCCATGGTCGGCATTGCTCCTTCCGTGGCCCTGTTTTGCCATTTTCTTCTTGCTCCGATTGGTCCATGCCCGCCAACACTCGTGGTGCATGACCTTCGAAGCTGTTGCGGCGACTACGGGCTCGGGGTTTGACTTCGAGCTATCTCCTGCCGCAAAGGGGTTCCGAAAGCAATGGTTGTTTGTTCAAGCTGGTACACGCAACCCCCTGCTTCTGACCCCTCGAGCGCTGGCCATGCCTAGCTCCGGTTGGGGGCATGTGAAGCTCGCAGACCGTCGGCTTGCAAGCGTCTAGAAGAGGCTGGCTGATACTTCTCCAACGCATCTACTTTTCCAAACACTTTTGCCCTTGTTTTGGACTCTAACATGCATGATTTGAATGAAACTAACCCGAAATGACGCTGTTTGCAGCAGAACTGCCATTATGTTGTTTATTGGGCAGAAAACAAAAGTTCTCGGAATGACCTGAAAATCCACGGATATAACTTTTGGAAAATATAAAAATACTGGCAAAAGAATCAAGGCCAGGGGGCCCACACCCTGTCCACGAGGGTGGGGGGCGCGCCCCCTCCCCCTGGGCACGCCCCCTGTCTTGTGGGCCCCCTAATGCTCCACCGACCTCAACTCCAACTCTATATATTCCGTTTCACGGAGAAAAAAATCAGAGAGAAAGTTTCTGTCACATCCCTAGTCTGGTATGACCTAGACTAGCTAGTCATTCGTGCATCATGTTTAAATTCCATTTAAATTTGAAATGAGGATTTGTGAAACCCTTAGAATCATCTCTGAAAATGACCCAAATAAAAATTGCTCCAAAAGGGTCCAAGAAAATGCTCATGTTGCTCTCTGAAAATATTGGACAGAGATAAAAAATAAAACCAATATTTTTAGGAGCTCATAAGTATTTATTTTGGGCATTTGGAATTAATGCATAAATATTTGCATTGGAAATATATTAGTTATATATATTAATATATGTCAAAAAATTATGCCACTTGTTGGGGAGTTCTGGAATAATACCACTAGTTCCTACAAAAATTGGCATAAGAAAATAAAATGGTTTAGTATTTTATCTAAACCAAACAAATGTGAGAAAAAATAGAAAAAGAAATAAAGAGGAGAAACTTACCTGGCGCCTACCTTCGGCCCACAGGCCCATCACTGTGTGGCCCAGCAGCTGGCCAGCCCACCTGGCCCCCCTCCTCTGTCGTCTTCCTCCCCGACAGGAGGACGGGCGCGTGCCCGACGCGCGCGCGCACCGCCGCGCCACGCCACCAGCCTTCCTGCCTGCCTGCCCTCTCCCCTCCTCGTCTGGATGCCCTGGAGACGCCACGCAGCCACCCCGACCCCCTCTCACTCTCCCCCGTGCTCCTCCTCTCCTCTGTCACCCTCTCTCGCACGCGCCCGACGCGCTGCCGCCACCTCAGCTCACCGCCGACGCGCTCCCCGCCGTCCCCTCGCCCCTCCGTAGAGTCCACGAGCTCCACCACGACCCCCTCTACCTCCTCGTCGAGCCACGCACCTCCGGACGGCCTCCATCGTCGCCACCATCGTCGTCTTCATCACCGGCCGTGTAGATCTCCACCGCCCGCACGTCGCCATCCGGCCATCCTCGAGCTCGCCGTTGAGGCCATCGAGTCCGCCGTGAGCCCCTGCATCGATTCCCCCTTCTCCCCTGTCTCCCCGCGCTCTGTAGCCCGCAGGCGCTCGAGCCCGAGCTCCGGCCGCCACCGTGAGCTCTGCTCCGGCGAGCTCCGCCGTTCCCATGGCCCCCCTGTGCGCGGCTGGATGCGACTGTGCATGGCTACCCGCCGGTGGCCTTCGTGTGCCAAACCGTGGCCTCTAGCTCGTTCCGGCGAACTTCCGCCATGGCTCGAGGTCGTCGCCGGCGAAACTCCGGCGACTGACGTGGCGGCTTAATTAGTGCCTAACCCCCCTCCTAATTACCCCCCCTGAGACTGACTAGTGGGCCCTAGGGCTTACTCAAAGCTAATCAGCCCAGGTTTGACTCGGGGTTTACCCCAGTGTCACTAACGTGTGGTCCCCACACGTCAGGTTTGACCCTGGCTAGCCCCGGTTGACCTGCTGACGTCACGCTGACGTCAGGCTGACGCAGTAATTTATTTTCTGGAATTAAATTAATCAGGAAATTCCAGAAAATGATTTAAACTTCAAAAATTCATAGAAATTCAACCGTAGCTCAGATTGAAATAATTTATATATGAAAAATTATCAGAAAAATGCAATCTTTCCATCTGTACTAGTTTCATGCATGACAAACCAACTTATACATGCTGTATATGAGAAAAAATATAAATGGCATATATAAAAGCTTACTTTGGAGATGCATTTGAGCTTCTGGTTCAAATGGACTTCAAACCAAATGAATACTAGTTGAATTAGCTCAAACAACATCACATCTTCATGCCATGTTCATGCATCATATTGTTGCATATGCTTGTGTATTGATTGTTGGCACCATTCCTTCTCGATAGGTCTTCCTCCGGAGACTGTTCCAGAGTACCTGTCTATGAAGCAGTGCCTCCCTTGTTGATCTACCAGGCAAGCAAACCCCCTTGTTCATTCCGATAAAATCCTACTCTCTCGCTCTTGCTCTCGGTTATTGCATTAGGACAACAACGATTCATCTACTACTTTGTGCTGCGGTAGTTGAACCCATTCCTCTGCATGACCTGTCATTGCCACAATAAATAGTTAAAACCCACTAGCATGTGTAGGAGTTGATTGAGCCATGTTGTGTTCCTACCATGCTATGCCTGCTATCGCTTAGAGTTGTGTCAGGTCTGATTCATTGGGAATGAATTGGAGTGTTATGATATGTTCTGATGCTGAGAGTGAAGTGTGTGAACACGATTTGGTAAAGGTAGCGGTGAGAGGCCATGTAGGAGTACATGGTGGGTTGTCTCATTGGAACCGTCCTTAAGCACTGAGTTTGATGTATGTTATCCAATGACTCGATACTACCACACATTGGGTTCCGGTAACTCGACCCCTCTCGACTTATTAACCAACTTGATCTCTGTCCAAGAGTCGCAACTAGTTTCTGGTGTTTGTAGGTAGTGCTATTTTTCTACCAAGTGGCACCCTGTAGGGTGGGCTTGGGACAGACTAGGCACACGTGGCCTGGTGTACCGAGTGGCACCCGGATGGTGGGCTCGGGAACCCTGCACACATCATTTGGGGCCGTGAGCGACACCCCGGCCGGATCTCCTTGCGGATGGAACCCGAATAGGCGATAAACCTGGGCTAGAGTCTTGTGTGGTTAGTCAGGTCGTGGCCGACACCCTCGCCAGGCTTCCGCTTGAAGGTTGTCGAGATACATGACGTGTACATGGCGGTAAGTGGCGAGAGCGTGTGTGAAGAAGTACACCCCTGCAGGGTTAACATGATCTATTCGAATAGCCGGGTTCGCGGTTATGGACTTCTTGGATGCTTACATGGTACATAGACAACTTGAAGTGGATACTATAAAATGCTCAAGACAAGTGTGAGTGCTATGGATGGCCTTCTCATAGGGAGACGGGAATGAATCTATGGTAGTGTATTGCGTGGTGATTAGTGGACTCGTGTGCGCCATATCACCTCAAAGAAGTTCTGGTAGTCGTAGAACAGGTTAGCCACAGAGTCAAAGCTGGCTTGCTGCAACTAAACCCCACATTACCCTCTTGACACAAATGCATGTATGGTAGGATCTGATGTAAATCTTGCTGAGTACCTTTGTACTCATGTTGCTTTATTTATGTTTTTGCAGTGGAGACTTCGGTCCTACTAGTGTTCTCGTGGACTTCGACAAGTAGCTTGTACCTCAGCTACGATCTTGATCGGACGTTGTAGATAGTCAGGCTTTTCAGCCTTTTTCATTTGTAGATGTCTGTACTCAGACATGTAAGGCTTTTGCTTGTTGCTTGATTGCTCTGAATGTTGGGTCTTGTGACCCCTATCTGTAATAAATGCTATGATGGCTCTTCCGAGCCTTTATCTATATGAGTTGTTGAGTTATGCTGTGATGCCTTGTTGTACAACACATACTTGCATGTTATGCGTACGTGTAATGTGTATTGCTATGTGTGGGATCTGACTATCTAGTTGTTTATCCTTAGTAGTCTCTCTTACCGAGAAATGTCTCCTAGTGCTTCCACTGAGCCCGGGTAGCTTGCTACTGCTCCGGAACACTTAGGCTGGACGGCATGTGTCCTTCTTCGTTCCCGTGTCTGTCCCTTCGGGGAAATGTCACGCGATGAATACCGGAGTCCTGTTAGCCCGCTATAGCCCGGTTCACCGGAGTCCTGTTAGCCCAGTGCTACAGCCTGGATTCACTCGCTGATGACCGACAAGTTCGATGCTGGGTCATGTATGCCTGTCCCTGTAAGTTAGTGCCACTTTGGGTTTACGACTAGCCGTGTCAGCCCGGGCTCCTTATCATATGGATGCTAGCGACACTGTCATATACGTGTGCCAAAAGGCGCAAACGGTCCCGGGCAAAGATAAAGCGACACCCGTGGGGATACCGTGCGTGAGGCCCCAAAGTGATATGAGGTGTTACATGCTAGATCGATGTGGCATTGAGTCGGGGTCCTGACAGCTTTGGTATCAGAGCTTGACTGCCTGTTGGATTACCAAGCCAAACTGGTCGAAGTTGAGTCTAGAAGTTCTTTAGTTATGTAAGGGAATTGGTTGTGGGAAGGAACGTAAGGCTCTTTTTACTCCTTATACCTCATGGCTTTCTGATCTGAGTCATCCTATCTTTCCTACGGGGTTAAGGAACTAGGCATTCTCTTCCGTCTACCAGGATCACGTGTTACTACTCCGTAGTCCCATAGGATTGGTTGATCAGAGTCTTACCCCCAGTTTCGAGTACTTCCAGTGTAGCCTGTTTAGTATGATCTCAGAACCTTGGGTGATGACGTTGGGTATGTACTACCCCATTTTAGCAGGATGTCTCATTCTGAGCATTTTACTGCCGTTATGCTGCCGGAGTTGCCCGAGGAGCTCGAGAGTTACTAATTTCCTTGTCCTACATTCTATAACCTATAGATGATGCTGATCCGTCCTTGGTTTCGTTTCTCAGGATGTCATCAGTTAAGCGAAGTTCTGTTGCTCGTAGCCAGAACCACGGAGATGGTAGGGATGAGGATCCTACCGACCAGCCTTCGTTGGCAGAATTCATGTTAGAGATGGAGAGGAACAAGCGTGAGTCTAACCGCTTGTTGGCACGTATCGAGGAGAACACCGCACATCAATTCAAAGGGTCTGCTACCATTCATGACTTCATTCGTTTGCACCCACCCACCTTTCACCATTCTATTGAGCCACTCGATGCAGATGACTGGCTCCGTAGCATCACTCGTAAGCTGCGTTCCGCGAACGTAGCTGAAGATGACAAGGTCACCTTTGCCACATACCACCTGGAAGGTCCTGCTAGTCTTTGGTGGCAGAACTATGAGGCTATGCTTCCAGCTGGTCAGATTCCTACCTGGAGGGATTTCACTAAGGCTTTTCGCGAGCACCACATTCCCCAGGCCCTCATCGATCACAAGAGAGAAGAGTTCTGTAGTTTCACCCAGAGTAAGTTGGTTGTTGATGCTTACAGCAGAGAGTTCGAGAACCTTGCCCGCTATGCCACAGAAGAGGTGTCCACGGACGCCAAGAAGCAAGCTAGGTTCCGGAAGGGTCTCAACCCCAAGTTGCGTCATGATCTCCACCTACATCATTGTGATACATTCCAAGCTCTTGTGAACAAGGCCATCAATGCAGAGACAGCTCAGCTCACTTACGAAGAGTCTCGTAAGCACACCCGTGATTTGGGATCTTCCTCCGGTTCTAGTTCTCAGAAGCGCCGGATTTGGATTCCAAACTCTGCTCTTCCTTCCGGATATTCACCGAGGCCAACTTATGTGGTGCCCCACCCAGCTCAATCGTATGTTCCACCCAGGCCTATTGGTAGACCCCTTGTCAGCGCGGGTCCACGTCCAACTTCAGGGACTTGCTTCACATGCGGGAAGCCAGGACACTATGCACGTGACTGCTCTCAGACTAGTTACGCTCCACCCCAGCCCGAGAAGACTGTTGGCTGTGTTAAGCCATCACGCAAGATGATCAGTGCCAAGTCAGCTTCCACTGAACGTGGACGCGTGCATCACGTCTCAACTAGTAACGCTCATGATGACCCGGATGTCGTTCTTGGTACACTCCTTGTCAACTGTCATCCAGCATCGGTTTTGTTCGATACTGGAGCATCTCATTCTTTCATTTCTGAAGGCTATGCTCGTTTGCACGACATGTCATTTTGTGACATGCCAACACTGCTTAAAATCCAAACCCCAGGGTCTAGATGGCAAACCACCAGAATCAGCTATGGTAATGAAATCCTTGTTGATAGACTTGTATTTCTTGCATCACTTGTAGCCCTCAAGTCCTCAGATATTAACATCATCATGGGTATGGACTGGATGACAGCTCATCATGCCAAGATTGATTGTTACACCAGATCTGTTCAGCTTACACATCCATCTGGCAAGATAGTCACTGTCTCCACCAGAGTTGCAAAGCGTCAGCTCTATTCTCTTAATGCCAGCCCTCTTCCAGACCTTGAAGATATCCCGGTAGTCCGTGACTTCCCACATGTCTTTCCAGAAGAACTGCCAGGTGTTCCACCTGACAGAGATGTAGAGTTCATCATAGATCTTATCCCAGGAACAGCTCCAATTTCTAGGAGACCTTACAAGATGGCACCCTTAGAACTAGCTGAGCTTAAGAAACAACTTGATGAGTCCTTGCAAAAAGGTTTCATCCGTCCTAGTTCTTCTCCTTGGGCTTGCCCCGTCCTCTTCGTCAAGAAGAAGGATGGTACGGACCGGATGGTTGTAGATTATCGTCCCGTTAATTTGGTCACGATAAAGAACAAATATCCGCTCCCCAGGATCAACGACCTGTATGATCAGCTTGCTGGATCCTCAGTCTTCTCCAAGATGGATTTGAGGTTAGGCTACCACCAAATTAAAATCAGAAACAGGGACATTCCCAAGACAGCTTTTGTCACTCGTTATGGCCAGTACGAGTACACCGTCATGTCCTTTGGTCTAACCAATGCCCCAGCTACCTTTTCCCGCTTGATGAACTCGATCTTCATGGAGTACTTAGATAAGTTCGTCGTGGTTTACCTCGATGATATTCTTATTTACTCGAAGAACGAAGAAGAGCATGCCGAACATCTTAGACTTGTGTTAGAAAAACTCAGAGAGCACCGCCTTTATGCCAAGTTCTCCAAGTGTGAATTTTGGTTGCCAGAAGTGACCTACCTGGGCCACGTAATCTCTGGTAAGGTCATTGCTGTCAATCCCGAAAGAGTTAAGGCTGTTCTTGATTGGACTCCACCTGAAACCGTTAAACAAGTTAGGAGTTTCCTTGGTCTAGCCAGCTATTGTCGCCACTTTGTTGAAAACTTCTCTAAAGTGGCCAAACCCCTCACGGAACTTCTCAAGAAAGATAAAAAGTTTGAGTGGTCCCCACAGTGTGAGTACAGTTTTCAGGAACTGAAAAGATGCCTGACTTCTGCTCCCATACTTGCGCCACCGGATTTCACGAAGGACTTTGTTATCTATTGTGACGCCTCACGACAGGGACTAGGTTGCATTCTTATGCAGGATCGTCATGTGATTGCCTATGCATCTCGACAGTTGCATCCACATGAGGAGAATTATCCTACACATGATCTAGAGCTTGCAGCTGTAGTCTATGCACTCAAGACCTGGCGACATTACCTCCTTGGTAAACGTTGCGAGATCTACACTGATCACCAGAGTCTCAAGTATATCTTCACCCAACCGGATTTAAACCTTAGGCAAAGACGTTGGTTGGAGTTGATCTCAGATTACGACTTAGTGATTACCTACACCCCAGGCAAAGCTAATGCCATGGCTGATGCTCTAAGCCGTAAATCCTATTGCAACAATCTCATGTTGCAGCAGGGCCAACCACTTCTCCATGAGGAATTCTGTAAGCTTAATCTTCACATTGCTCCTCACGGATTCCTTTCTACCTTGGTGGCGAAACCTACTCTTGTGGATCATATCATAGAAGCCGAGAAACATGATACGGGGATTACCCGGATCAAGAGAAACATTGCGAAGGGTATCACTGGTAGTTTCTCTATAGATGATCGAGGTGTTGTTTTCTTTGGGAACCGCCTGGTAGTCCCCAAGAAGCAACATCTTCGACAATTGATTCTTAAGGAGGCGCATGAATCTCCTCTCACGATTCATCCCGGTAGTACTAAGATGTATCAGGACCTACGCCAGAGGTTCTGGTGGACTAGGATGAAGAGAGAAATCGCTGAGTTCATTGCTAAATGTGACATTTGTCGTCGCGTTAAGGCAGAGCGTCAAAGACCCGCTGGAACCCTTCAGCCTTTAGCTATTCCTGAGTGGAAATGGGATAAAGTTGGTATGGATTTCATCACCGGCTTTCCCAGGACCAAGAGAGGGAATAATGCTATCTTCGTAGTCATTGATCGTCTCTCCAAAGTGGCGCACTTCCTACCTGTTCGAGAGAGTATCACTGCTAGTCAGCTAGCTGACTTATATATTTCTCGAATAGTATCACTTCATGGTGTTCCACTAGAGATCAATTCAGACCGTGGTAGTCTTTTCACTTCTCATTTCTGGGAGAGTTTCCAAACTGCCATGGGAACCCATCTTTCCTTCAGCACCGCTTTCCACCCTCAGTCGAGTGGTCAGGTGGAACGGGTCAATCAAATTCTCGAAGACATGCTCAGAGCTTGCGTTATCTCATTCGGTATGGATTGGGAGAAATGTCTTCCTTTTGCCGAGTTTGCTTATAACAATAGCTATCAATCCAGTCTCAAGAAAGCTCCTTTTCAGGTTCTCTATGGACGAAGATGTCGAACACCTTTGAACTGGTTAGAAACTGGTGAAAGACAATTCTTTGGACCGGACATGATCCAGGAGGCAGAAGAGCAAGTTTGCATCATTCGTGAGAATTTGAAAACAGCCCAGTCTCGTCAGAAGAGTCAGTATGATCGTCATCATAAGGATATGACTTATGAAATTGGTGACAAAGCTTACCTTCGGGTTACTCCTTTGAAGGGTACCCATCGTTTCAGTATCAAAGGCAAGTTGGCTCCTCGTTACATTGGTCCTTTTCGCATTCTCGCTAAACGAGGAGAGGTTGCCTAACAGTTGGAACTACCCCCACATCTTTCTCGAGTTCATGATGTCTTCCACGTCTCTCAACTCAGGCGTTGCTTCTCGGATCCTATCCGCGGAGTGGACCACGAAACACTTGATCTCCAAGATAAACTCACATACCGAGAGTACCCGGTTCGCATTCTTGATCAAGCAGAGCGTGTTACTCGACGTCAGAACGTCAAGTTTCTCAAGGTTCAGTGGTCTCATCATTCCGAGAGAGAAGCTACTTGGGAGCGAGAAGATCGTCTTCGACTGGAGTACCCCGCTTTCTTTCCATCGACCCCTGAATCTCGGGACGAGATTTTCTAAAGTGGGGGCGAGTTGTCACATCCCTAGTCTGGTATGACCTAGACTAGATAGTCATTCGTGCATCATGTTTAAATTCCATTTAAATTTGAAATGAGGATTTGTGAAACCCTCAGAATCATCTCTGAAAATGACCCAAATAAAAATTGCTCCAAAAGGGTCCAAGAAAATGCTCATGTTGCTCTCTGAAAATATTGGACAGAGATAAAAAATAAAACCAATATTTTTAGGAGCTCATAAGTATTTATTTTGGGCATTTGGAATTAATGCATAAATATTTGCATTGGAAATATATTAGTTATATATATTAATATATGTCCAAAAATTATGCCACTTGTTGGGGAGTTCTGGAATAATACCACTAGTTCCTACAAAAATTGGCATAAGAAAATAAAATGGTTTAGTATTTTATTTAAACCAAACAAATGTCAGAAAAAATAGAAAAAGAAATAAAGAGGAGAAACTTACCTGGCGCCTACCTTCGGCCCACAGGCCCATCACTGTGTGGCCCAGCAGCTGGCCAGCCCACCTGGCCCCCCTCCTCTGTCGTCTTCCTCCCCGACAGGAGGACGGGCACGTGCCCGACGCGCGCGCGCACCGCCGCGCCACACCACCAGCCTCGTTGCCTGCCTGCCCTCTCCCCTCCTCGTCCGGATGCCCTGGAGACGCCACGCAGCCACCCCGAACCCCACTCACTCTCCCCCGTGCTCCTCCTCTCCTCTGTCACCCTCTCTCGCACGCACCCGACGCTCTCCCCACCGTCCCCTCGCCCCTCCGTAGAGTCCACGAGCTCCGCCATGACCCCCTCTACCTCCTCGTCGAGCCACGCACCTCCGGATGGCCTCCATCGTCGCCACTGTCGTCGTCTTCATCAGTGGCCGCCGTAGATCTCCACCGCCCGCACGTCGCCGTCCGGCCGTCCCCGAGCTCGCCATCGACACCATCGAGTCCACCGTGAGCCCCTGCATTGATTCCCCCTTCTCCCCTGTCTCCCCGCGCTCTGTAGCCCGCAGCCGCTCGAGCCTGAGCTCCAGCCGCCGCCGCGAGCTCTGCTCCGGCGAGCTCCACCGTTCCCACGCCCTCCGTGAGCGCGGCTGGATGCGCCTGTGCACGGGCTACCCGCCGGTGGCCTCCGTGTGCCAAACCGTGGCCTCCAGCTCGTTCCGGCGAACTTCCGCCGTGGCTCGAGGTCGTCGCCGGCGAAACTCCGGCGACTGACGTGGCGGCTTAATTAGTGCCTAACCCCCCTCCTAATTACCCCCCTGAGACTGACCAGTGGGCCCTAGGGCTTAGTCAAAGCTAATCAGCCCAGGTTTGACTCGGGGTTAACCCCAGTGTCACTGACGTGTGGTCCCCACACGTCAGGTTTGACCCTAGTCAGCCCCGGTTGACCTGCTGACGTCACGCCGACGTCAGGCTGACGCAGTTATTTATTTTCTGGAATTAAATTAATCAGGAAATTCCAGAAAATGATTTAAACTTCAAAAATTCATAGAAATTCAACCGTAGCTCATATTGAAATAATTTATATATGAAAAATTATCAGAAAAATGCAATCTTTCCATCTGTACTAGTTTCATGCATGACAAACCAACTTATACATGCTGTATATGAGAAAACATATAAATGGCATATATAAAAGCTTACTTTGGAGATGCATTTGAGCTTCTGGTTCAAATGGACTTCAAACCAAATGAATACTAGTTGCATTAGCTCAACAACATCACATCTTCATGCCATGTTCATACATCATATTGTTGCATATGCTTGTGTATTGATTGTTGGCACCGTTCCTTCTCGATAGGTCTTGCTCCGGAGACTGTTCCAGAGTACCTGTCTATGAAGCAGTGCCTCCCTTGTTGATCTACCAGGCAAGCAAACCCCCTTGTTCATTCCGATAAAATCCTACTCTCTCGCTCCTGCTCTCGGTTATTGCATTAGGACAACAACGACTCATCTGCTACTTTGTGCTGCGGTAGTTGAACCCATTCCTCTGCATGACCTGTCATTGCCACAGTAAATAGTTGAAACCCACTAGCATGTGTAGGAGTTGATTGAGCCATGTTGTGTTCCTACCATGCTATGCCTGCTATCGCTTAGAGTTGTGTCAGGTCTGATTCATTGGGAATGAATTGGAGTGTTATGATATGTTTTGATGCTGAGAGTGAAGTGTGTGAACATGATTTGGTAAAGGTAGCGGTGAGAGGCCATGTAGGAGTACATGGTGGGTTGTCTCATTGGAACCGTCCTTAAGCACTGAGTTCGATGTATGTTATCCAATGACTTGATACTACCACACATTGGGTTCCGGTAACTCGACCCCTCTCGACTTATTAACCAACTTGATCTCTGTCCAGGAGTCGCAACTAGTTTCTGGTGTTTGTAGGTAGTGCTATTTTTCTACCAAGTGGCACCCGGCAGGGTGGGCTTGGGACAGACTAGGCACACGTGGCCTGGTGTACCGAGTGGCACCCGGATGGTGAGCTCGGGAACCCTGCACACATCGTTTGGGGCCGTGAGCGACACCCCGGCCGGATCTCCTTGCGGATGGAACCCGAATAGGCGATAAACCTGGGCTAGAGTCTTGTGTGGTTAGTCAGGTCGTGGCCGACACCCTCGCCAGGCTTCCGTTTGAAGGTTGTCAAGATACATGACGTGTACATGGCGGTAAGTGGCGAGAGCGTGTGTGAAGAAGTACACCCCTGCAGGGTTAACATGATCTATTCGAATAGCCGGGTCCGCGGTTATGGACTTCTTGGATGCTTACATGGTACATAGACAACTTGAAGTGGATACTATAAAATGCTCAAGACAAGTGTGAGTGCTATGGATGGCCTTCTCGTAGGGAGACTGGAATGAATCTATGGTAGTGTATTGTGTGGTGATTACTGGACTCGTGTGCGCCATATCACCTCAAAGAAGTTCTGGTAGTCGTAGAACAGGTTAGCCACAGAGTCAAAGCTGGCTTGCTGCAACTAAACCCCACATTACCCTCTTGACACAAATGCATGTATGGTAGGATCTGATGTAAATCTTGTTGAGTACCTTTGTACTCATGTTGCTTTATTTATGTTTTTGCAACGGAGACTTCGGTCTTACTAGTGTTCTCGTGGACTTCGACAAGTAGCTTGTACCTCAGCTACGATCTTGATCGGACGTTGTAGATAGTCAGGCTTTTCAGCCCTTTTCATTTGTAGATGTCTGTACTCAGACATGTAAGGCTTCCGCTTGTTGTTTGATTGCTCTGAATGTTGGGTCTTGTGACCCCTGTCTGTAATAAATGCTATGATGGCTCTTCTGAGCCTTTATCTATATGAGTTGTTGAGTTATGCTGTAATGCCATGTTGTACAACACATACTTGCATGTTATGCGTACGTGTAATGTGTATTGCTATGTGTGGGATCTGACTATCTAGTTGTTTATCCTTAGTAGTCTCTCTTACCGGGAAATGTCTCCTAGTGCTTCCACTGAGCCCGGGTAGCTTGCTACTGTTCTGGAACACTTAGGCTGGCCGGCATGTGTCCTTCTTCGTTCCTATGTCTGTCCCTTCGGGGAGATGTCACGCGATGAATACCGGAGTCCTGTTAGCCCGCTACAGCCCGGTTCACCGGAGTCCTGTTAGCCCAGTGCTACAGCCTGGATTCACTCGCTGATGACCGACACGTTTGATGCTGGGTCATGTATGCCTGTCCCTGTAAGTTAGTGCCACTTTGGGTTTACGACTAGCCGTGTCAGCCCGGGATCCTTATCATATGGATGCTAGCGACACTGTCATATACGTGTGCCAAAAGGCGCAAACGGTCCCGGGCAAAGGTAAAGCGACACCCGTGGGGATACCGTGTGTGAGGCCGCAAAGTAATATGAGGTGTTAAATGCTAGATCGATGTGGCATTGAGTCGGGGTCCTGACAGTTTCATCACGTTTTATGATACAGAGCCGCCGCCAAGCCCTAATCTCTCTCGGGAGGGCCGATCTGGAGTCCGTTCGGGGGCTCCGGAGAGGGGGATTCGTCGCCGTCGTCATCATCAACCATCCTCCATCACCAATTTCATGATGCTCACTGCCGTGCGTGAGTAATTCCATCGTAGGCTTGCTGGACGGTGATGGGTTGGATGAGATTTACCATGTAATCAAATTAGTTTTGTTAGAGTTTGATCCCTAGTATCCACTATGTTTCGAGATTGATGTTGCTATGACTTTGCTATGCTTAATGCTTGTCACTAGGGCTCAAGTGCCATGATTTTAGATCTGAAACTATTATGTTTTCATGAATATATGTGACTTCTTGATCCTATCTTGCAAGTCTAGCTATAGTCACCCATTATGTGTTATGATCCGACAACCCCGAAGTGACAATAATCGGGATTCTTCTCCGTGATGACCGTAGTTTAAGGAGTTCATGTATTCACTAAGTGCTAATGCTTTGTTCCAGTTCTCTATTAAAAGGAGGCCTTAATATCCCTTAGTTTCCACTAGTACCCCGCTGCCATGGGAGGGTAGGAAAAAAATATGTCATGCAAGTTCTTTTCCATAAGCACGTATGACTATATTCGGGATACATGCCTACATTACATTGATGAACTAGAGCTAGTTCTGTGTCACCCTATGTTATATCTATTACATGAGGAATCACATCCGACATAATTATCCATCACGGATCCAATGCCTACTATTTTTTCACATATTGTGCTTTGCTTATTTACTTTTTCGTTGCTACTGTTACAATTACTACAAAACTACTATCGTTACTTTTGCCACTGTTACCATTACTATCATACTACTTTGCTACTCAATACTTTGCTGCAAATACTAAGTTATCCAGGTGTGGTTGAATTGACAAATCAACTGCTAATACTTAAGAATATTCTTTGGCTCCCCTTGTGTCGAATCAATAAATTTGGGTTGAATACTCTACCCTCGAAAGCTGTTGCGATCCCCTACACTTGTGGATTATCAAGACTAATTTCTGGCGCCGTTGCCGGGGATCATAGCTCTATTCTTTCAGTCACTTGGGATTTATATCTGCTGATCACTATGAGGAACTTGAAAGACGAAAGAACTAAGTTTTTTCCCTCAACTATGAGGGGAGGTAAGGAATTGCCATCTAGCTCTGCACTAGATTCTCCCTCTGTTTTGAGTAAGCTTGCGACACCTAAACCTGCTACTACTATGAATTCTGATATGTCGCATGTTATTAATGATGCCACTTCTACTATGCACGATACTTATGATGAAACTACTTCTGTGCGTGATACTACTTTGCCATTAGGTGAATTTATTGATGAACAACTTGCTAGGGTTAGAGAGAATGAAATTATTGATGATAGTGATGACGAAGGTTCTCCCCCTAATTATGAATTGCATGTTGTTCCTGAGGGTTATGTTATGGATGAAGGAGCTGCTAGGGCTATTTTTGCTTGCAAAGATAGATATGATCTTAAGAAGTTATTAGCTAAATGGAAGCAGCAATCTCTTAATGCTAGAATGACACTTGACCCCGCTTTTGCTACTTCACCTATCTGTGTTACTGATAAGGATTATGAATTCTCTGTTGATCCTGAGATAATTACTTTAGTTGAATCTGATCCTTTTTATGGCTATGAATCTGAAACTGTTGTGGCACATCTTACCAAGTTAAATGATATAGCCACCCTGTTCACTAATGATGAGAAATCCCGCTATTATTATATCCTTAAGATATTTCCGTTCTCATTAAAGGGTGATGCTAAAACTTGGTTTAATTGTCTTGATCCTGGTTGTGTGCGTAGTCCCCAGGATATGATTTATTATTTCACTGCTAAATATTTCCCTGCTCATAAGAAACAAGCTGCGTTGCGGGAAATATATAATTTTGTGCAAATCGAAGAAGAGAGTCTCCCACAAGCTTGGGGGAGGCTTCTCCGATTACTTAATGCTTTGCCTGATCATCCTCTTAAGAAAAATGAAATACTTGATATCTTTTATAATAGACTAACCGATGCTTCCAAGGACTACTTGGATAGTTGTGCTGGTTGTGTTTTCAGGGAAAGAACAGTCGACCAAGCTGAAATACTATTGAATAATATGTTGACTAATGAAAATAATTGGACTCTTCCTGAGCCAATTCCTGAGGCAATTCCTAAGCCAATTGAGCCAACTCCCGAGCCTATTCCTAAACCAACTCCGAAGAAGAGGGGTGTTCTATTTCTCAGTCCTGAAGATATGCAAGAGGCAAAGAAATCAATGAAAGAAAAAGGTATTTAAAGCTGAAGATGTTAAGAATTTACCTCCTATTGAAGAAATACATGGTCTTAATATACCGCCTGTTGAAGAAACACATTGTCTTGATAACCCGACACAGGTAGTAAAGGTAAATTCTCTCTATAGATATTATAAAGTTTAAACCCCGTCTACTAAATTTCATCGCCCATGCTTGGATGAATTTGATGACTTTATGGCTAGACAAGAAAGTTTTAATGCTTATGTTGGTAGAGAATTAAAGAATAATGCTTTCGAGATAGGACGCTTGAGTGATTATATGGCTAGAGTTAAAGGTGAACTTAAACTCATTAGCAAATATGCTTCTATGGTTACCACTCAAGCTGTGCAAGTACTTAAAGCTCAAAGTGATTTGCTTGATGAATTAAATAATAAACATGATTTTGCTGTTAGAGTGGCTACTACAACTGGTAGAATGACTCAGGAACCTTTGTATCCTGAAGGCCACCCTAAGAGAATTGAGCAAGATTCTCAAAGAAATAATTTAGAGGCACCTAGTTCTTCTAAAAAGAAGAAAAAGAAAAATGATAGGACTTTGCATGCTTCTAGTGAACCTGCTTTAGACACACTTGAGAATCCCAATAATATTTCTATTTCTGATGCTGAAACACAATCAGGTGATGAACATGAACCTAGTGATAGTGTTAATGATAATGTTCATGTTGATGCTCAACCTAGCAATAATAATGATGTAGAGATTGAACCTGCTGTTGATCTTGATAACCCACAATGAAAGAATCAACATTATGATAAGAGAGATTTTGTTGCTAGGAAGCACGGTGAGAAAGAGAACCATGGGTTCAGAAACCCATGCCCTTTCCTCCCAAACCATCCAAGACAAAGGATGATGAGGATTTTGAGCGTTTTGCTGAAATGATTAGACCTATCTTCTTACGTATGCGCTCAACTGATATGCTTAAATTAAATCCTTATGCTAAATACATGAATGATATCATTACAAATAAAATAAAGATACCGGAAGCTGAAATTTCCACCATGCTTGCTAATTACACTTTTAAGGGTGGAATACCAAAGAAACTCGGAGATCCAGGGGTACCAACTATACCATGCTCCATTAAAAGAAACTATGTTAAAACTACCCTTTGTGATCTTGGAGCCGGTGTTAGTGTTATACCTCTCTCTTTATATCGTAGACTTGAATTGAATAAGTTGTCACCTACTGAAATATCTTTGCAAATGGTTGATAAATCAACTGCTGTACCTGTCGGTATTTGTGAGGATGTGCCTATTGTGGTTGGAAATGTCACTATCTTAACGGACTTTGTTATTCTTGATATTCCAGAGGATGATACTATGTCGATTATCCTTGGTAGACCCTTTTTGAATACTGCAGGGGCTGTTATTGATTGCAACAAAGGCAATGTCACTTTTCATGTTAATGATAATGATCATACGGTACACTTTCTGAGGAAACAACCTCAAGTTCATAGCATCAATTCTATTGGAAAAGTTCCAACTATTATTATTGGAGGTTTTGAATTTCCTCTTTCTACTGTCAAGAAAAAGTATGATATTCTTATTGTTGGGGATGTTCATATCCCCGTTGAGGTAACCTAGTGTTATTCGAAATTTCTCCGGTTCCGTGTTATTCGGAATGAGTTTGTTAACAAGACTTGATCAACCTTGTTAGTGGATTCATTTTGATGATCATGAGATGGATGAAACTAGAAGGCACAACCTTCTGTACCCTCTTTTTACTTTCTGTTAATTAGAATAAATAAAGCAAAAATAGTATTATCTGTCTGTTTTCTGAATTATCCGTGCAATAAAAAATATCCCAAAAATAAAAGTGCTCCAAATGGCCAGCAAATTTAGTATGATTTTTTATGGAATATTTGAGGATTTTAGGCACTAAGAACACTGCAGGGGGGGGGCAAGCACCAGTCCATGAGGGTGGACGGCGTGCCCACACCCCCTGGGCGCGCCCCCTGTCTCATGGGCCCATGGTGGCCCCCCTCCACTTATTCCTGCACCCACACACTCCATCTTCCTCCCAAAAAATCCCCATCTAGCTCAAGCACGAGTTCTAGCTCATTTTGCTGCGATTTTCAATCTCCTTGCTCAAAGCTATATTCACAAAACTGCTTTGGGAGATTGTTGCTTGGTATGTGACTCCTCCATTGATCCAATTAGTTTTGTTCTAGTGTTTTATTCATTGCAAATTTTTGCTGCATAGGTGACCATGTTCTTGAGCTTGCATGTCAAAATTATGAGGTCCCAAGTAATTCTAATGCATGATATAGGCTCCAGGCACTTGTAGGAGTAGTTGCTACCAATCTTGTTTAGTTTGATTCACTTTTATTTTGAAGTTACTAAAAATTTCAGAAATTTTTATAAAATGATAAGGAGATTTTTGAGGGCTCTTCTAGCCAAGGCTCCAAGGATAAACAAGCTAAAGAGAAGGAAAAAGTCCAAGTATAATCTTCCCCGCGTAGCGGAACTACGACCGTGTGAATGGCCTTGTGATAATTTCTTGAGGGAAGCCGGGATTTATGAAGACTTTTATTCTTTGGTTGAAAATGCGGGCCTCACCGACTTCCTCCACGACCGGATCGATCAGTATCTCTTACTCACCAATACTTTCGTGAAAAACTTTTATTACTATCCTAAGAATTCACCTCCTTCAGTATCATTTCATTTATATGATGAGTTCAAGGAAATGTCATTACATAATTTTTGCACGGTATGTAGAATACCCTTTGAGGACAGCTTAGAGAACCACATCGTAAAGATGTGGATGGTTTTGTTAACACTATTACTGTGGGGGATCCGAAGAAGGGTTCCGATGCGAGAATCACTAGCATACATTTTCCTGTCTTACGCTACTTTGGCATATTTGCTAGTCGATGTTTAATTGGTCGTGGAAACAGTGGAAACTTCAATGTTCCTGATATTATTATTCTGTTCCATTCTTTGTTTGGTGATAATAGTTTTAGTATGGGTGCCATTATTGCTAAACGTCTAAGCCTGAACCGTACAAAAGGCCCCATCTTTGGAGGTATCTATGCTGCACGCCTTGCTAAACATTTTGAGATACCTATTAGGCACTATGAGAAAGAGGAGACAAACTTGCCTCTTTCCCTTTTAGATTACAGGAGGATGGTAGCGCATGAGTTTATAGTTGATAACAAAGATAAGATGCTTCTATATAACCTGAGATTTAATAAGAAACACAATGAGGTTATTACCCTTCCTGCGGCTTTGTTGTTTGATTTGACTGCAGATAATTACCTTGTCTTGCCGGAAGTGGTGTACGCTCATCTAGGCCAGGCATCCACTCCAGAGCCTGAGCCAGAACCTCCACTAGACCCTTACCGTCCATCATCTTATCAGTGGGATCCGGAGGAGATCGCTAGTCAGTGGTATCCTGATGACACTCCTCAGTACATCGGGGAGAGTATCCGCGGTCCTTGGCAATAGGCCAACTTAGGCCAAAAGCCTAATCTTGGGGGAGTACGTATTTCTCACCGACTTTACATTTATGTTCACACACAATTCTAGTTGTCTGTGCTCATACTCTTTCATTGTATTATCCATGCTAGTTTAATTTATTTTTCTAGCTTTCTTCTTGTGTGTTTGATAAACCTTAAGAAAAAACCAAAAATTTAGTTAGTTTAATTTCCATGCTTATTGTAGTAGTAATTAAATGAAAACCCCAAAAGATTTCTCGTCCTTCTTCTTACTTGTTGGGAGCTTTCCCGTGTAAATAGTTTTATTTTATTTTCTTTGGGGGTCAAGAGTAGAAGACCATATTGAAATTGTTTAGTGGCTCTCATATGCATGATTATTAATTTAGCTTAGAGACCATATTACCTTGTCTTCTCTCTTGAATTGAATGCTTGTAGATTCCAGCTTAGTCAAATGCACGTGCACTATTATTATTATACACACCGTTCAGTCGTGCAAGTGAAAGGCAATAATGACAATATATGATGGACTGATTGAGATGAGAGAAGCTGGTATGAAGTCGACCTCTTTCGTTTTTGTAAATATGATAAGTTCATCGTTCCTGATTCAGCCTATTTTGAAGTAAACATATTTGGAATAACATTTAGAGATTATAGTTGCTTATGCCATGCTTAATTAGCTATGAGTTATAATGGTTTACCTTGCGTGCCAACATGCTATTAAAATGATTATGATGTGGTATGATGGGATGGTATCCTCCTTTGAATGAATTGAGTGACTCGACTTGGCACATATTCATGCATGTAGTTGAAACAAATCAACATAGCCTTCATGATATTTATGTTCGTGGTGGATTATATCCTACTCATGCTTGTACTTGGTGTAAATTAATTTTAATGCATGTTCTTGACTGTTGTCGCTCTCTCAGTTGGTCGCTTCCCAGTCTTTTTTGCTAGCCTTCACCTGTACTAAGCGGGAATACTGCTTGTGCATCTAAACTCCATAAACCCCAAAGTTACTCCATATGAGTGCACCATACCTTCCTATATGCGGTATCTACCTGCCGTTCCAAGTAAATTTGTATGTGCCAATCTCCAAACCTTCAAATGCAATTTTGTTTTGTATGCTCGGGGCAGCTCATGTTTCAACTAGGGCTGTCTGTATCTTCCGTGCTAGGTGGGTTATTCTCAAGGGGAGTGGACTCCACTCCTCATTCATGAGAAAATGGCCGGTAACCGGGATGCCCAGTCCCATGATCAAATAGATCAAAGCAATCGAAATAATTGAACAAAACTCCCCCAGGGCTGTTGCTAGTTGGAGGCACTCGTTGTTTCGAGCAAGCCATGGATTGACGCTTGTTGGTGGTGGGGGAGTATAAACTTTACCATTCTGTTTGGGAACCGCCTATAATGTATGTAACATGGAAGATATCGAGATCTCATAGTTGTTGCGTTGACAGTGAAAGTATACCGCTCAAAATGTTATTCATCTCTATTTTAAAATCGAGCTCTGGCACCTCTACAAATCCCTGCTTCCCTCTGTGAAGGGCCTATCTATTTACTTTTATGTTGAGTCATCACCCTCTTATTAAAAAGCACCCGCTGGAGAGCACACTATCATTTACATGTATTACTATTAGTTTATATTGGGTATGACTTGACTGGATCTATTTTACCATGAATTACAATGTTTAGTCAGTCCTTGATCTTTAAAGGTGCTCTGCATTTATGTTTTGCGGTCTCGGAAAGTGCTAGCAAGATACCATCTTGTTATATCATATTATGATTGTTTTGAGAAAGTGTTGTCATCCGAGATTTATTATTATTGCTCGCTAGCTGATTATGCCATTGACATGAGTAAATGTGAGACTTAAGTGTTCTTGTGAATATGGTTAGTTCATAATCTTTGCTGAAAACTTGAATGCTGGCTTTACATATTTACAACAACAAGAGCAAACAGAGTTTGTAAAACTTTTTCTTTATCACTTTCAATTTATCAACTGAATTGCTTGAGGACAAGCAAATGTTTAAGCTTGGGGGAGTTGATACGTCTCCAACGTATCTACTTTCCAAACACGTTTGCCCTTGTTTTGGACTCTAACTTGCATGATTTGAATGAAACTAACCCGGACTATGCTGTTTTCAGCAGAACTGCCATGGTGTTATTTATTGTGTAGAAAACAAAAGTTTTCGGAATGACCTGAAAATCCACGGAGATAACTTTTGGAAAATATAAAAAATACTGGCGAAAGAATCAAGGCCAGGGGGCCCACACCCTGTCCACGAGGGTGGGGGGCGCTCCCCCCTGTCTCGTGGGCCCCCTGATGCTCCACCGACCTCAACTCCAACTCTATATATTCTGTTTCGCGGAGAAAATAATCAGATAGAAAGTTTCATCGTGTTTTACGATATGGAGCCGCCGCCAAGCCCTAATCTCTCTCGAGAGGGCTGATCTGGAGTCCGTTCGGGGCTCCGAAGAGGGGGATTCGTCACTGTCATCATCATCAACCATCCTCCATCACCAATTTCATGATGCTCACCGCCGTGCGTGAGTAATTCCATCGTAGGCTTGCTGGACGGTGATGGGTTGGATGAGATTTACCATGTAATCAAGTTAGTTTTGTTAGGGTTTGATCCCTAGTATCCACTATGTTCTGAGATTGATGTTGCTATGACTTTGCTATGCTTAATGCTTGTCACTAGGGCCCAAGTGCCATGATTTCAGATCTGAACCTATTATGTTTTCATGAATATATGCGAGTTCTTGATCCTATCTTGCAAGTCTATAGTCACCTATTATGTGTTATGATCCGACAACCCCGAAGTGACAATAATCAGGATACTTCTCGGTGATGACCGTATTTTGAGGAGTTCATGTATTCACTAAGTACTAATGCTTTGTTCCGGTTCTCTATTAAAAGGAGGCCTTAATATCCCTTAGTTTCCACTAGGAGTCTAGGACCTTGCTGCCACGGGAGGGTAGGACAAAAGAGATGTCATGCAATTTCTTTTCCATAAGCACGTATGACTATATTTAGAATACATGCCTGCATTACATTGATGAACTGGAGCTAGTTCCGTGTCACCCTATTTTATAGCTATTACATGAGGAATCGCATCCGACATAATTATCCATCATTGATCCAATGCCTACAATCTTTTCACATATTGTGCTTCGCTTATTTACTTTTCCGTTGTTACTGTTACAATTACTACAAAACTACTATCGTTACTTTTGCCACTGCTACCATTACTATCATACTACTTTTCTACTAAATACTTTGCTGCAGATACTAAGTTATCCAGGTGTGGTTGAATTGACAACTCAACTGCTAATACTTAAGAATATTCTTTGGCTCCCCTTGTGTTGAATCAATAAATTTGGGTTGAATACTCTACCCTCGAAAGCTGTTGCGATCCCCTACACTTGTGGGTTATCACTGGCCAGGCTGCAGGAGCTGGGGGTGATGGCGCCGACGGTGGTGAAGGAATTCGTCCGGCGGCGCATCGCCCCGCTCCAGCGCCATTCTCGCCTGATGTGGGACTATGCCGGCGCCGAGGTCTCCGTGAGGCTCCAGAAGCCGTCGCTGCCCTCCAAGACCCTGAGCAAGGTACTCGAGCTTCTGACAGACGACTCCAAACCTGCCGATCTTCTAGGAAATGGCTGCCTCCTCTATCAATGCTCGAATAAGGTGGCCTTCGTGGAGCAGATGCCCCTCTTCGATGAATGGGGGTTACTCCCGGAGGGCCTTGATGGGCCTCGCAAGAATCCCATCCTCGTGGCTCCCCTGCTACTTGATTCTACGGCGCATGCACCAAGTGTGGTAGCAACGGGTTGCACGCCGCCAGCTGCTTCCAAGGAGACCTCTGGGGGTCCTGCGTCATCTAGCGTGCCGGAGGCCAAGACTCCTGGGACCCAGGAACGGGCCACCGCGAGGCCAGCGCAGCCAGATGTCCAGAGGCAGAGGCTCCTGAGGCTCGGGGATATGATTCCAAGGTGGCTGCCGATGGGGAAACGCCTCCTGATACCCCCGAGGCAGCTGCCCAGGGAACCCGGCCGAGCGCTCCCGCTTTAGAGGCTACCGCCAAGGGCGCTCCGCCGGGCTCTCTTGCTCTAGAGGCTGCCACCCAGGGCGCCCCGCGGGGCTCTCCTGCTCCTCGGGACCGCCCCTCGAAGCCCGGACGGCTTCGCCTGAATCTTGTAGCCCTTAGCAAGAGGAAGGGATCTCCGAGCCGCAGTGGTGACGCCCGCCGACCGCTGAAGCTGAGGAAGTACGTGGCTGTGGACGAGTAAGTACCTCACTTTATGATTCCCCGTGCACTATGCTGTTTTCTGACTAGGGCCTTGCAGGGTCCCTGTGATGGTGAAGCTCAGGAGAGGCGCCCTTCCAAGGATCCGGGATCGATCCCGTCGCGCAGCCCCCCATGCCCAGGTTCCGCCCAAGGCACAGGTCGACCCTGGCCGCCGGGGCACCGCAGCGGGGCCCCAGACCCAATCCTCCGATCTCCTTCTTCCGCAACTCGACCTGGGAGGCGAGGGGTTCGCCAACGACTCTCCCAATGGTCGCTGATGGAGGTTGGGTGCCCCTTGGGCCGTCTTTGTCTTCGGGTTGCGGAGCTGCGTCGGCCAGCCTCCGGCCGGAGGTAGGCGAGACGTCCCATGCCTCTTCGGCGGCTCTCGGGGCCGAAGAAGGGCTTGGCAGTGCGCTGGCGTTCATGCATGAGCGCAGTGCTGTCCACTTTGAGTTCTTCGGTGAGGCGATGCGCGTGATGATTCGGCTTGGTGGAGAACTACCCGACGTCGACACCCGGCTCGAGGCAGAGGACCACCAGTTGGCACGCGAATGGCACCAGCTAAAGGTTGCCATCAACCTTGGGCGGCTTCAGCGTGATCAAGCCGACGCGCTTGCGGCGGCCTCCCTCACAACTTCTCACGAGGCTTGCGCTCGCGCCCTGAAGGAGGCCAAAGCTGCCAACCGTCGTCGCGAGGCAGTCGAGGAGCGAGAGCGGGAGCTCCTGTCTTCAAACGCCGCCCTTGAGAAGGAGATCGAGGAGCAGCGTGCCCTCCTAGCCACGTCGTCGGGCAAAGCGCCTCTTGTCAAGGCGGAGCTTCTGAGGCGTCAGGATGACCTAGCGTTGGAGGCTGTGGAGCATAGCCTGGCGTCGAAGTGGTTGGAGGTGAGGGAGCGCCAGGTAGCCGCGACTGAGCACGCCATCACCACCCGAGAAGGCTGGGTCCAGCTGGAGGTTGAGGAGAAGGTGGAGAAGGCGCGCGCGGACCTGGCTGAAGGGCACCACCTGGAGGTGGAGCTGCTCAAAGCCGAGCTTGACAGCAGGACAACCATCCTGAAGGTGAAGCTAGAATCTGCAGAACGGTGTGAGAATGCCGCCAAGGACGCTCTGGCTTCTTCTGAATCCTCCTTGGCCTCTGCCCGCGCCGAGTTATCCTCCCTTCAGCAGCAAGTCAAGGACACCGCATCCCTTGCGGAAAGGGCTGCAGATGAAGCGAACCATCGCCTGATGTTGCAAGCGAGCATGGCTTGTTGCTCCAGGATCTCCTAGCTAGAGCGAATCGCGCCTTGGGCACCATCTGTGACGAGTGCGCTCCTCATCCGCACGAGAAAGACTACGCCATCCACCTCAACTTCTTCATCGACATTGTGACCCGCCTGGAGGATCGGGCCACGAAGGCTCGCAAGCTTGTTGGGGAGAGGAGCCGGGGCCTTCTTGGGTGCATGTTCTCGCATGTCTTCAGCAACCTCCTCAGCTGCGACTCCCACTTTGACTTCAATGCTGTGCTAGCCCTCGTGCCCGCGGCTACTCAGGACAGACTTGCCAGGTGTGTGGATGACCATGTGGATGCCCTGGTGGAAGAGTTTGCTCCTGAGGATGACACGGTCATGCTTGCGGCCGGAGAAGGTGGCACAAGCGGCGGTGATGAAGAGAATGGCCGCGACAACTCGGGCAGTGCGAGCGGCACGGATGGAGGTGATGAAGAGGGCACACCCAGCTAGGCCCGCACTTCTTTTTTCTTTAACTTGTTTGACCAAAACTTGAACGCCTCCTCGTTAGAGCGTTTTGAAGGGGGGGGGCTTGTGACGTATATGATTAAGAAATGCTTTTGAAGTAGCGGCTGTGGTGCGACCCTTCAGGTTTGCAGCCTCAGGCAGGGTGGTTGTTATGACTTATCTTTGATCCCGCGGGCCTCGTGTGAGCCCTGATGCCGCAACAACGCTTGTCTTCTCACGGCGAGCCCGCTGTAGGCTCACGAGGGTCTGGTCCTCCCGAGGGGCCTGCTGACCTGTCCTGGAGTGCTTCACAAGGGACTAATTGCCAGACCACGACTAGGTACATGCGTGGTGGCCGCATCCCTGGTCCCCGGGGGGAAGCCTCTGCATGCTCGAGGCTGGCCCGATCATGCTCGACGTGTGCGCACCGCACCCAGCCCCCGCTTGCGAGGCGCTTAGGGGAGGGGCAGTAGGCACGAGCCCCGCTCGAAAACACGAAAGCAGAAAGCGAGAGAACGATGCAAGATGAGAACCCCCAAGTTCATTCCAAAAAGCCGGCAAATTGGGTACAAAAAGAGAGGCGAAAGCAAACAACTATGTCTGGCGCCTAGCTAGTCTTCAGGTCTTTTCACCAGCGCGGAGCTAAGTGCTTCCACTGGGCATGGGCATAGTCATAGGGGGACAATGTCGATGGCCAGCGCAGAGCATGGTGCTTCCACTTGGACGTGGGTGGGAGCCCCCGTGAGGCCCCAGGGTGGCGCTCAGGAGATTCCGGGGCATGTACAACCCTACTCATTATTACGTGAGAGTGTCACGAGCGGAGACCTTCACAGGCCAGAGCCTTGCTTCATGTCGCCCGATGAGGACCTCGCCCTGCACCACCCCCGACCACCATTGGGGAGTCCGAAAACAAGGACGAGACAAAGGGGCAAGGGGCACACTAGCGGTGCCCTTGGCGACCGTAGGCCCTCCACCGGGGGGAAGGGCTCGCCGGCGCCTTCCCTGGCGGGGGACCTACCTCCGAGCAGCATCTTGCTTTGTGCAGCGCGGGGGAGGCCCTGGCACCGGGCTCCCCCCATGCCGCTCCCAAGGCCCTTCGTACTCCTGCGGCTGGGCCGCCGCCCCGGGAGCCCTGGCGGTGGTTGCGCCCTGGTTTACCTGTGATCCATGGTTAGCGCAAACGTGCTCCTGAGACGTTAGCTGTACCCAGTGGTTATTGCTATCTAAGGCGTTGGTGGGGCCCTACAGCGGCTCGCAGGGGCCCCAGCTTCGTGCATCTCCAGCGCCCAACCCGGCATGGGGGATCGGCTGGGGCCTTCTCCCGGCACATACCTCAGGTCCACTTCGGCGGGCACATAGGCTTCTGGGCTGGTCGTCCCCGAGTTGCTGCCTGGTTGCCTCACGCTTCCGCCCTCTTCGGCCATCATCGAGTCCTGGTGACCGAGGGTCGGTGCCCCAGCACGGCCCCAGTGGAGGTTGCTCAGAGTCGCCCCGCCACGAGGTGGTGTGGTCGAAGCAGTGCGGGCCGTGCCGTGAGGTAGGCCAATGCCAAGAGGCTCTTCAGGAGCCCTGGGAGGGGGCACGCGGGAGTGGCGAGGGTGAGCGCCCGCCCCCGCCATGGCCTGCAACATGGATGTCAGTGTCAAAACCGGCGGATCTCGGGTAGGGGGTCCCGAACTGTGCGTCTAAGTTCGATGGTAACAGGAGGCAGGGGACACGATGTTTACCCAAGTTCGGGCCCTCTCTATGGAGGTAATACCCTACTTCCTGCTTGATCGATCTTGATGAATATGAGTATTACAAGAGTTGATCTACCACGAAATCGTAATGGCTAAAACCCTAGAAGTCTAGCCTATATGATTATGATTGCCTCTACGGACTAAACCCTCCAATTTATATAGACACCGGAGGGGACTAGGGTTGTACAAAGTTGGTTACAAAGAAAGGAATCTTCATATCCGGGCGCCAAGCTTGCCTTCCATGCCAAGGAGAGTCCCATCCGGACACAGGTGAGAGTCTTCGCTCTTGTATCTTCACAGCCCATCAGTCCGGCCGATGTCAATAGGCCGGATGCCCGAGGACCCCTTAATCCAGGACTCCCTCAGTAGCCCCCGAACCAGTCTTTCAATGACGATGTGTTCAGCGCACAGATTGTCTTCGGCATTGCAAGGAGGGTTCCTCCTCCAATTACTTCAAAGTACCTGACTTAAAGAGCAGTATTCGGCTTCCCATTTAATATCGTGCCCATCGGCTTCCACACCTTGATGACTTCAGCTTCCACGTGTCGAGCGAATACGAGAGGTCGGGGTATTTTTGCACATATCACCCTAACCATGCAAGGAAGGCGTCTATTTAAAGAGATTGAGATCCTCAGATCCATTCCACACCAAGCAAGGAATCCTCAGAGCTTGCTAGGAGAAACCATTCCAACATGGCTAGTGCTCCCAGCTCTTCCTCCCATCCCCATGGCCCGAAAAAGGCGATTGGGAGAAATGTTCCGTATCCCACAGTCAGCTAGTGAAGCTGCAGACACAGGGATTTATCCCCCCCCGCAGATCTAGTCCCTGTTCGAGCAGGATTGACTTCCTTCGAAGGCGGGGCTCAGGCGGAGAATTTCCCCAATCCATCCAGGGGAACGAGTGTGTTTCGTTCCCTACTTGTTGAGAGGCGTTGGATTTCCAATCCACCCATTCCTCTGAGGGCTTCTAGAGTATTATGGCCTCCAACTGCACAATTTCACTCCTGCCTCCATCCTGCACATCACGGGTTACGTTGCTCTTTGTGAGCTATTCCTGGGTTGTGAGTCCCATTTTGACTTATGGAGGAAACTATTCTGCCTCGTCCCTCGTAGCCAAGAGGGATCAATATTTGAAGTGAGCGGAGCCAAGGTATGGTGCATCGCCGGGACCGAATACCTGTCCGGCACGCTGAAGAAGGCATCCGAAGAGTGGCCTTCTGAATGGTTCTATATCAAGGATGTCGCCCTGTCCCACCCAATCCGAATGGGTGTTCCCGAATTTTCAAGCGTTCCATTGAAGAAACGCCACAGCTGGCGCCCTCGGAGCCCCGAGGAGGAAGATAGCTCAGAAGTCCGTCAATTGATGAGCAAGATAAAGACGCTCGCCCAGTCCGGATTATCAATAGTCGAGGTAATGGCGACTTCCCTAGCACGAGGGGTTCATCCACTCCAATACGGAAGGCTTCCCATGTGGCACTATAATGGGGAAAATGACGCCTCCCGTTGCGGTCGGAAGGGTCCGGAAACCGTCACCGCTTTGGCCAAAATACTGGTCGAACTATATATACACAGGGGAGAAAGAGGGATTCACTCGTATTAAATGCCTAGACGGATTTTCCATGTACAATCCTCCTAGCTGGGTGAGTTCCAATCCCACTACTCTACTCAATCTACTCCCTGAGTCACTTTCCATGGACATTAATCCGTTCATTCGTACAGGAATGGCAGAAGATCACCAAGGGGCTCCACAACCCCGCCCCACAGCCAGAGGGCCACAACCGGGACCTTGACCCCAGATTCAAAGAGGATCCAGATATATTCGTGGAGCTCGAGGATGGAGTGTTCTACCAGGTGAGCTATGACGGCACAGAAGTGGCTATCACCGTCGACTATCTCGGTCTTCTTCCTGCCTCACACGTAAGTAATCAGGAGACATCTCCTCCAAAAGAGCTTCCTCATTCTGCCTCACCCACCACACTATCTCGTGCTCCAAAGGGGAGGCGCTCGGCGCGCCATCCTGCAACAGAGGCGACTCCAAAGAGAGCAGCGCCCGCACCGGGCAAGCTTTTGAAGAGGAGGGCAAGCGAAGACACATCAGAGCCGTCGTCAAGGAGGTATGGCTTTGTAAATATGCCCTTTGGTAGTCACATCCAACTGTGACATTATCCGTTCGCGTCTTATAAGGAAGAGCGTTCGCCGGACTATGTCCTGGAGTTCTGCCCGTCACACTCCCAACAGCCAGGTTCCAGCCCTTGCCGTAACGACGAGGGCTGATACGGGAGTGCCAGCGGATTGTCCTTTGGTAGAGGATTCAGATGATGTGTCTGTCACAAACTCGAAAGTGGAGAGTGCCATGAACCATCGGCGCCGGAGGGTCGCTCTTCGCGACCCGGCTTTACAATAGAGGCATTCAATGCCTTTAGCTCGGGTGATGCGTACATCCGAGCTGCTCGAGATGGGCTTGCCAGAGCCACAGACCAATATTTGAAAGATATGCGGGTGAGCTCACATTATATACCAGTAGCCCCCGAGACTTGAAGCAGTTGATTCAGCTGATTTAAGGATCATTGTAAAACCAGGTGCTTACGGAGAAGAACAACCTGTTGTCTCAAGAGCTGGAAAAGTGCCGGACCCAACTAGCTTCTGCGATAGCCGAACTGGAGAAATCCAAGAAGGCATTGCCTGGTAATGTGTCCCTCCATCGAGAAAAACAGAATTATGTACCAACAATGCTTACACAGTTGCATATCTTATGGCAGGATCGCGAAAATTTATTTCGGAATTTTTGGACTCCGTTTGGTATTTCTTTTATTTATTTTACTCCGTCTGTTTAGTTTTTTTAAAATCGCGAACCGACCAATGGGCCGTGCCCGAGCCGTACTCCTCCCGGCCGGCCCCTTTAAAGGGCGAGGCCCGATGCTGCCGCCAGCCCAAGCCGCCCGCCCTGCCGAACCCTAACCCTACCGCCGCCGCCGCCAGAGCACCA